>NW_024042261.1:35469941-35962569 GCF_014851395.1 Micropterus salmoides
ACTCCTACCAAATCAAACATGAAGATTATTCTCATCATCATAAAAGTAAATATTGTTTGATAATGCCAAAATAACTACACAGTTCTGGGTTTTGTGTTTTACAGAGTTGTCAAGTCTGTTCAGTTCGACTAAACCAATTACAGGCTAAAGTTGCTCAAACCTGGCAATTTGGAGCCAATGTGGTGTAGCCATTGGTGGTCATAGACCCTGAACAGTAAGCCAGTTACAATAAAATAAAGACACCACCACACACACTTTTTCCAGTTTACAAACTGAGGGATTGTTTTGGTTATTTAGAAACTGAAACTGAAAGGTGTAGGCTAGTGCTAATAAGTATCTTTATCTTGTTCATCCTGGAAGGTTTAAGTACTTAGAGAAGGGTCTGGAATTTGGTTTGCTTTGTTTTCACTCAGTTTAAACTATGCAGGATTGCTGGAGCAGTTCTGTAGACAACTTTATCTTGTTCTTTTACTCAGCTGGTTTTCAACTTTACACAGTTGACTACATATTGTTGACCTGTGGCATTCATGTTTGCATCTTTAGACGAACAATTGAAGATTCACAGCTTCAACACGACCTTTAAAACTTTAAAGCACATTATACGCTACAATTTAAAAGGGTTAATTAAAAATACAGCGCAGATAAAAAAGTTCAATGAGTCAAAACACATTCTAACTTACAGTAGCCTGTCTATGTCAGTGGCAAATAAATCTAGATAAAATTCCCGAACCCCACCTCCAGTAGGCTACAGACTCATTAGTTTAGTAAACAGGCTACTTGTTAGTAAGTTATTGTTCAGGTCCTACCGCTGTTGTGTCGGTCTGAACCGACTCGGAGAGCAGGAAGACGAGCAGCGCGCGGCAGGTGAAGGTGAGCGCGACCATCATTGCTGCCACAGCGGACCAGATGAGTAGCGGCCGCGCGCACCCAGCTCGCCGTCGTTCCGAGGTTGCAAAGCGCCGCAGTGCGCGCGGAGCGGCCACTGCCAGTCTGCAGTTGTTGTGGATGATGACAAAGAGTCTAAATCAAGACCGGGTCACGAGTTCGACGCAACTTCTTCCGACGTCACCGAGCTTCTCGTGTTGTTTAGTAGTCTCGAGTTGTTCCAACCAGCGCGCGTAAAAGCAGGTCGGACTTACAGTGTTCTCACCTCTCCAGAAGGTACTGCCCATTTACGTTCCTCGTGCCTAAAACCAGTCCATAAAATCCGTAAGATCCAAACCAACTGCTCTTCTGTTCAGTGGTGCAACTCACCGGACATGAAACATCACAGGTTGGCTTCAGAGAGAATGAACTACTGAACTATGAACTACGTTTGAGCATAAAGCAAATGATCATAATTCACTATTTATACCAGAAGTCTTTATGTTAAAGTGTTGGACCGTGACTATGTATACGTTTCTTTATGAGCTTACAGATTAGCATTGTAGCATCAAACATCATCAAACTCAAGGGATTATTGTTTTTGTTTTTTTTTCTAGCCTATAGTCTCAATCATGTAGACCTTTCATTGACAGCAGATCTCAACACGCACACACACAAGACATCATAACAAGCAGAGGAATTTTGTAAGGAAACTTTTATGTGTGCTTTGTGAAACTCACTTATCATTAGAGACAGAAGGCGTTGCAGTTTCCAGTACAGCAGATAAGGTTTGATATTAAAGAGTACAAAAAAAGGAAAATCACAATTCCAGAGTTCATTTCTCTCCAATCTCTCAAGGGGGACAAAAAGAGAAAGGAAAAAAAAATAAAAAGAAACAAGCTTTTGGTCCTGGTCTTTTCTTCTCAGTTCCTTCCCCGTCTATCCCTCCCTCGACCTCCCCCTCCTCTCCCTCTAACAGCCAACAAACACTGGAGAAATCTGTTTTCCTCTGTTTAATTTAGACAGGGAACTTTCTCAGAAAGGGCCTGATTGATGCCCATAACTTTCCCCACAGTTCAGATATTAAACACATTATGATTGCATAGTTTTTTTTTGTTGTTGTTGTTTTTATTTATTTTACATAACAATATCTTTGTTTCAATATTTTTTTATTTGCACATGATGGAATGTTTACATGAAGACTCTTCCCCGATTTCCCCTCCCTCCTTCCTTGCAGTAAATTTTCTTTCCCTTTTCTTCAGAGACAATTGAGGGGATGGAGGGATGTGGGAGAGAAGGGGGAAGAAGTGGGAGAGTGAGGTAGGGAGAAAGTAAGATAGAGAGAGGGACAGGGCTGTAGCCACCAATAGGCACATTTATTTTATTTTTTATTTATTTTTACTTCCAACATTTTTCCAAAAGTCACAGGGGTATCTTTCCATCATAACCCTAAAAATCCAGGAAGTGCGAGAACCTTCATTCAGCCAATCAAATGCATCCATCACATGACGCGTATATATTTCTGTATGTGTGCGTGAGTCTGGTATATAAAACTGGACTAACTACTACAGTCTTATCTATCATATAAATGTATAGTTTTTGTATTTAAATAAGCACCTGATGCCCACCCCAGGAGAAGAATAGTTTCACAGAAGCAAATATTTGTGGATAACTATGGTGTTTGCCTGTCATGGGATTTATACAAGAGACAGGAGCCTCAACTTCATCTCTTCAAACAACTTTTTCCATTAGTATTTTCCATTGCTAAACGAAAAAAAAAAAGAAAAAAAAGATGCCTGGAAGGTCAAACCTATCCACTGGTGAAACTGCTCTCTCTGTGTCACCATCATTGGCTTTTACATTTGTGTGTTTTGCCATTTTATTTTTTTTAATAAATGTCACTCTACTTTGCCCTACTGGAAAGACTTGCGATCGATTATTTTCAACAACTGGGACTGTGTGTGTGTCATTCTTCGCACTGAAAAAATAAGTATGTACAGCGCTGAGCCCCGCCCTCCCACCCGCACCGACCACCATCCCCAACAGACCTCACCCCACCACCCACCTGCTCCAGAAAATAAACAAATAAAGAAATAAACAAAGACAGGAAGAGGAAAAGAGCTGAGGTTAGACACGTCACCTTATCCAGCAACATGGGAAATAATGGGTAATTAAGTCATTTTATCTCTGGTTGATCATACGCCCCCCCTCCCACCCCCTTACTCCTCAGCATATATATCTCTAGGATCTAATACACAAACCTCGCCAGTCGCCACGTCAAACCCCACACCGCCCTGCCCCCCGCCTTGCGCCCTGAACCCCCCTGGCAAGAAGAAAAAATTATAATAAAATAAACAAAAATTAGCATAAGTATCAGATTAGCTTGTGTCCCCCACCCCCCCCAAGACCTAACCCATGTCCTTCCCCTGTTTGACCCCACAAAGGCAGAGAGGGTGAAGCTAAGGACCCACACTACAGAGCAACTGTCCCCTTGTCCCACAGCTGCCCCCGGAAATGCCTGTTCATATAAACCTTTACGACAAATTGACCTTGATAACTCTCAACCTGTTTGTGACATAATGGAGATGGAAAACATTCGGCAGAGGCCAAACCTAACTACAGTTCAATCAACTCAGAGTCTTAAAAAGTTCTGATGATTTCTAAACCGGCACACGCAGGGGCACCTCACAACCACCACTCAAATTCTTCCAAATGCTCGATTTCCTGGCGTCTCCTCTGCACACAGAAAAACTCTCTACCTCCCTCCCCTCTTTCTCCTCTCCCTCCTTCATCTGTCCAGCCCTCCTCTTCCTCTCTCCTCTACAGGTCGCTCTCTCCATACAGGGCGGTGGAGAAGGACATGTAGTCGAGGGCTCCAGGGACGCCGTCGGGCCCTGTGTAGGGAGCCATGCGGGCGATGCAGTACTCCGCCTGGTCGGGGGGGAGCTCCCTTCTGAGCTCATCAGCTGTGATGAAGTTCTAAAAGAAACAGACATTTTTTTAAATTATTTATTCAAATTACTACTACTACTACTTTAAATTTATGTAGTGTTTTTCAAAATACTCAAAGACAGTTTACAGGGGGAAAGATGAAAGCATGCATTAAATACTTTTTGTAGTGGATATAAATAAGTTGCTGTGCCAACTCGTTCTCACTCCCAAGTAGTCACATATAGAGGCTTGGTCAAGAACTCTTGTCATTGCTTTTTAATGCATTATGTGTCAGGTTAATGTCAGTAAATCTAACCAAACCTTGTTGACCACCGGTTTTATTTTGAAAGTCTAACCAGACTGTGCATTTTTATTGTCGTTAACTAAGTCCAGAAATAACGCTAAAAAGGGGTACCCAGTGCGTTAAAAAGTGAAGGTGTGATGATCAATTGTCCATGTGACGACTTGGCATTGAGAAAGTGTTGCGACGCTGTACATGAGTTTAAAAAGTCGCTCAACTTGAGATCATGACTTTTAAATAATTCTGCCTTTCAAATATAAATTCCAAGGCATGGCCAAAATGCCCAAAAAACATAATCAAAAACTGGGTTGTATATGCCCTTTTGTTTTGCTTTTAAGAGCTGGTTGTCGTGAGAGTATTGCCTTTTATTTTCACTGTTTTGGAACTTTTCTGGTTCTGATATTCCATTATTGTTTTCTCTGTGGCATTGCAATTTCACAAAGGGGGACCAAATTATTAATTTGAGAATGAAACTAATGCAGAAAATGTGACTTTTAATATGAATCTAATTAAAAAACACCATAGAGAATTCTTTTACTTGTACATTAAAAATTGTGAAAATTAAATAATCGTTGACATCATTCTGCATGATAATACACATAATCACTGTATGCACAGAAACACTTACCTTATCAGCAGCCAGGATCTTGAAGGAGGCGATGACCTGGTCTGCTGTGTCCGTGTCAGTCGTTTCCCTGGACATGAAGTCAATGAAGGCCTGGAAGGTGACGGCGCCGCTGCCGTTGGGGTCCACTATGCCCATGATGCGATTAAACTCGCTGTCGCCCTGGCAACCGAGAAACAACAGGTTAACCCAGGAGAGACAGCACTTTGTGCTCCGACACGCAGACGCAGACAGACTGAGTGTGACATATAGTACTATAAAGTGTATAAAACATCAGGACCACCATGAATCAGGGTGATCAGGGTCCTAATATTTTATATTTCATACAGGCATATATATACATAACATGGTCACTGGTTAATATCAATGGGAAATGCAGACATGAGGGCACAGAGGACAATAAGTTTCAATGGTCTATATGAAAAATTACATTCAGACAGTAGCCTATCACTCACTAGGGCAGAAGTGCAGCAAGTGCAGAAGCGACACAGATGTGACAAAATAAGACAAACAGCAAGAGGATCAGGGCGAGAAAGCGGAGTGTCTGCAGGTGTCAAGTCAGATTTAAGATATTCCATGTACTCACACCAAAATGTCCTAAAAACTCAACATATGATCAAAGTGATGATTTTACTTTGGGGAATGTGAAAAGATTATGATCCGATTATAAAAATTAGGATTTGAGGGAATATGTTATCAAAGAATATGCAAACAATACTCAGAAACATTTTGGTTATTCAAAAAGTATAGCGCTTATCCAGCCATTATCATGAATGGGTACATTTCTAACTGGAAAATTAGGATGATGGGAGACAAAACCATACCATCTTTAACTGGATTCAGAACATGGTGTCAAAACTGTACCATATGCAGACTTTGAATTTAGCAAACTAAAATGAATTAGGATATTCTTGGACCTGCAGACACCCCGTGAGAGCGTCATGCCAGCAGCAGTACCAGGCTGTTTCCTGTAGAAATGAGTAGGGCCCGGAAATCATCTGAGACCATCTGTCCTGATCGCTTCTGTGAGGCGCCACAGCAAAGGCCGGAGGGAGTGTGAGTTGACAAGCGTGGAAGTCAGAGAGATACAAATGACAGAGAGGAAGAGGAGGGAGGAATGAAATGAAGAAAAGATAGCGATGGAAAAGAAAGGAGCGGAAGTGATGAACAGAAATACAGATGTATGAAATGTAGGGAAAGTGAGTAATGTTCGGGGAGGTGAAAACAAGATAAAAAGCACAAACAGTTAACAGCAAAAGTCTCGGAGAAAAGTAAAACCTGACAAGACAGACGAGGAGCGGGGTCTGTTCAAAGAGTGAGAGGGAGCCTGATCGAGCTGAAGCAGCACAAAGCAATAGAGACCCCCGGTGGACAAACAGGGACGCAACATCTCACTGCCCTCCATGCTGATGGACTGAACCATGTCTGAACCCGGAGATAATCAAGAGCCTCAGAGCAGGAGCGCTGACTGATCACTGGCCAGTTTTTATAACAAATGGCCTCACAATAGGAGTATTGAGTTTGTCAAAATATAATAGAAAACATGATCAATGAAGCAATCCATGATGTTATGTTAAAGAGTAATGGAAGCAGTGCGTGCAAGAAGGCATTCAGACATAATAAATTTCCTTGTGTTTTTGTTTTAAGTAAAGTAGATACTTCTTCAAGCAGTGAAAAAAAGATTAGGTATTTTGCCTTAGAATGTTTTAGCTGAAAATTAATAACACATTTTTATTTATATTCCAGCTGTTTTGTCTTTTCCTTTGTATGTTCTTATGCGAGATATGTTTTAAACACATTGAAAAATCCCATCCTGGCCCATTTCAAGGCCGTACAAGGTGAATTTAGAGAGTGTTTTACAAATCTTTAGAACATGTGTGAAAATTGGTAAAGATGTAGCCAAATACACCTACATGAAGAAAAGTTATGTTGTACTAGATAACAACATGAAGTAATTCTCTAACTGCAATTTTGCAGGTGATATGTTTAGGTTACATTCTTATGCAGTGAGTAAATTAATGAACAATAATTAATAATAATTTAATGAACAAAAAATATGTTATGGTATTTTTCTGTTAAATCAAATTATTAATTTACCATAAATTTTAGCTCTAATCTGCATTTTTGAAGATTAATGGTTAGTAAATTAATAATATCATTAATAATAATAATAATGATAATAACAATAATAACAACAACAGCTGTTAAATTTATAAATTCATCATTTTAGCACTAATCTGCAACTGACAAAAAAAAAACAGCGATTTTGATAACGGATTCATCATTTAAAGCTACTTTGTGTTAAAAATGCCTGACACCATGGCAGTGCAAACATTTTATAAAATCATCCATTTAAGAGATTAAACAATCAATGAAAACACTGATAGTTTAAAATCAATAATGAGAATAATCAATAGCTTTAGCCCTAATGAGATGGAACAGTTTGACGAGCTGGATGTGACTGGCAGTGACTGGCCCGCTCTCCTGCTCATAGGCCTAACAAACACCAACTGTTTCCCTCCGTCCTGAAACCCCTACCTGCTTGTCGTTCTCCACATCGTAGCCCAGACTGATCAAACAGGCCTTGAACTCCTCGGCCGCCAGGGCCCCACTGTGGTCCTGAGATTGGCCAAACACCCAGTGACAGAGCGCCATGTCATGAGGATGAACCAATCGCAACACAGGGATGGTAGTGGATGGTGACCATATGATCCACAGCATGCAAGGAGAAGATGAGGACATGGAGGATGGAGAGACAGACATTCATGGATGTTTAGACAATGTCATCACACACACACAACTCAACAGGCAGCCACGATGGATCCATGAACGCCCCACACGCTCAAACAATCGGTCACTTTTTTCGTCACATGCATGTGTGTGTTTGAGACAACAAGTTATTTATGGAAATGCATTAAAAAGTATTCACAGAAACACGAAGAGCTGCATTAAAAATGTATTCTGCAAACACTAACAGGCTTTCTGCTGAGAATAATAATCTAATAATCCAGTAGAATAATATGAATGTGTTACTGGGCAATGTTTAGCCTTTTAACATTGGCTCCACATGAATATTTCTAAGAACTGAAAATGTCAAGTATCAACTATCTCAGAACAAGTAATTAGGGAAGTAAGCATGTCAACTATTTAAACAGAATAATTATAAGTACTACTAGTAGCAACAGATTGTGTTGCGTTGTTTTGAACGTGTGGAAATTGTGATTTTGCGATATTCAAAGGTTTTAGTGTTGTAAAAGAGTGAGCACACACAGTTGGATGGTGAGTGACCATGGTGTCCTGAAATGTTTATGAACCACTACATGAGACAGTAGCATGAATCAGTGACACACAAAGTGACACATGCACTGTGGTGTGAGATGGTGAATGATGGTGGTGTCCTTCTCATCCTTAAGAGGTCCAAGAACTATAAATTATCAGGTTTGACAACGACCACAAAACATGACGAAACATTGTGCTTTTTACACCCAAGTAAGCACCAGTTCTGCTGACTGTAGCAGATGGATTATCTTCATGCTAAACTAGAACTACGATTTACAACTGCCATTAACATGAAATTAATATTCCTATCAGAGTCCGTCTGCATGACCAGGGGGAATTTCTCAACGCAAAAATGTGCACAAGGCAAAGAACAACCTAAAACAGATATACAATAAAATGTTCTGCATTCATTATAAATATTATTGTTACTCACTATTTGCCCTATCAGCCATAATAAAAGCCAGTCACCAAAAGAGCCAGGATCTGCTAATATTTATCTGCTAATATCCTGCACAACACCTGAGTGCAACTTCTTGTATGGAAACAATGACACGCACAGTGTTTGTTCCCAACATGTGCTCACCTGTGTAAAACATCAGAATGAATACTCACACGTTTGGCTCCTCTCTCACCCCCTTGTAAAGTCTAAACATTCAGTCAGTCACGTTAAAATGTTCAGACAGCTCCAGGAGGTCAAACTATTAAAATCAACTTTCAGGAAAATAAGACTTCTTGACTGAACTGAATTGTTTTACATAATACAACCACATAATATAAGTACCATTGACTACATGAACAAAACAAGTGTTTGTGTTGAGATCTAAAGGTGGTCTTTTCCTTCAAAACAAAAAGCCACCACTTCTGACTATAATACTATAACATAACATTCATAAAAAAGGACGGGATTCATTGCTACCCTTCTTGTATGTGTGGATATATTTGTTTTGTTGAGCTGAATTTTTATATCAACATATAATGAAAAGGTGCTCATCAGGTGTAACCAAGTTAAAACTATAGCAACAAAGAAAAAGACAGTTACACTTAGCTTCCAACCCAAGCACTGATTCTCCTTACAGCAACTTTAACACTGACGTAGGAAGTATAAAAAGTGAAAAACAGATGTAATAAATAAGCCGTGACCCCATAGCTCGGGCCCCTGACCTTGTCAAAGTGGTTGAAGGAGGCGCGGTACTCATAGAGCTGCTCCTGGCTGATGCCCTTGGCGTCACGCGTCAGGATCTGGTTCTCGACCTCGTTGATGGTTCTGGCGATGGTGGTGAGCAGCTGCTCCCAACCCACACGGAGGTGCTGCAGGGAGGGAGGGGGGAGAGGAAGCATTAACACTCCATTTGCACATCGACAACCTGTGGAAATTATCTTGACAGAAGAATTAATTGCTAGGTGTCCTAGATGGAGTCCCTAGAACCAAAAACAAAATAACAGCTGCAGTGTGCAGAAGTGTTCTACTCTCTTTCTGAACTTTAGTGGACTTGCAAATTTTGATTTTGGGCAGTGGAACAGACAAAAAGCTTTAATGGGCTTATTAGCGCCTTTTTTTAAAAAAAGGCATAGAAACACCATGTATGAGCAAGACTGTGATGATTGAACTGATTAAATCTTGAAGATTTCAGATGTTTGTGTGTTTTACCTCCATTGTGTAGGAGGTGTATTTGTTGTCAAAGATGAGGGCCTCCTGGATGTGCTGGTGGTATCCCTCCAGCGTGTTAATTTCAGGCATGTAAGACATGATGGTCTTCTGGTACTCCTTCAGGTTGGTCAGCTGGTCCTCCAGAGTGCCGTTCATTTCAATAGATATCCTGCCAATTTCCTGCCAACATGACACGGTATTTACTATCCTGTTAAACCTCCAAATGTACAGTTTATATATTTCAGAAACAACATCCACCATCACTTGCAGCACAGTGCGAAATTTTTCTGAGACACTAAGGCAAGAGTTCACGCGACAGACTCCATCCAGCACTGGAATGAACAAATATTCAACCCTTTCTTGTGTCATCGTGTGTGTAAGACCTCACTCTGTGACTTTAGTGAAGCTAGATGCATTTTCTACTTCACTTGAACATAAAACAATATCAGTGACCACATTGTGTTGATGAGTATGTCACTATAACAAGTGACAAGCGGCAGCAACTCAGTTTAAAAAATATTTCACATGCAGCAGAGGATGCTTGAAAACAAAACACTTAATGTTTGCTCTAAGGCTGTTTGTCCGACTGTGGTCTGAAAAAAAATTTGTGAGGCTCCTGTGCTGTAGGTACACAAAGTATGTGTGCTCCGTCCTCTTGGTCTTCTTGAGTTGTCATTAATAGTAGCGAGTGAAGCAGTGTGCGTGCAGCATGACAAGGACTCAATCCTAAAACTAGTGATCATGATTAAACCTAGCAAGTAAATAAAGACTATGAATAAACAAAAGAAAAACGAATTCACCTATCTGAAAACTTTGAAGCACACTTCCATTCCAAAACTGTAAGCACGATAATGAACAGTAACAAAGCTCCTAACCCTTCTGACTCTTTGCTCTATGAGCTCACTGGTTTACAATGTTGGCCTGCAAACTGTGACAACTAAACAGCTGTGCAAAGATGAAGCGCTTCAACACAATGGTGAGCTAATTCATTACCTCCATTTTGGCCTGTATATAGGCGCCGACAGCGTTGGCCTGAGTGGCAAACGTAGCTCTCAGAGTGTCATTGGAGTTCTGCTTGTTGAGCTCATCCTGCAGGGCGTTGTCACGCAGTGGCACCATGTTCATAGCCTGCAAAAACACACACACACACAATTAGAAATAGAAAGCTCCTCTAGCTGCACCTACACACAAAGAAACAGAGAGAACTACACTACATGATTTCTAGTCCATCAAGGACACAAAGGGGGAAATAACTTGGAACAAAAAAACAATTCAGAGACAGCACAGGCTGCAGCCTACCTTTTCCCATTTGCGATCGATGCTCTCAGGTGTGATGGTGGTGTAGGGGTTTGCTCCACTCAGCTTGATGCCGTTGCTCTGGGCGATCTTCTGCACCTCAGCCTGGATGGACTGGATGGCCTCCCGCTCCTTGTTGGCCTCTGCCAGGGTGGACTTGAACTGCTCATGGGCTGTGATCAGACCCTGAGTACAGAAAAAACATGTTTGTTTTAACCTTCAAATGACAGCAACTAATAAAAGCCAATGTTATGTCAGATAGTTTAATACTGTATGCCTGGTTTGTACAAATGGGTGCTACACATTGCTGGTGGTTAAGAGTAGTTTCACCCGCTTCACTCTGAAGCGCTTTGAGTGTCTAAGATGAAGCGCTATAGAAATGTAATCCATCCACCATTATTATCATATACACATTTGCTTCAGTGGCCACAGAGCTCCCAGTTCCGTATACTTTCTTGATAATTTCTTTTGTAAAGAGTTTTTGGTGTCTTTCTGGAATATTTTAGCCTGTATTTATTTTTATGATTAGTTTCATGTGTTGCACCCATCTAGCCCACACTCTGTCCAGTTTCCAGCTACCTGGATCTCCTCAATATTGTGGACGATAAACATGTCCTGCAGGTCCTCCATGGCTCCCTCCATCCAGTTGTTGAAGGGCGCCGCTCTTTTGGCGTACTCCAGGTAAAGCTCATCTATCGACTCCAGCTGCTTCTCTGTCCTCTGTTGGAAAGAAAACAGAGAGAAGAGGGGTTTAATAAAAATAACTATAAAATTAATGACAAGAAGAATATGTGTGGGTGTTCACACTCACACCTGCTCTAGGACAGAGCACATACTTTTTTACGTTTTTACACATTTCATTTTTATATTTAAAACAAAAAGTACTAGCTTAAACACATGCGTCTGTATAATTGTGGTGGTTTAAAATTATGATCAGGACCTACCTGATTTGAGTAGCATTATCATTTTCATATAGCTCTATTGCACCTGTCTTTATGTTCAGTGGATTAAGCATTTCATATTTTAGTGAGACAGCTGGTTAGTAAAAAAGACCCAAATATTTAATGCCATTAAAAATACTAAAGGTGAATGGTATGTTGCAAACCGGTTAGGTTTCAGAAGGCAATATCAATGAGAACTATGCACTTTTGGGACAATCAGTACAATGTGAAAACCTTAACTGCATCAGTGAGAAAAGCATCAGTTTCCAATGATCATTATTTTATCAACATCTCATCAGAGACCCCAGTCGTACCTCCAGTGACTCTTTGCGGCGCTGGGTGAGGGCTCCCAGGCTGTCCCACTGATCACAGATCGTCTGACAACGAGCGTTGACGCTGGCAGAGTCGTAGTAGTCCAGCTCGCTGGAAAACACGCAGAAGAAAAGATGGCAGAGTTTATAGCACACATTCAGGGAAAAAAGGTTTGTCTCTATAGAGTACTTCTTATGAGCTCATGCTTTTTGTCTTTTTTTACTTGAGTTCCTGTGCAATTGCAGCGATCTGCTCCACTCTGTCCTGATGGGCTGCCAGGTCGCTCTCAAAGGCCTCATGTTTCCGTAGCAATGCCTTGACCTCTGACAGGGTGGAAGTCTCGTAGTCTTTCTGGGTCAGCATGGCCTCCTTACCTGCATACATGAAAAATTTGTTAATTCACTTAACCTTCAATCAGATTTAACATGACTGTCTCACTACGATTTTAAGTCTCTTAAAATGCTGTAGAGAAGCTGAATACACCAATATACAAATTTGTGCTTTGAGTGTATGAGCATTTTGGCCAATGTTTCATGACACGGGAAAGACTGACGAAATAATAAAATCGATGTTATGTTCTGTAATTTTCTATTTGATTTATTAACTTCACTTTAACAACAAGCACAGTTGGATGAAGATTTGAAGAATTGTTCATGCAGTGTGAATAGGAGTGAGAGTGTGTGTGTGTGTGTGTGTGTGTGTGTGTGTGTGTGTGTGTGTGTGTGTGTGTGTGTGTGTGTTAAAACATTTACACACCATCAGTCCAGGATTCATGGATGGCAGCCTTCTGGTGGAACTTCTCCGCCAAGTGTTCCAGTCTCTCCAGACGTCTGATCTCGCTGAGGATCCACTCCTCATAGCCCTTTTCTGCTCCTTCCAGAGTGTGCCATGCTCCATTGATATCCTGAGACCAAACAGCAGGATTACTGATATGAATCCTTCACTGCAGAGTGCATTATGGCACCCGTTTCTTGTGTAATGTGCCTGTGTAATTGGAGAGAAGCTAAACCCGCAGGAATCACAAACAACTGAAAACTGGGAACCATGTGTCCATTTTGTGATTGAGGCTGATAAAAAAGTTAAATGTTACATACAAATATTTTTAATGCAGTTTTAAGACTCTAGAATATTCACATTTATTTGGAATATGATTTTTTCCCAAGCATAGATTGTCTGCAGTCTGTAACAAATATCAACACATTCCAATGACTTCAGATATAGACTTTTTCACTGGAAATACACACATATGTATGTAGCAGTATGAATTATGTCTGCATACTTACAGACACCATGCGTCCCTCTGATGGCATGAATGCAGGTCTGTTGCTGAGTCTCAGTTTAGTCTGGAGAGTGTTGAAGCTGATCTCCAGCTGACATTTCTCTTGGACCTACAGACAGGAAGGAAAGTTGGCTCACAGTGTCAGTCAACAGATTCAGCAGAGGAAACAAAAATCTCTAACGTCTTAAAATTACGATAAAAACAGGAAGTAAACTCCAGTGAGTCAAAATTTTAATACTATTCTTACATATTGCCCTGCATATTTTTGGGAATAAATAATCTAATCTAAACCTTGGGTGGTTTGTGGACACAGCGGTAGTCTCTGAAGTCCTCTTGTTTGGCCTGCATGTCATTTACAGTCTTCTCTTGGGTTCGGTTCTCCAGCCAGGGGATGGTGCGACGGATCCACTCCAGCAGCTGGAGGCAGAGAGGAAGACAAGGAGAAAACAAAAACAATCAGGTTGTCATCCATGGGAAACCCAGAACAAGGCTCTGACACTTTAAGGATAAAAAAATTATTCCAGAAAGTCTAATTTGATCATGCAAGGTCTTGTAAATGAACACCAAGGACCTAAAATGAGGTCTAAACAGTCCAGGTGTAAACATGCTGAAAGGTTTTACATGTTTTGTACTCACCTCGCTGGCCAGCTTCTCATAGTCCTCCATCATTTGCTCATTCTCCTGGTTGACAGCCAGCACTTTGCAGATACGATTTGCAGCTGTCTCAGCCTATCAGGAAACAGAGTGATGAGTAGCGCCCGCAGTAATTGGTTAAAACACTGTGTCATCAAGTCCACTCGCTGTGCCCAAAGCTTAGTGACAGTATTTGCTGCAGTTGCATATTTAAAAACAGGATGCTGCACATGTAAGTCACTAAAACAAACAAGTGACTATTGTCTACTTTTGTCTAATGTTGCCATTATTAGTACCTTAACCTGGTCTTTTATTACCAGTTTTATAATAATAAAAAGGTTTTGCACTCCAAATATGTGCGAACACACTCCACACACAGGCAGAAAATAGGAATAAATCTAAATGTCAGGCACACATTATTAGCAAAAGTGCAAAAAGTAAAAAACTCAAATCAATATTAAGTCAAATGAGAGCTGCATTTGAATAAAACATGCTTCATCTGTATATGGTTAGTTCAATGTGCCAAATAAAATCAATCAGTGTGTTTTAAAGCTCCATGCGTCTCCCATCACAACTTAGGAGTGAATCCATACTAGTTACAGGTTCATGTTGCGCTGTAGTCCACATCAGTAGGTCTGCTTAGGACATTACACTACTGTACCACTGGAATTACAAAAACAGTACACAGACTGAAAGTTGATTAAAGTTGTTATATTCTGTACAACACATTTCCTATTTCTATTTGTTCTACCACAAATGGCTAAGATGCTTTATTTTTTGAGTTTAAATATTTAAACTAATACGTTCCACATGAATATATAAATCATATCATATAATAAAACAAGCAGACAGTTAAGAAGTGTTAATAGCTCAAGAGAAACTGAAGAGACATAAACCAGTGTTTCCCACAGTAATAAACCCAAACAGGTCGGGTTTCCCAAACCCACATCAGTAGAAGGATCTAACACCAAGTAGAAAGGATCACAGTACTAGCATGAGTTTGGGAATTTAAGTTCAGACCATAAAGTAAGTCACTTTTGAGGAAACACAGTCAATGTCCAAAGCACTGAAACAGAAGCATCAGAAAGCGTTTGTTACTGTTGTGTTTTCCCAGAGTTCTCATCATGGTCCTAATCTGTAAACATTTCCTGACTTTTACCTAAGTTTTCAAAACTATGTCAAAGCGCATCTTAAACAATCCTCTTGAGTTGTACTCAACGAGAAATAAAAAACAGCTTAAAACCTCGATCTAATAAATACACTGCCTTATATTCCTGTGATTTGAACCATTTTCTTATCTGATATCTGAGTTGATATTTACTATATTCCCCAGAAAAATGACCAGTGTCTTTAACTGTCTGGAATAAACCTTTAAGACTTTATATAATGACTGATGGAAACTCTGGTGGATTTATTTTGCTGCAGTGAGGTGTTAATGTGAGTCTGGAGCGTGAAGAGCTCACCTTCTGTGCGCCAGAGAAGGCGTGATAGAAGCAGGATACATAGGTCATTATGGCCTTCTCATCCGGCCTCAGCGTACCCACGATGTCTACGCATCACCCAGCACCCAGCAGGATAGAGAGAGGTTGACAAAGAAAGGTAAACAGAGAGAGAGGCAGAGTGAAGCCAAAGCTACCCAAAGCTACATGGTCCTTGCTCCCTACAGGATGCGAGAGCAAGGGGAGTTGGGTGGGGGGATTGTGGCTCCCTCTTTAGGTCCACAGCTTCAAGTTCCTCCAATAACCATCACCACAACCCACCACCACCCGTCAGGTGGGATGTCTGGCGGGACGAAGAGGAGGAGGACAAGTGTCCTCTTGGAGAGAGTTGAGGGACACTGGAGCCTCAAGTTCATGGTTGGGGCACAAACACACACAGACTGTAAAATTAAGCCTCATTGAGTCCGTGTCAGGGCAAATTCACTCAAAGTCTGAAGGAGGTCATTCTTTTAGTTTGGTTCATTTAGCAGGTGAGAATGACGTCATTACAAATCAGACAGCACGAAGTAACTGCACTGAGGTCTGAAATTACACGTCTTTCTCTCCGGAGAACTGCAAGGCAGTTTGTTAGGAGAGAAAACATACTATGAAACAACTGGTAGTGTCCCAAAAATAAAAGGTTTAATTAGTACGAAAACAACCTTTCAACTTATTAGTGAATTTACAAAAAAAAAAATTAAAACTATTTTTGTAATTTAATCTAAATGAATGGCAAAAATGACAAAAATATCATGGCTCCAGCTTCTCAAACATGAGATTAACCTGCAAACTGCCTGAATGACACATTCAGCTGACTCCTCGTGTTCTTTAACAGACTTACACTTTTCTTTTTTTTTTTACACTTCTATTTCACTGCACTTGGAAGAATACTTGGACACACAGCTTCAGCGTCTCAGTGCAGATCTCATGCTAATTTAATAGTTATCATTCTCAAATGAAAAGTAAACAAAACTCTGAAAAAATGCTTGACCATATTGATGTGTGTGATGTAGATAAATAAAGTACAATGCCGGCAAAAGCAGTAAGTCTGGAGATATTAGAGTTTGATAAAAAAAAAAATACCAAATGTCTCTCTAGTTCCTGATGACATGTAAATAATTCAAGGGCTAGAAGGAGAAGAAGCTGCACAACTAGTTTATATACACACACACACACACACACACACACACACACACACACGTGCCCAGATGTGTCCATTTCTCACACAAATCATAAACAACACAAATACACATGCGCACACACAACCCTCTCTTGAGACTGCAGAGGCACACAAACAAGTTTTGAACGGGCCACAAAAATTAATTAGAGGAAGAGGAGCAAAACAAGAGAGTCATAAACTGGCTTCCTGTTAAACAGCACAGGGACAGCAGAGGGGTGAAGAGCAGGGAGGGAAAGGAGGAGGAGGAGAATGAGAGAGGGAAGGAGAGAAACAAGACATAGGATGGTAGAAAAAAAAAAATAGGAGGAGCAGACAAAAGAATAACAGAAGAAGACTCACAGAATCAGTTCCGGGGTGAAAGCTGAACCTTCAACTTGTTGAGACTTTTGTTTTCATTCTAAAGATGCTGCTCTCCAGAAAGGTATTACAAACTTTACATTTTTTATTTGCACTGCTGCAGCTACAATTTTTGTCGTGACACTTATTTGACTTGATTATGAGTAATTTGAATTATTTTGTTGCAATTCGTCAAAACTCTGCTGTGATTGAACTAAAGGGATTTTTCTTTTTTACACAGTCACACAAATTTTTTCCATGTGCATTTTGAAGGTAGGTTGAACAAGGAGATCTTTGAATGTGCAGCACTGTACCTTTAATTCTTGTGAATTACTGAATAACCTAATCCTAACAAAAACAGGATACTGCATATGTTGGAACTACTTTTTGTTAAAGGGTAATTTTTGTATTTTTAAACCTCTACATATTTTTTCGGGTTTAAATAACTAATAGGTACAAAACGTTTTGGACTAGGTCCAAGAGATCGCCTCAGCCAGCCACGAAACGAGCTGCACTGCATGCAGCATAATTCTTGGAGGCAATTACGCCCATTAAAAGTAAGTCATGGCTCAAATATTTAGTTTCTGACAAAGTTATGTAAAGCACAGAGGTCGACCTTTTTGTTAAAGAGTGGGATCTTTTTTGTTTAACCGGTGTGGCTCAAGGAGAAGTTTCGCTCTAAAATCTTTAGAGTCGTGAGTTTTGCAGGAAGACAACTGTGGAAACGTGAGTCAGTAGTCATCTTACTCTGTAACACAACCACAACCTCTGAACACTGTAGCTCATGTTACAAACACTGCATTCACCTGAACTGTATAGCAATTCTGCAAACGTCTGACTGCTGAAAACACAGATGTCTCATAAATCAATCATCAACATCTCTACTTACATTTTTTATGAATTACCTAATTGTTTTAAAAAAGCTTTACCAACAGGCTCAGCTGCAGACTTCTGCAGTCTACTCATTTCAAAAACAATACATCAGTATACCATAGAAGACAGAACATTTACTGCTTTCACCAGCACTGTCAAACTCCCACTACATGTGTGTATATATATTTATTTGTGTGTGTTTGTGTCCCAACAAATCCAGTGTCCTAATGAAGCCCAGGGCTTAGCGGCGCTGTCGAGAAGAGTGAGGCCATGCTGGACAGCAAGCAGCACCTTGTTAGTAACAGGGGGTTAAAGGTCAAGGTCAGGGTCAAAGGGTACCTTCTGTGCTCCAGAGAAGGCATGGTAGAAACTGGACACATAAGTCATTATGGCTTTCTCATCTGGACGAGCAGTGTTCACAATGTCTACAAGGGGGGGGGGAAGACCGTGGTTATGAAGACACACACATACAGGCAAGACATAGGACATGTGATTATACACAACAAGACACACATGTAGGGACACACACACATACACATATTAAACGGGCTAGCAAACAAGGACACACATTTAACAAGCTGCTGTAGCCATTAACAGCCAGACAGGATGTTTAAAACAGAACAAATACAGTACAAATAGGATGGACAGAGAATTAACATTACTGTACATAAAAGGAGCAGACCCATATATCAGCTTACTAAAAACAACTGAAAGTGATCCAAGCTAAGTAAAAGTTCAAATTAAATTTGATTTTTTGTGTGTATATCCTTATTTTCATTCTTTGGAAAGCTAAATATCTAAACATCCGTACTAAATATCAGCATCAGCCTCAGTGCTCATATTGGTCTATCCTTCTACATACAGATGAATACATTCAGACAGTTACATCTGTTTTACAATCCGAAGCATTAGGGGAGACCGAGGAGAAGGAACAATGAAACGAAGGGATGGGAAAGAGGCTCCATCGATCTGGAAGATGACAGCCTGTCACATCTGCTGTAACGGCTTATATAACAACAGGTACGACAGTCGAATTTCGTGGATCAGTGGCCACATTCACATGCACATCAACACTGAGGCTGTAATGGAAACAAGTCGATAATTAAATCCAGTCAGGACAAGCCATACTGTGATATTACTGTGAGAGTGCTCGTGGTCAAAGTACAGCTACAGTCACAATATTACTGGCTTTTTATAGACATCAGAATATATTTACATCTTTGCTGCAAAGAGGATTTAGGTCAGCTTGATTTTGTGTGTGGTTCATCTCAGTCATCTCCTTTTAGAGTTAAGTAGGGTTGCAGTTTAAGTGCACTGCAACACACTGATTTAATTAGGCTTTTTGATTGGTCTGAAAATGTCAACAGTCACATTTTAGGTGATTTTCAGGAGATGTTAAGAACGGTGGATTTATCAGAACACCTGTTTTACAGTTTGTCTACACCAGAAATCATCGGGACCTGTGGACAACACAAAACTGTGAAACAATGTGAACGCTACAGCTGAATCACAGCTGTCACATTGTTTTGAAAAACAGTACGAGAACTTAACAAATGTAAATGAGTGTAATATAGAGGTTCTAAAATGACCAAATAACTCAAGCAGCTTAATCAGACTAATGGCCAGTTCCATTACAGGCAACAGTCACCCTGTTGTGTGCATGTAAACACAGCCAGCTATTGAAAACATACAGATTATAGTACAGTTGATTACAGTAGATACACAATTTAATAACAACACAATATCATTTACAAACACGGCTGTTTAACAGTAAAAGTTTAGGCCTACCTTCTGCGTCCAACATCTTGGGGATGTCCAGGTGCTTCTCAGCCACCTCAAAGGCGTTGTTCAGGTTGGTCACTGGGTCATCCTAAACAACCAATCACAGTGTCAGAAAACAACTAGATAATTAGGATAAGTTTAGATTTAACTCTATCTTTTTATTAGTAACAAGTTCTATGCTTTTTAATTAATAGTGATTTGAAACTCAAGTTTGTGTCAAAAAGTACGATGACTTTATAACATTAGGATTTGGACTGGGATTGAACAGAAAATGGGAAATGGATTGTTTAAGTCTAGCAGTAGTGTTTGTCGAGTAAGTTTGTGTGAATCTGTCTACCTTTCTGAGGCTGTCGTAATCAATGAGATCCGGTCTGTGTCTGTGGATCAGAGCGTTGAAAGCGAGACCGTCCTTCCAGCTGTTAGAGAGAACAGATGAGTTGAGCATAAGGCAAAGGGGGCCTGCAACATGACACTCATACATTTTGGCTGTGATTTGTAAGTTTGTCTGTTCCACCGCCAGCTACCATTCACAAAGCCTGTTCTGATCTACAAGAGTGCAGCTGGGTTTTCACCTTCGCATTGCCTGCTGCATGTAACTTGTACTCTGTATGTGCTGTAAAAACTACATCTCCACAGGTAGTAACTGTAGATATACACTTTAAGAGCCTCTGAAACCTTCCCTTCACGTATTTTCTTCTTTTTTCATTTCCAAATACTCTCTACATTTCATATTTTTGTATTTTTGAACAGTGTGACTGCTTCACAGAGCAGTGAAACATGTTCTAGTTTCCCCAACAGGGGGCGACCTTTCTACACAATTGCAGTAGCAAGTTTCAGGAATATTTTATATTCATAGACGGCACTGTCCTTATATTCAGCATTAAACAGTGTAAGCTAAAGGTGACTCCTGTATCTATCGTTACATTATCAATACATACAAACTCCTAAACATATTTACTCATACACCACAACGTATGGTCACACTGCAATTGTGAGTATGTGTTAATAATTAAAATTTTAGTTTATGTTTTTTTAATAGATCACAATTTCAGTATGTTTTTAAAATGGAATATTAGCCAGCAATGAAATCAAGCAGGTTCCTTGCAGACTGCAGCAAACCATACACACTTTTTTATCAGGGTTTCACTGGAGAGTTTTACTGTCCCACGAGAACCTAAAAGCTCTTTTAGAGGATTTTCCAACCTCAAGATCAAAAATTACATTTTGATGGAAATGCTGCATATCTATAACCTACTGAGAACTTTTTTCAAATATATTGACTGTCAACAGCTTTCATCCAAGAATAAAAAGTATGACCCTTAAAAACTGAGATCAATCCAACCTTAAAGTGCGTGTGTTGTGTGTTGTGTGTTACCTAATGTGGAAGTTCTGCACATTGACATTCTTGTAGGGAGCGGTCTTCCTCTGGCACCACAAGAGAAGACCCTCCTTCGCAGAGGTCTCTGCAGTTTAGAAAAAGATAGAAAGGGGTGGAGGTAGACAAGAAACAGTGGAGAAGAGAGGAGCAGCAGGAGCAAAATGGAGAAACAGAGGTCTGCTTTAGTCTTAACACAGTGAAGAAATTGCTCTTCTTTACATTAGCTGAAGTACTTGAATCGTTATATTCCCTTAGTTGTGCACAAGCAGAGAGAAAAAGAGTGCAGTGCCTGTGCTAAATATAAACGGCGTCAGTACTCAGTGGACTGAAAATGCAAGGACGTTTTTGTTTACTGCATGTGTCTGAACAAAAAAATATCAGTCACCATTATGGAGAATCAAATAGAACTCAATATTCCTTTTAGTGGCCCACACCCACCAGAGTTAATTCAACACAAATGGATTTAATTAGCCGCCGCAGAGTCATTACAGCTCTAACTGAGGAATAAGGATGCTCCAGTCAACATATATTAAGCAACATATACGCAAAAATAAAAACAACATTCTACAAACTAGAGGTGAAGTTTGGGATTTATGACCATTATGATAAATTTCCAGAACACTGTTTAGTGATTAGTTGATTAATCAATTGGTTGAATGAGGATTTGTTGCTGTTCTTATGTATATCAGTGTTAATTGAGTGTCTTTGGGTTTTGAACTGTTGGTCAAGGAAGACAGTGAATTTGAAATTGTCACCAAGACTAAATGACAGAAAATTCAATAAAAGTTCAAATTATTTTGCAGCCATTTTAATTGTAGGTAATAATAATTAATAACAATAGCAACAGTCAGTATGATGGTGTTCCGAGTACTGAGTAGTTTCACCTCATTGTCAGTCTGAGTCTGAAAAGTCATGTAGGTCAGAGCTGTTTTATCTTGGCCCATCAGTACTCAGCCCGTGTGTGTGTGCTTTTATGTCTAGCCTGGTTACTTCCACTCTAGTTCCCACAATGCACCATCAACTTCCATGTGTGTGTGTGTAAACACCAAAGATTCCTGCAGGTCTTGGTCTGCTAATTACTCCTGAAAACCTGGCTGGAAGTCGAGCTGTCGCAGAGCCCTTCAGCGAGGCACTTCTCTGCCAGGCTGCGGCTAATTTTTGAATGTGTTTATGCAAATTAAACCAGAGGAAGTTGTACCTTCTACAGAGATGTCCTGAATAGCGAAGCGGAGGATGATGGTCCAGATCATTCCCAGGGTCATCTTGGCGTTTCCATCAACGATTTCTGTTAAAAAAATAAATACATTTAAAAAAAAAAAAAAAGTCACTTCTATGTATGGCCACTTTTTTTGCATCTTGATTCACTCTGGAACATAAATCTTGCCTCTCACTACTGTTTTTATATTTTTACATCTGCTCTTTCATCTAATAATGCCAACACACCCACACACAATTGCACATAATGTTTCACAGCTGCCAAATCTCCAGTTTTTCCTTTTATGTGTGATACATTAACAACAATTTCTTTAATAAAACAAATTCGATCCTGGTGCTTGCAAGACAATTGTATAATAATAATTATATTGTGCATGAGACACCTTTTGGTATTTAATTATTTGAAATGGGCAAATTACTTTCCAGTCAACAAATTAATGTATTATAAGGACTGACTTTTTACCTTGTGAAGGTGTGTGTAGTGAAAACAGTACTTAAGTGTTTTGGTTTTGTGCTTTTGTCTCTAAGTAGCAGAACTTCATCTAATGGCATGAACAAATTCATAAAGCACAATGAGAATATTTACAGCCTGGCACACTGAAACTTTGACTATCATTATCTCAGTTTTCTCACCCCGATACACAGATATTTATATATAAACACACAAACAAACACAAAACAGGACAGGCATGTGCCTTGATATGTTAGTGAAAAGGCATGTGGGTCAGATTGCTTTCATACTTTCAGTTCACACTCTCACTGGCACCAGTCAACTTCGCTTTCATTCTATCAAAAATTCTTCACATTTTATTTGATATCCGTCTTTGACTCTTACATTTATATTCTGCTTCGCTCATTTCTACTTGTGCTAAAGGAACTGTGTGAGTGGCATCTTAAAAAACTGATGTATCACACAAAATAATTAAATTCCTTCTGTTCTGTGAATTAGCAATAGTCTCTTTCTCCACTGTCTCTCCCCTCCAACAGGCCTCGCCCTTCCTGTACTTATTACAGAAAGGTCTAAGACTGAAGTCCCTGGAGATCAAATAGATGCCTGGTATACAGAATGTGCCAGTTTAAACAATTTCTGCCTTGGAAAAGTTTAGGACTTTCTCCTCTCTCATCTAGTCATGGTCATCCTTGAATCTTTTCCTCTGCCATCTTCTATATCAGCATTTTTCTTTCTGTCTGTGTGCAGGATTGCAGTATTTGGGGTAATTTTGTGTTTGATGGTCTACAGTTTCAGCAGTGTCATGCAGTAGGCATGTATGAATATTTATCCCGATAGAGCAGAAGAAAGGTCACTCTCCTCCAGCCGACGCTGACACACAGACACACACACTTCCACAGTGTGATATAGTTATATATAGTTACAGCTCTGTCCTTGACCTCTGTTCCTAAATCAGCAGAATAAAGGAGAGACAGAGAGGGAGACGTCCTACTGCTGTTTCACCTTTTAGGTCTGATGTGCAAAATGAATGAGTTCTGCTAGTTAGAACTGCAAAAATGTTATCAATGAACTGCCACCAAAAGTTGTGAAACTTAAGTTTGTTATGAAACATTGTGGATACAGAAATGCACCATTACTGTCCATAAATAAAGATGATGACACTAAATGTCTGCACACTTGCATGCTGTCCGTTTCAAAATATGTTGCTGAGCATTTAATCTCAGCACTGTGCTCTAAAGGCATGAGCTGATTATGTGACAATGGGCCCTTGAGCAGAGACATGTAAAGGCCCTCCACCCCTCTAGCAAAAGGAGACAGACACCTATTGCATCTAATTGTGTGTGCGTGCTTGCTTACCCTCTGCTCCAATGGAGACCAGTTTGACTCCCTTGCTGGCGATGAAGTCCAGGGCTTTATTCACATTGTTGATCTTGTGGACCCTCATCTTGCCTCGCTCAGGCTTGGGTAACCGTTCGCCTACACACACACACACACACACACACGAACAAACAAAAAGTGAGTGAGTTAGCTCCTGTGGTGATGGGAGCAGAGCTTTTTTCCACAGGCTCAGCAGAATGACACCCAGTCAGGACGGGTAAAGTTACAGCAGGGACGTCAGCCTCGCTCACAGCAGAAAAAACTGAAGTGAATGTGAAAAGGGACGCCACATGCAAGTCAAAATTTCATTACTGGATGACAGCAGTTATATAATGATTATCTGCTATGCCATTAGGAACAGTTTCCCTGCTACAACCTGCAATTAAACACAAGAAACCCCGAGAGGAACGCAGTCACACGCCAATGACAGATCTATAGCAGGGTGTTCCCAACGTTGTTTTTTAAATGTCTGTGATCCAGCTGAGGCTGGAAACTGTGAGCGACCACACCCTTGAATGGACAGAGATGTTGTGCATCTTTAACATCTGAAAACTTTTTTCTCTCTGATTGACACCTCAGCGACCGCTTTGAAAATCAGACCACTGCTCAGTGACATATGAGAGTGTGTTTGTGTGTGGTGGGTTGGACGGATTTCCCTGCAGCGTCTGTGTGAAACATTTCAAAACATTAAATCGGATATCATTACAGTCATTTCAGTTTAATTAAAAACCTTTCTACTGTGCCTAATTTTCTGGTGACTCCAGTGCTTTGGGGTCATATTGATGAGTTACCTGAGATGACCTCCAGCAGCAGCATGAGTTTGAGCCCATCCCTGAAGTCCTCCTCGATGTTTTCGATCTGCGTGCCGGATTTACGCAGATGGGAGTTGCACCACGCTGTGAACGTCTGCAAAAGAGCACAGTAACAGGACACAAATGGTGATTATTCAGAGCCTGGGTCATAATGTTTTTTCCAGCTTTCATGATAATAAACCATTTTTTAAAATGACAAAAAAGAAAAGGAAATTCAATGGACAGGAAGGGAGGTCAGGGAGTAGCTTTAATAAGACAGGAAGTAGCAGAAGAAAAGGGGAGGAGACCGCTGTTACAATACAATACCAATACGTACGAAATGAAAGCTGCTAGTGATCTCAAAGAACGATTTAAACTACATGTCACACAGATGAAAATGGGCCGCTGGCAGTTAAATAATGAATAAAACAATGCACACTTTAAGTAAAAAATACTTTCTAAGACAGCTGCACATTGTACTACTTTTTATCATCTCTGCAATAAATCTTCTTTTTGTTTCTCACTCCAAATGTTTCTACCATTTGTCACATTCTCAAGCTCTGACTTCATTTCAACTGTGGACAGACAAAAAGTAAATAAATAGGCTTCATCTTGGGGTCCCACTATAAAAAACACTCTCCCAACATGTCCAAAGCTAACAGAGTATGTCCCATATGTTAAAGAAACCTGAAAACCTGACCAACAGATCCCCTCTACTATCTGAAAACCAGACAGCAATCAAACTGGACGCCATCTGTGATACTTGTAATTAAATATCAAAATGGTATACCAAATCACAAACACAGACATCTGGCAAAAGACCCACACCAGCACAAATCACACACATCAATAGCTGGTTGGAATCCATGAATTCGTGCTTCTGGTTAGCCAACATTCTTCAGAAATGTGTTTCGAGTTATTTGATTACGATGGAGTTTGTGGCACTGAGGTAGGCACGGGACTGTGGAGAGACTTTGTCACGCCACTCTACAAAATTCTCAGTTATGGCACATCATCAATCAATGTGTCAAAACACTTTTATTCCTGATTTGTTACATAATTTAGAAAAGTGTCTAAAAACATCAAGCGACGCTTACACGTTAAAGGTCTGGCCGGGCCTGCAAAGACTCAGTGACGCTGCCATCACTGATGCTCCATTTTGAAAGATTTAAATTTCTCAATGTACAAATGTAATATGAAAATGACTCCTAGAATGTACTTCTTAAAGCTTTCAAATTGATTAACATCACTTAAGCTTTACGAGTGAATGTCCATTATGTGAAGAGGTAAGTAAAGTGGATATTTATTCTTCCCCCAAACAGGAACAAACTGCTTGAAAATTTCAAAGAAAAAAACTTATTGAAGAAAGACTGGCATTTTTCACCATTTTCTGACATTTCATGGACTAAAAAAAAAAAATTAGGAAAATATAACTGCGATAAATGATGAAAATATTTTGTCTCCATTCACTCTTATTTTAATTCAACTGAGATTCACAACAGCTGCAGAACTTCTCCTTAGTACAATATCTGACACAAATTGAATACATAAATATTTTAGAAAACAAAATATCACTGTTGATAGTGAATGATGTGAACTTTTTCCTCCCTCTCTACAGAGCTGTGTTCAAAAACATTATGACAGGGTGCTGCTCGCTGCCCTGCCCCTCTCCCCACCATCCCACTGTGGCCACCGGCACAAAGCGCCCATTGAGCCTCGTGGATAATAGCACCCTTCAGCCCCCTGTACTCTCCCTCAGCCCGCTCTAGCTCTGTGACCCTCCCCCAGACCACCCGATACCAACCCCCAACACACACATACACAGAATCATCTATATAGAGTGCTCCCTCCCTGAGACTGGACCAGGAAACACACCGTGAGGACAGAGAGGAGGAAGGAAGGGGAGATACATTTCAGATAAACAAACAACATACAGACAAAGTTAGGGGGCAGGAGGGGGAGGGCAGAAAGATAATGCCCCCTCTACCCCACACACACACAGAGTTAACAATGCAACGGGAAGTGGCACTGCAATGACAGGAAGTTCCAGCTCAGTTTAGCACCAAGTAGACAATCCGAGAGAAGCTGCATCCATCACTCACTGTCACTGATTCACTGCCACCACATTACAGAACTAGAGACAGGATGCTCAACACTCAACTTCAATCCTTTAAACTTTCTCCACTGTTTTCAAATGTTTCTGGGATTTGGCGAGCAAGCGCAAATAACATGTTTGATTTACATTTATTATTTGTTTCTATGGTAGATACAGTTAGCACTGGGTCAAGTAAGCCCAAGTATAAGTCACAATTATCATCTCAGTCAGTGGAGCCAAGTTTTTAATTTAAAAAGTAAGTTAAGGAATGTGAATTGTATCAGAGAGAAGCTTTTACTAGAAAAGAAAAAGACGGTTATGTTCCAGCAGGACCGCTGCCACTGGGAGTGGTGACAAGGAGAGCAGCATACAAACAGCAACAGGTTGAGACCTGCAGAGAGCCTGGGGACGTTATGTCCTGTATAACAACAAGCTACAGATTATACAGCGGATAGTCTTTCATCTCAGCCCTCCAAGGTCAGAGGTCAGCCCTTCACACTGTTGGGCACTCAGACTGCCTTTATCAGAGGTTGAACTAGCCCTGTGCTCTGCTAAAAGAGGGCTGACCACCAGGCTTTTCTGGGTGCGTGACAATGAGGAAGAAGAAAACTTCTGCTCTGTTGAATTCTTTCAGTCAGCTTTTTGTATTTGGCAAATGTAGCATGTCTCTGGCTACCTGTCATTCAGAGATAACAAGGTGTGGTGCTGCTGTGCGTTCAAAGCTGGCACAGGCATGCCGATACCGTGTACAGCTCATAAAGAGACTGAAACATTCTGACTGGACATAGAAGCAAAGAAAGTAGCTATAAAAAATACTTCTCTCACAATTCCTCGCTATGCTACATTTCTTGTCTTTTATACAATCTATAAAAACCGTCTTGAAATATGCTGACTGAGCGAAGGAACTTAATTGCTACAGTGCACCGCCTTGAAATGCATGTGACATCAACAAACTACCTTTGACTTGATATCATGTGATCTCTCAGGCAAGTTGGTTCACATGCAACATGGACTGACCTTTATTCCCCTTGTAGAAAAATACTGACAGCTTTTTGAGTCTATTAAACTTGACATCACAAGCATTTAAAATTTTAAGCTTTGCTTTGAGTCCAAGTTTAAGCCCAACTTCGACTGGCTTTCATTAAACTCAGTTTAAAATGCAAATATCAGTATTAGTTTGCAAGTTTGTATTTCATTAATTTTACGTTTAAGCATCAGAGGAGTTCCAGTTTTAATTCTGAAGGTAATCTACTTGGTGAATTGACTGAATTAAAAGTGAACTGACCCCAATTCCTAGAGAGTGACCAAACAGGATGAGTGCCAGTGAAGCCTGTTAAACCTACAGATCAGATGGTTCCGATGAGAGGATTTCTGACCTGAGCTAAGGACACAGATAACAAGCTGAAGGCAAAGCTGGATCTGAGTGTTAAGAAGGTTTACATTTTAGGCATGAAGCTTGTGCTCTTATCCTCTAGTATCGATTGCATAACTGTTGTAGCCACAGAGAAGAACATCCTCTCTCATTACTGCTGTACGCTTTAGCCAGGACCGTATTCCGATCTCACGGGTTAAGGTCACTGTTTAACAGTTACATGTAATCATGTTTATGTGTTTTAAAGCTGCTTTGGGCAATTTTACACATCAGCAGCTCAAAAAGCCTAAATATTTGGAAATACTTTTAATACCAGGAAACCCTGCAATGGGATTAAACTGTGGTCGTAAAGTGGAGACACTTTTATTCCTTGTGCAGAAACATATTCATATACCCAACAATTGTTTTGTTTGAATTAATGGCCGTAGAGTCTGATTTTGTAGAGATGAGACTTGTCTGTTGCAGCATCAGTCTGTGTTGCAGGCTTTTTATATACAGTCTATGGTTGCAGGATGAGAAGGTTTTTTTCCCCCTTTAAAGTCTTTATATGCCAACAACTGTGGCTTTGATGAAAGTGGGTCACAGGATGACTTAATAAAAAGGCACCAAGTTTGTGTGGAAATATTAAAATCATACCTGTTTATATTTCAGTGATCTCCATTTGTAACAGTTAGCATTTTAACAACCAACACTCTAAGCTGCCCATTATCTGTACAAAGGTAACATAAATGGCAATTGTTTCCATTTCTTCATCATTATCTATCAAACTTAAATGATAATCTTCATCAAACTAGCTGGCATTCTGGTGCTAATGCGGTGCTTCCAAAATGGGAACAAGGGGAGCCTGATGAATCCTCTGTGTGCAGAAATCTCGGTTGTTTGTGTCCTGGAGAAACTGAGTCTGGAAGTGATTAAGTTGTTCAACATTTCTCCTTCCATGGCAGATATACAACCATCTCCCCACTGCACAGTGTGGAGAGGAGAGGGAGCCTAATGGGGTCTATTGGGGTCAGCTGTTTGATCTCGGTTTCCTAACACCTACACACACCTCTGTACCAGTGATCAGTGTGACCACCACAACAGTCTTTCAACTCTGATGTCTAACTTGGCCAACAGGGTAAAAGGTCAAGGTTAAAGATAGCTATCCTGCGCTTAAAGAACAGGATCTCAGCAGTATCCTTAAACTCGAAAACACAAACATGCAAGCAAAAAGAGACATAAATACACATAATCGCACAAAAACATGCATGTGAGATAACAGTCGAAACACCCACATACACTAAAAATGTTATATAGACTGATGCTATCCATCTTTACACCATAGTCTGTTCTTAATCACATCTCTGTATACCACTCCTCGGACAGGAATGTGCTTAAGAGAAACAAGAATCAATATCTACTACTCACCAACCCACCCACACTCCTAACATACCTTTATATAGATCACTTAAACTCCATTTCATGCATACATACACATACAATAATTCCCACTCCCAATCTATGCACAATTTTCTGACTTCATGGGCACCCTAATTGTATGTATACCCAAGAGCGCGCACACACACACACACACACACACACACACACAGGTGTGTCTTGCTACACCTGGGAAGGATGAGCTAGGTTATCCTGTTTTTGTTCAACTGCCTTGCATTCTCTGCATGACGTCAGCACTGTGCGTGTGTTTCCTACATCACACCCTTTCTTCTGGCAAACACTGATGAGCTCACTCTTAAAGCAACTCCACACACTGATAAGCTGCCACAGAAACAACAGGCTGTCATTTCTGTCCACATCAACACTCATTCTCTCTCTGACACATACACACTTTTTAAACACAAGCCGCTTCACTTGTGTGTCACATTATATTTAAATTTTTATAATGTGTACAAACAACCATTACAAAATATACCACAGGAAACAAGTGATATTTTGTGCTAAAAAATAAATAAAAACTTTATTCAAGGGTTTTATCTATGATTCATGCAATTATAGCACATCTCACACTCTCTCAGCCAACGACCACCCATATACACACACACAACCTATACAAATGCTGCAAAAACTCTTCACTGCAATTCATTTAGATGCAATTACTGTGATATCTCACTGCTACATCGAGATTCTATGAAATTATGAAACTGAAATATAACCTCTATACTCACTGTCTGTGAAAACCTTGCAGTTTGATAATTTGTGCCTTTTGAAAGTGTGGTTCACATTTTAAAAAGTGTCAGTGTTTGTCCTCCACACAGCGCTTCAGATGCAAATCTTATTTTTTGAATTATGCATCAATAACACTTCAAAAGCTGTACCACAGAGCGCCACAGGGAGTCATTCCTGCCTGTACATTACATTTATTCAGTTAGCTGATGCTTTTATCAAAAGTGACTTACAATTGCTATTTGTGTCAGAGGCCGCACGCCCCTGGAGCAACTAGGGATTAAGTGTCTTTCTCAGGGACACATTGCTGGAAGCGCCACAGTGGGGGATTGAACCCCAGTCTCTCACACCAAAGCCATCAAACTTTATAACTTCTCCCTTCTGTCTGACACATGGACACACGGACACAAACTAGAAATTATTATCGGGTTTGTGCAAGAATACCTGTTATTACTGTTCACCATAACAATTCCTTTAATTATGTAAATATTGTAATAATAATAATAATAATAATAATAATAATAATAAATTGAATTTGTATAGCGCTTTTCACGGACTTAAAGTCGCTTTACAGAGCAGATGAAGAAACATTACAAAAAAATGAAAAATAAAAAAAAATAAAAATAAAATATAAACAGCTAGGGATAGGCAGAGGAGAAGAGATGGGTCTTAAGGTGGGACTGGAAAATGGCGAGGGACTCAGAGGTGCGGATCTCATGGGGGAGGGAGTTCCAGAGCCTGGGAGCTGCCCTGGAAAAGGCTCTTTCCTCAAGACTGCTGAGCTTGGACTACAAGCTACTACTTATACATATTCACACTCCTTTATATTTTCTTGTATTTTACTCTGATATTTATATACTATACTTTATATACCAACTTTCTATCTTTATTTATATTAATTTTGTGCAATGTGTAGAAATGTGACACAGAATTTCCCCTCGAGGATCAATAAAATATTTCTGATTCTGATCCTGATAATGTTGTAACAATTATAAAAAAATACTGAAAGGAGGAAAAGCAAAAGAGGAAGAACCAAAGTTACTTGGGAAGGTTAGGAAGTGCCTCAGGAGATATAGCCATTGAGAAAGGCATTTAAATCACTGTTGCTCTACTGGCACAGCAGAACATCCAACAATGTCGGACTGGTTGTACTGAAACAACTTCAAGGTGTTTTATGAAGCACGGGCATGGCACAACACAGTATCAGGGAATGAAAAGGCAAATGTAAAACGACAGCAGATGGCAAGTTGTTGCACCAAAGAGTAGATTTGTACTGTTAGTTAGAGGAATTATATGGGACCTGCTGGCAGGAGGCACAACCTCAAGGAACTTTGACAGAGCCATACTAGACTGGACTGGCTGTACCAGACTAAGCTGGGCCAAAACCATGCTGGCCTGGCCCTGTGAATAAAGCTCAGCAACTAGTCTGGTCTGGCCCTACACAAGGCCTCCTATTCTTAGAGTCTCGCCAATTAAAAAAGGGCTGTGGCGTGCGACACAGCAGCACTGCTAACTATTGTCACAAACTCTTTTTTGCTTTAAATGCTCCAGAAGAAAGGTTGGTCTTTATGCCTTAACAAACTTAGTTTAAATGCATTTTCTCATGTCAACACCTAGACACATACATACAGTACCTGCATGTCCACACACAGAATTGCAAGCCATGAAATTTACCCATTTCATTTAGGCACATAGGAACTATGTAACTAATTGGGGCCTTCAACTCAAATTTACGTTTACACCAACATATCTTTTACCGCTGTCACTTACCAAAAATAAAGTTCAATTGTACTCTATAAAGTCCATTCTAAAGTCAAGCAAACCATAAGACACCATCTTCAAATGCTGAGATTCCCCAAACTCCATTTCAGACATAAACATGACGACGACTCTTTTTTTTTTTTTAAAACCATGCTGAGCTCTAACATAAATCTAGAGCCACAATGAAAATATACACACACACAAAAGAAAAAGAATAGCTGCACTCTAGATTCCACAGCACTCTGGTTCCATGCAGCCCCATTCATACAACAGTGGTGTCACTGGATATGCCGCTTGCTACTGTAGAGCTGCTGCTGCACCGGCCTAGAGTCACAGTACAGGAACACGACACCTTCCCTCAGGGGCCAAGGTGGGACCTGGGAGGGTTCACGGTGCATCAGTGCATGTGTGCGTTTTTATATACAGTCTATGGTTAGGACAACCAGGCTCGTGCTAAACGGCTGAACTGCTGTTTGAATGTTTTTGAGTAGCCTTCAGAAAGTGTTGATGTCCAAACACACACATTTGGCAGGATATCTAACTGAGAAATGATGAATAATAAAGATGAACTGGAATGCAGTGCCAAAGCCAAGTGTAGTGGATCTAAAGAGAGAAGAAAAGCTGGCCAAGATGTTCATGTCCAAAATACTAGTGGTCACCAGAGTACTGCTAATCATGAATAAAGGACAGCGCAGAGGAGGAGAAAGAAGAAGCAGAGCTCTGCAGCAGAGGTTGTTCTGGTCTCATTATCGTCTCAAGCCTGGACAGGTGATCATTAACATGTGTGCACAAACACACACACAGAGTGAGGGAGCCTCCCTTTTGCAGCATGTGCTGACAGGTAGTCAGTAAAGCAGAGCTATAATGTGGGGACAGTCTTTCACGAAAGTGCGTGCACACACACACACACACACACACACACACACACACACACCTCCCAGAGGGAGCTGACAAACATGTAATTGCTGTGTACTTCTTGGCTGGCCTAATGCCCCTCAGATATGCCATTATGTGAGTCAACAGTTTAACACAGACTGTTTTCAACAAGTTCCATCGACTGCGTCCAGCCAGACACATAACTCTCTGGGGGAGACTTGATAAAGCAGCTAACAGAAACAAAGGAAAGGGAGGATTAAGGAGAGGAGGACAGGAGGGGAGGGAGAGGAAATGCAGGGAGGGAGAGAGAGGAGGCCAGTATATGATCAAGAGAAGAAGGAGGAGAAAACAATGATGGATGTGGGAAAGAAGAAGAGGAAAGACAAACAAAAGTGACTAAATTAAAGTTTAAAAATAGGTATCTACACTAATAGAAATTAAATAAACTTAAAGCTCCAAACAGTGTTGGGAAATGTAAAAGTTGCTTTAAAGCTGACTTTGAATTTGACTCTTGAGACCAGTGAACAACAATTACACAATATTACAGTATGTTGTGTAGAAATAAAACAACAACCTCTAGATTACTTAATGGGACTCTCTGACTGGGAGATCACCCCTGCCAGAGGGGATGGAAGAAATGAGGAAGAGAAGATACGAGAGGAAGAGTCAATGAGACAAGTGTGGGCTGTGTGTGTGGGAGCACACTGGGTAACAGGAGCAGACTGAAAAGACTGCTTACATGACTGCCGTATTTCTGTATCCCCCACAGGGGAATACACACACACACACACACACACAATTACATGAACTATGTGGGGTGTGTGTGTGTAAGATGATCCACACGACACAGTAAGAAACAACACACACTTCCACACATTTCTTGGACTCACACATCTCATAGTCGAAAAGAAAAGAAAAACTATCATTTTGCCACAGATAATAGATTTAAAAACACGTGTTATTTTACAAACCATACATAGGCCTTTTTGCTTTATGAGAGGACCCTTAAACGGTGGAGAGAAAGGAGAGGCGGAGGAGGAGGAGGGAGGAGGAAGAGAAGAAAGGGAGGGAAGGGGTAAAGTGTCAAGCGATGTGGTTATTTGTTCATTTATTTATGCCTCTTCCTGTCTTTGTTACTCAAAAAGTCCAGAGTGTGTGTGTGTGTGTGTGTGTGTGTGTGTGTGTGTGTGTGTGTGTGTGTGTGTCTCTGACCCTTCCAACCTATTTAAAGAACAGCTAGGATGTCTTACAAAAGAGCGGTACTATTTTTTATACACAAAGGCTATGTCATACAAATAAATTAATAATTAAAAAAAAGAAGTGTGTGTCTGTTGCAAGGTAAAAAGAAAGTCAAACTCTTTTACCTGCATGCTAACATTCACAATAACAGTCTGTAATTGTCACACAGGATTCTCTAACTTGTTTCTGGTGTCATATTGTAAAACATGTCTTTTTTAAATTCTACTCTGGCTTGCTGAAAGAAGAAAACTGGGGGAAACTGAACCATCCAGGGTTTTTTACATGCAATGAGTTAAGAGTATTTCAACACTATATGAGGCGATGCCATTCTGTTGTGTGTCAATAAAAACGGCTTGAGACTTTGGGGCACATTGCTTCACTCCACATCACTGTTTCAGTGTTGCATAACTGTATGTTGACATTGCCCAACATGAAAGTCCCACACTTTATACAGTTTTACACTGATACATTTATACACTACTGAGCATATATAAGTTTGGTGTCTGTTCTTCTATTGAGATTTCCTTCTCTCTTTTTTTTTACTTGTGTGTGGACTGAACCCATGTACAGTGAGCATTTCACCACATGTATTTCACACAGACAAGACTCTGGGCACAGGAAATCACCTGGGGATTAAAAATATTAAACCTGTGAAGTATGTGTGATCACTCTGGCTCTTAAAAGGCCACATTGAAGAAGAGAGGAAAAAAAACAGTCTTGCATAAAAGGTCATCAGAGCAACTTGCAGTGAAGCAATAAGCTAGAGGAGTCAGACAGCATTAAGAATAGCATCAGTGTGAAAATTTGAGACAAATCACTAGACTAGCTTACTATGTACAGATGGTTTGGATATTATCACTCATTACTGGCTGTATTACAACCTAAGCTCCAGACCATTTAGCTGTGTTGCTATCCATCCAAGTTCACCCCACATAGGAGAAGGAGCAGAGGGGAAAAGTTGAGGACAATTGAATAGAGAATCATGTTCTCTTTGTTCTGATAAATGGGTGTATGTCAGACAGCTCAATGCAGGAGGAGACTAAGGGGGGTAAAGAGAGATTTAATGAGACACTGGGTCTCTTCATGGGATTAAATGAAGGAAAAAGAGGCAACTAGGGAAAGAGGGGAGATGTGTTAAATCAAAATCAAATCAAAACTCAAGGGGGGGGGGGGGGGGTAGAAGAAGAGAGGAGACCTAGCAAACACTGGGTGTTAAGAACAGCAAATGTAAAAGGTGGTATGAACTAAATTCAAACAAAAGTTCTATTGTGTTATAGCAATTGAGTGTACAGAGAAGCAAAACACAGATTTCTTTGTATGGAAATGTCATGGATTATTACTTTCCAGATGCGTATGATTTCCCCCATCTGGATAATTGATGTACTGTTGTTGAGATGCCACAAACAATTCAAACACTATGTTGTCTAATGTGGAAGACTCCACCTAAAAACAAACCACAAACATTTCCTTTAAATTAGCTTTTTGGTGCCAAGTCTACATAGCAGGTACAGGAAGACAGGACAAGGTGAGGGGTGAGGAGAGAAAGGAACAAAGCAGAGTTGGCGGATGAACGAGTGTCAACCCTGCTGACTATGACAGAGATGTCAGGAATGCCAGCTATGTTCTTCCTCCCTCTGACTCCTTTTATAGTACATCTTCACTCTCTACTCCTCTCACCTACTTCATCGCCTTCCTCTTTCCACCCTCATCTGGGTCATTCTCAGCTCTTTCTCTCATACTTGCCTCAAATAATCAATGTTAGCATTTGAGCAGTCCAGAAACAGATCAATCACCCCGGAGCAAGAAAAGCGAGTAACATGTCCTTTCTCATGGCATCGCTCTTCTGCAAGTATCTGAAGAAGCTTTTTTGGAAAACACAGCATCTCTTAAGCTGATGATACACAGGGCAACTTTTAGAGCAATCGTGCAGGGCAACGTTGCCGTCAATGGTAATGAGTAAAGATTACCACCGTAATCCCCTTCCCCCACCACTCCGCCACCCGCCCCGCCCCGCCGCTATCCGTTCAAAACATAGTCGGACTTGCCACTAGCAAGATTGCCCAGCAACATTGCTCCAAAAGTTCAGCTTTAGACACTTCACTAAAGGACAAATAAAATGGGTCCTTCGAGTAGATCACATAAACAACTAGTCCAGAATGGAAAGCCAAGAGTTTGTGAAATCTGGTAAAAAGTCCAGATAATCATATATTGAGTAAGGGTCAAGTCAGTTTTGATCTACCTGGTTTCAAAATTTTTATAGAAGGCTCTTACTTTCTTAATTAGCTTCTTGCTATACGTGATGGGGTCCTACATGAAGGCACTATTTCTGCCTAAGTTAAAACATTGTGTTTCATTTCATGTGACAGATTTCTGTATTTGTCTTCTCACTAGTTTGATGTGGGCAGGACTCAAAAATGTGGTGTCACATACTTACAGGCATAAATGAGGATTGACCAACATTTCAATCAAACTCTGGTAAGAATTGTGTTTACTTAAAATCACACCCACACAGTCCAGAGGATGCAAATAAACTTTTGTGTGAAGGTTTTTGAGTGTTCAACTCTAACTTATAGACCTTTATTTTAATTTTTTGGTTATTAAGTTATGAGTAATTTATGTATGAGAAATACTTTCGACTTTAAAGGGGATAAAACATCAAAGCTATAAAAATGTCGATGGGCATTTGGTCTCCATGATCACGCCAATATGCTGTGACTCCGATCTCCTAACTCCAAAGCTGTAAACTAGCAATTTTATGATGGGTTTATTTTCTTAGCTGAGATGAAGGAATTAAATAGGTCATTTAATTCTCATTCCACCCTTATATCTTCCTTCTGTAACTTTCCTCCTCGCCTCAAAATGAAACATCAAGAGTGGCATGTGACGCCACATTGCGAGACAAAGTTTCCCTGCAGCTAAAAGGAAAATGATGGACAAAATTAGCTCAAGGAAGAAGTAGGAGAAAATCAACATGAGACAACAATCAGATTCACTGAACAGGGAGTAAAAGCATGTGTTTCCATCCATTTGTGAATGTCTTTCTCTCTCGTATCACACCATCTCTCCTCGTCCCCTCAGCCCATCAGCAGCCAACTAATCCACTTCCTGTCTTTAGAGGCACAGCACAGGAAACAACGGGGGCGGAGGATGTCCATGGTAATTCTTCAGGAATGCAGTGAATGAATCCAACTGTACAGGACGTAAAACATTAACCCCGGAGCAAACTTTTAAATGAATCTGAAGATTTATTGCCTTCTGCCAAACGACACTTAACAAGGAAAGCGCACAGGAAGTTTGTAAAGGCCCATTGCGCTGTGATGATTCAAATAACTGAGGTGACTCATGTAGAAAGCTGAGTGAGGTCAGTGGGAAAGACCGCCAACTGCTGAAAGGTGACGGAGCAGCATTCAACAGCCATTATCAGGTTCAGCACAGGATTTCAAACCTGCAATTTGTTTTCTCAGGCCAGAAGCACAGTAGAAAGGTTGACTTTATTACATTTCTTCTTGTTTATTTAGATAGATTCAGCACAATAACTCCGGGGCTTGTGAAGAGAGGTCACATGGACTCACAAGTGGTATGGGATATCCCAACCAGTCAGCAGCTTACGCTCCAAATCAGAGGTCACTAATAGGCGGACCGGACCCGGACCCAGCCGCTGTCCTCTCCGGACCGCCGATTTATTATTGAGAGTTACTATCTCGACGGAGCGTTTCTATTTTATCCCGCGCTGCTTTTCTAGCATTTACTGTACTGGTTTAGCGGCCCAGGAAACTCACAGACCAATCGCATGTGCTACAATCGTCTCATATGACGCTGCTCTGCCAATCAAATCTGTGCATTCCGATGCTTGCGAGTCGAGTCCGCGAGAAGGAAGTCAGACACAGAAATGGCAGAGAATCCAGTAAATACAGTGTACAGACTTCCGATCTTATATCAACAATAAACACAGATAAATCAGACAAAAAACCCAAACAATTTAACTACGTAGCCTAGTTAATCGTCAACAAGTCATTACTGTGGCGTGGGGCAGGCGCCGGAACTAAACCGCTGGGCACAAGCAGCCTGTGTCAGTCCAGGGTGATACATAGTAGCCTATGTCCCAAGTATTCCCATGATGCATGAGGGTGAAGGGAGTTTTGTAAAAGTTTGCTAATGAGTTCGCCATTTCTTTGAAATACAAATGTTACTTTATGATTTATGTTTATTAAAACGTGTCTTCCTAGAATATAGTGTTTTTTTGTAAGTAATTGGCATTCCTGTGGTGGTTTACCACTGAAACTAGAAGTGAAGAGTCTGTTTCATTTGATAAGAGCTGCTGAATTTTTTGAGGTGCAGGGAAAGTGCATGCAGCCTTTTTGTTCGGCTGTGTCTACAATCAAGTTAAACTTCACAGCCAACGTAGGGGGCCCCCTACCCAGCCGGGCCCTGGGTCTGCCACTCCCTGCACCCACGCTACCTCGGCTTATGCTTATATAATTTTATTAAATACATCACACAAAAACAGCAGAATAATTGTGTGTTAAAGATAACAAGGACAGGTGTTGTAATGAATTACTCAACCTGGACGTCATTTCACAACCAACATGTATGCTTGGTCTTAAAGGTCTACTACTCTTGATAAAACATACACTTCCGTACATTTCTTTATCTTTTACAGAACCATATTTGATACTTCATGACGTGACTATTTCCGCAATGATACCTATGCCAAGTTCCTTGATAAAATGTTTAATTGATCCCAGCATTTTCTCTCTCTCACACACACACACACACACCCCCACCCACTCACCCACGGTCGGTTTCTTATCCCGGCTCTGTGGAAGTATGTGATTTGCTATCTAGTTAAGGATCCCATTCAGGCGCCAGCCCTGACTAACCAGGGTTACGGATAACACCTGGGAACTGCCATACAACTCCACACAATGGAACAGGACCTTGTCTTGTGTACAAGGGACCCAGAGAAACAGATAAGGAACAAAAACTTAACATTTTCACTTTTGCTTAAAGTTTACACAAGTCATTATAGCTGACCCTTGTACCCTTACTGCTTAAGGCATACGGTTAACTTACTCAACCATATTTAATGTAATTCGTTCTGGATACGTGTGTCAGCTCCATGGCTGAGTCATAAGCAGACACTTTATGCTGCGATGACCTTGAGATCACTACAAATATGTGCCACTGCTGCAGAGGTCTTGCACTCTGATTTCACGCTGTTGAAGCTTCAAATTAAGCTAACAGAGAGAGAGAGGGAGAGTGAGTTTAAAAAAGCCCGACACAAACAGCAGACAGGACGGTGACTGTTTAACACAAACATCTACTTTGACCTCGACAGAGTTCACATTTGCCTTGTTGTGACCTGTAGCTGTCCTGCTGGAGTCGGCCTGGGTAGCTGGAACAACCAGTAGCCAAAGCAGTGTTTCCCTTTTTTCCCCTCAGCCTGATCTCCCATTACAAAACCAGAGCTCTCCAATCACTGAATGAGCTGAGGTCGTTATTATTATTATTATCGTTATTATTGTTACTACATTACTATGTGTGTGGATGTGTGAGTGTGTGTGTGTGTGTGCATGCATGTATTGTTTCAGTCCCAATCAGGAGTTTGGCAGGCCTGAAAGCAGTTGGCAGGGCGAAGCGTCAGCTGTTTGTGTCAGCCATTTAATAAAACCGCTGGCTGAATCTTTCCAGAGCTCCCCGACAGTTCTGCGGTTCTGCTGATGATCAGTTCAGGCAGGAGGAAACGGAATCACTCCACCAAGCCTAGTTTTGTTAGAAAGTGTACTGTTGTCCTATTGCCAAATCCGATGTCAGCTCTGGCCTACACATGTTTCTGTTAGTACAGAATGTGGCAATGAACCAGAATGATGCAAAAAGAAACATCCTCAGGACAAAGAAAAAAAATATCGGCTAGTTTGTCTTTGTTTATTAATGCATGTAATAAATGTTTTTAAAGTCCATGTTTCACAGCTGTACAGTACTTATTTCTGTATAATGAAGGCTAAAATGATAACCAGTCATTTCGATACATAGAGTATTATTACAAATTTCTTTTGCAATACTGGACAAATATAAATATATGTGCAATATTGTTTGTGCAACTACTGCTGGTAAACTCTGAGAATGGTTTCTTCACACCACACAGCTCCCACAGAAGCTATTGGTCACAGTGACTGATAAAAACCATGTGAAACCTGTTAGAGGAAGTTATTGGTCAGAAAACAGAAGTAATTGTTGTAAAGTGTGGAAGAATTGAACTTCTTATTCTGCTTTCATCTACATGGGCATATTGCAGAGCAATGAAACAAATGTATAAAACATTTAAATATTCTAATGCTGTAACTGATCTCTTGCTCTGTTCTCATCACTGTTTCACTGTGACATGGAAGTATTCTAGCGTGTGAATATATCTGTCTGAGTAAAAGCCACTATACATACAGACAGCCTGAGTTTAGCACTTACTCAGAGTTACACAGTGCTAGGTTATTTTAATCATTAAGGGGGGGTACACACCAGAGACATGAGGCTAACACGTGCTTAGCTGGCAGTATCACTTCATCTACCTCCGTCAGCTACAATCAGACACTCAGCTGACATGTTATAAAGCCACGGTCACAGCAGGATGCCTGCGCATGTGACGGGAGGAAAGGAAGAAAGAGGGAGTGTGATATGTGTGATGTGTGTGCGGGAGGTATGAGAAGTATGACATTAAAACAGCTATATATATATATCTTCATTCTTGGAATTCCTACTAAAACAGGAGCTTTCGTTACTCATGTGCAGCTGATCTGATACCAAACCCTATGACAATAAGCAAAATGTATGCGTACACACCTTAGAGACCAAAAGAAGGAACAACAATATTTCCTATACCAAAAGCAAATATTAAATGAGTGAATCATGTGCTGCTCGAGAGAAGAATAGGATGGAGGGATAATAAAAGGAACACGTAGGGCTGTGTGTGTGTGTGTTTGTGTGTGTGTGTGTGTGTCAAGGATGTGTGCACCTTGCTGCCCTCTTACATCACTATTGTCGCTGTGACAGGCAGTTAAATGTGTTGCCTTATAAGGTAAAAGCACGCAAGGCGGGTGGAAAGGAGGAGGGGCAGGAAGAGGCTGTTACTGTGACAATGCTGTCTGCTGCCGGGCAACTGGGCCGGCCTGAAACTCCCGTTTGGCCACATTTCCACACACCCCCGCTGACAGACAGACACACACACACACACACCAAGAATGGACATGCACGGAGAATTTTAAATTACATGAAGATACAGAAACAAACACACTTTCAGGGTGACACCGTAGATCCCTATCTCTGTCCATTCTCTGTGTGTTTGTGTGCTCTAAAGTTAAGGAATGTGAAACACGACACACACCCACCTTCTTTTCTCCCCCCTCTGCTTCCTATGAAGCGGCAGAAACAAACAGGAGAGAGAAAAACAGATGAGACAGGACAGTCAAGCAGAGAGATGGAGGTACAGAGACACAGGAAGTGACACGGCAGGTTAAGTGACATGACGAGGTAAAGATAAGAATGAAAAAGACAAAAGAGCTGCTGCTTTACAACACCGCCTCCCAACTTCTTAGCAAAGTACAGGAGACTCAGGTCAAACACTGTGTGTCAACAAGTATGTGTGTCTAAGGGAGTGTATGCTTGTCCTTAAATGGCCTTGACTCCCATTTGGTGAATTTTAATACCCTGTATATTTGTGTGTGTGTTTCAGGCTTTTTGTGCTGCATGGGGCTAAATTTAAAACTCATGAAGAAACAAAGATTTCTGACTGAGCACAGTCAACGTCCTTATAGGCAAGTCTGGCCACTCGGCAGCCATCTTGGTAACGCCTTTGCCACAGTCAGTAAAAATACAAAAAAAAAAGATACTCTAGAAATAAATGATTTAGACACACAAAGTTGTACTTTAGTTAAATTGCTGTTACCATCTGAGATTTATTCTGCAATTCAGGAAACGTAGACATTTCAGTCAGATTATCAGGCTGATGTAAGACTAGCAGTGTAAGTTAAGCAGACAGGATGCGGGTTGTACTACTAAACATAACTAGCCATGTATTCAAGATATGGATCTGAAATGAAATACAATCTCTAAATTATTTATGAAAGATATTTTTTTAGTTACTACTGCACAAATAAAATATAAATTTTAGGATTTGGGGGACCTATAGCAAAAACAGGAAATTAAAAGTGGCCATGCAACAAAACATACTAGTCACTTGCGGGTAAAATAAGATTTCAAAATACTTCAGGAGTGATAAGGTCTTGATCATGCAAACTGATCCAGATTATTCAAGGACTTCCTGGTGCTGCGAGTCATTAGGATACAAGAGAGGGAGGAAACCTCGTAAAGGACCTGAGAGGGTCCAGACCTGGTACAAGGAGAGGCACGTTGTTTGTTCCTCTGAATTTCCGCTTGTTGATGACCCGTACAAAACACACACACACACACACACACAGTCTAGCCAAACCACCCCCCCTCGGTCCAGCTCTGTCACACATTCCAGAGCTCACTCTGCCCTTTATGGCTTCATGACTCACTGGCCCTACGCCTGTCTGACACATGCACACAGTCAAGCACATGCCAAGGCAAATCGGCATGCAAATGGACATTAATCAACCGCTGAGAGTGTCACATCAGACAGACAGGAAAGTTATGAGTGGCGGGCAGGGATTACAAGGCAGATTCTTTTGGACCAACTGTATTGCTACTGGCAGAAGAGAAGGAAACTGGTGTGTGTGCGTGTGCGTGTGTTGGGGGGAGGGGGGTAAGTGACGAGTCTCCACTTCCTACCACTGTACAAAAAGTAAGCTAATACGGGCGCTGTCATCTTGCGCTGGTGACGTCATTATAGCACCACATGAGTCTGAGCAGTAGTGATCGTGGTTGATGCCACGATATCGTGGTCCCGCCCATCTACCCGGCTAATTCAGTCACATATAGGACTTGTCTGCTGTCAATGATGACATGAATCCCCCTTTTGATATCAAATTACTACAATCAACTACTACTTAAATGGGTTAGGGTTCCCATCCGCTAACGTGGAAGGGGTGGGGTTTATGTGCCCCAGCCATCAAGAGGCAATCAAGATGTTTTGGATTCATTTGGGGGGATCCGTCATCATCCATCTTTACAGTCTACAGTTATAGCACAATTGTTTAGTCTATAAAATGTAAAACAGTGACAGTTTTCCAGAGCCCACAATGGCCTCTCCAGAATGCATGAGACTAGATTTAGGTAGTAAACAAATCTCTTACTCTGTTACTTACTGGATTAGGATTTACTTCTTTATCCTTTTTGTGCGCCGTACACCTTGCAAAACCAACAATGGTTACATGGTGATAATGATGAATCCACACGCTGGGCAACACAACCCAAGCACAAATTTATACATAAACACACTCCTCCCACACTAATCTAAAACCTTAGGTTGATTTAATTCAGTGATCCTCCAGCCCCAGATAGACTCATGCAGAGTGAACATACACACATACTCCACGCATGGCCACTACCACTGTGTGCAGGTCTGGTCTGTGGGGGATCACAGCTCCGGGCTAATACAATCCCTTTAAAATGCCTTTAATATTATAGCAACCCCCCTCTTCTGCTGTATATGGAGCAGTCCAGGATGTGTATACAGGGAATCAGGGAATGTCTAATCTTCTCAACCACTTTCTGTCCATCTGGCTACAAACACTGGACAACTAGAATTAAGAAAACCAGCTGCATCAAGTATAAAAACATCAAACAGCTGATTTTTCGGCTTTTTCAACATAGACCCTTCATAGATTAGACATAACTATGCAAGAGTGGGTACTCTAGTATTGTAATACAAGATGTTATATTGAAATATATTGTAATCCTGCACTTCCTTTTGTACAATCACACTTCACTTGTCTCAACAGCTCAACAGTCTTCAACTGGTTTCCTCTGCTATGCTGACATTTCTCTTCCAAGAATTAAGAGATGTCTGCGGTTGAAATCTACACTCGCTTCTCAGTTTTCAACAAGGTTCAACCGAGTATTTTACAGATCAAAACAAGTGGAGCTACATCGCTGTTTTCAAATAAGATTTTCTGTTGCACTACCCCAGTGGTTGGCTACATTCAGTTTTGTTACAGCTGCTGATCAGATACAGATATTTGTTTTAATCAATTCTAAGTTTCTTTGAGGAAATCCTCATACAGGGTTTGGAAATGCAGGATACCACAGTAGCCACATTAGTACCACAACCATGCTTTAGGGCTGTTGCTAAGCAACCTACGACTACAGCTTACATCTTATTTTTAGAAGCTTTAAAATGCTTCTCAGGTACCTGGTGTCCAGAATATAAGCCAATCCAACTCTTGAGCGGTCAAATCTCCAAACCTCTGCATGCATCCTTTTTCTTAACATTTAGTAGGTTTATTCTTCAACCTCTCATCCATCAGGGCATTACTGCTTAACATTACCTCCCTCTCCATCCTCCTCATTCTCTAAAAAAAGATTTCACTGACTGTATCAAAGTAAAAATACTTTTATTACAATAAAGCACAGCTGGAAAAAAGCATTGCTGCAGTTGCATGAAAGTCAGAGGGAAAGCAAAAATAACCCATCAACTCCAGAAAGGTGTTAAATAACGTGTTAGCACAGATCACATACTGCAGTGACAAAATCAGCAGGAAACACTGCAGCGAGATTCACACGCTGCAGCGACAAGCCATCATGTCTCCACAGCAGTGGTGTCAAAACCAGTGCTGAGCTCATGCATACCAAGACCAAAACTGTGTTGATGTGAAGCTACTACAGGGTACCAGGGTCTGTGTTAACTTCACATGCACACTGTTGTGCTCCCTACAGTGCTGTGACTCAGAGGAGGACCAACAGAGGAGTCTTTGTTTAATGGGGTAACGGTAGCTAAATAATCCCCAGCAGGCTAGCTTTGATTGGATCAGACAGGATAGTAGGCTCGTGGCCGATGGCGGAGAAGGCAGAGGACTTCCCTGACCCACATTAAGACCGGCAGCGGAGCAGGGAGTTAGAGGACTTTCAACTACGGCAGCTGGTTTGAAAAAAAATCAACTCTGACTGCTTTTAAATAGCCCAGCTCAAAAGATATTTCAAGTACAAAATTTTCACGTCAGTCATAAAGAGTTCCTCAATATGGCGTGGTGTCAAATGCATCCGCTTTTTCCAAAACCTGTTTTTCAGCCTGCGAGTGTGAAGTGCGTTCACAACAGTTTTAATGTCACTAATGTGACAGCTTTGACAAAACTGGACACAAATTACTCCCTTTTCTGTGCTTTATACAACATACAGGACTGCTCTGAAGGCATTCCCTACTTACTTGGTCACATATCTGGTCCACTATGGCAGGCGTGACACACACAAACACACAGTGATCTGTCTGTCTGCCTGACTGTTTGCATGTGTGGTGACTTTATATTTGAAACAGGGAAGGGGTAGAAACCACAGAAACCATAGAGCCTTCCTTCCTCTTCTTCCACTACTACGAATCCCAGGGTGATGAACACACAAGTGACTATTCGACATCATCTCCCGAGTCTCGCTCATCCTCCTTCCTTCTTCTGAGGTGAGATTTATTCTTTTCCTGCTGAGCCGTTTATCAAAAAGCAGGATTTTTTCAGTTCATTATTTCTCCACTCTGGGTGCTGAAAGCCTGAGGCAAAAACATGTGTCCATCAGATTAGATTAACTAATCATTCTTCCATCACAGCCATTTCACTATGGAAACCAATATGATCACCTCCTGAGAAGACTTTCAATTGTCTGTGGTGAAGAAAAGTAACAACAACAGAAAAAGGAAAAGAATCCTATTGCTTTCCATTTTGGTTTCATACCCCGAGACCAACAGTAGCAGCAGCAGTGTAATTGTATCGTCTGTCTTTTCAGCTGCATAAACTGGCAGTGAACCTGCAGTTAAGTGTTTATCAGCCATCTGTCCCAAGCCCTCTGCATTTCTCTGCTTTCCTGCATGCGTCAGTCTAAATGTAGTCTTACACTTACAGGCTGCTTAATCCCAAAAACATGTTTGTCAGCCTGTGTCTTAATTTCTCTCCTTAGTCTCTGCAAAGCCTTACATTTAATTCAATTATCTGTGAATGTTCATGTGCGAGTTCAAAAACTAACAACAGAAAACTAGACCCTATTGTCCATCCCATGTGTCTCTTTGTAAAAGCTCTAGGCTTGTAGTCTCTGAGGGACCTCCTCTGAACTATGAAAGACAAGAAAAACAGATTGAAGTTATGAACAGGCCCCAGGCGGATACCGGAGATGCCTGACCAGAAATATATCCCACAATATAGACGCCCAAGAGCTTAACTGCAAAATCACACAGGCACAGAAAAACACTTTGGACAACACCAATGGCCAAAAACATACCGACCAAGTCCTAAAAATAGCAACACACACTCCGTTATCCTCTTTTGTCTGAGCCTGTTGCCTTAACAACTCTGGCAAAGACAGGAAAGCTAATAGAGAAATGCAAGGGAAGAAATAAATGTGGACAGTCATAGAAGGAGAGGAAGACTGTTGCGTGGGATTATCTGGTGAGCAGAGCGTCCTTGCTATAAATGAGAGCAGAGGGACCTGAAGGCCAGGCACAATCAGTAAATATTTAATGCTGCTGTTATGTGCCCTGAAACCAGCACAGGCTCCACTGATACCCCACTGAGATGTTTCTGCTTCAGGTGTACAAACCGGGGAGACTTTTTAACTTCACACTAGTTTAAAATTCTTGATTTTTGCCAATAATCTGGCACACTTCAAATTAATATTCAGAACACGATGCATTTTAGTTTGTGGTTGGTTTTGGTATAACAGAAGAGAATTAGCTGTGATAATATATAGAAAATGTAAGATATTGTACATTTTATATACATCTATTCAGTAGATTTGTTTCTATATTTCATGGATAGCTAAGGCAGTTCTACAGTGTGTGTGCTGGTTTAAGTAACTGCATCCACACTGTCCATTGTGTCTCCTGTATGCATGTATTTGTGTGTCCCAGTAGGCCTCTCCTCCTCACCTCTTTGCCCAGTGCCCCAGTTTGAAAGCTGTTAAATAATACAACAAGGTGTTCGCTGGGGACATCAGAGACAGTCGCAGAGGAAACACACACACACACACAGTTTGAATCATGGTTTGTTCGCCCCATCTTCACCTATGTTACATTTCAAAAGCCACTGTGATAGATGGAGGCATTTATCTTGACAGCACAACAAACACTAACCGATGTCTACAGGTCGTATTGGAAGTTCAGTTCATTTCCAATGCTGCAGATTCGTCAGTCAAATTTCCACAAAACACATTGTACAATAAAATGGTCAATAAAGTTGACCACTTCACAAATGAAAATAAAATCTATTTAATTCACAAAGTTAAATGATGCTGGTGTTCACAAAATAAAGAATAAAGCAGGACTAACAATCAGTAATACATGCATGCAGTTTGATGCACTGATTAGGTACAGAGATAACACAATTACACCTTTTGATTTATTACTTTAAGAAGTGCACAGGCCTTTTTTCATTTAACAAAATGAGTTCTTAAATGTTAAATGTTGCCCGAACACAAGCAGCCATACAAGAACTTACCTAAACCAAAATCTGATCCAAGAATACCAGACATTTGGTAAGATTTTTTGGTACTTAACAGTTTTCGATACGGAGTGCTACAGTCCAGACAATGAGCCAAGCTGTTTTAAAAACAATGTCCAGGTTCTTACAAAATGTTAATATCTAATAGTGCCACAAACAGCTGCTTAAGAACAACATAATCGAGCTGCACTTGATCACAAAACTCGGTGTTTGAATGTTTGTCATTATTTTCAGGGCACTACTGGGAGTCAGTAAAGGCAGCATACATTTTTTCCATGTGACAAGTGAATAGCGAAGAATAGAAGATGATCAGGTATCCGTTCAGTGCTGTAGCCATACGACTATCAGACTGCGAGCTGATACGGCAGCTACAGTGCTAAACCCCTGATCCAGACAAACATCCCCTCCAGATGTCGGGGGTGGGTGTGTGTGTGTGTGTGTCCCAGATGTAGCAAGAGGCCTTATAGTCACAGCTCACTCTTTGTTACCAGACTAGCATGGCCTGTTTGTTGTGCCCTCTTTTTCTATCCCTCTCTCTCCCTCACACACCCACCCCAGAGGGAGAATAACCTGTCTAGGTGTGGTCATGTACGCCATCCATAAAACTTTTTTTTATACAGAACAACAATATTATCTAATCTGATCAACTCATTACTGGTTAATCTTTTCATCAGACTGCAACTATAGTTTTCATTCTAAATATTTTCTATTTTAATAGAAGATATGATAAATATGAATAATGGAATATCATAAATTTGTGCTTTGGCTTTCTGCTGAAGGTCAGTGTCTCTGATCACAATCTGACTAACACCTCACATTTCTTCACCCTGCACTTCATTTCATCTTCCTTTTTCAATACACTTCTAAACTGCAAAATAAAGCAACAGCCACATCAATACTTAAATCTTGTGCCTATGTGTGTAATTCCCCACCTTTCTATTCATCTCAGATATGTGTCAGATCTGGGTTTAATCTGGTCATCTGAGCTGGGATGTAATCTCTGGGTGAGTGCGGCTGGTGGTGTGGGGGGATGACTGTCCCACTCCGGCAGATGTTGGTGCACAGCCAGAGGATGACCAGATTTAGGACAGCCTCAAAAAGTGTGAACAATACATACTATACACACACACGCTGGCTACGGGTGCTGACATAACAAATAATTAATAAACATGACATTGAGCTGAATACGTGTAAAATCACTGAAGTTCACCTTAATGTTTGTAAACAGAGGGAGCGTTAACAAATACTTTATTTGAGAGATTAAGCCAGGTCCACATCATCACTGCAAGGGACACAAATATTGTTTTTTTACTCCGTGTTGTGATGACTAATTTCACTCCAAGTCCCTGCAATGTACAGTCTGTTTAATAAAAAATGGGCAGAAAGAAGGCGGCTTTCAAAAGAAGAGTACAGCTTTGCAATACAAAAATAACACCAATGAAAGAAAAATACATCTTCTCACTTTTGGACAGAGCAGCACACATTAGCTCACCCACCAACTAGCACATGCACCCTTTAAAAAGTATTTTATAAAAGACACTGAAAATATTCATATAATAATAATAGCCCCCAGTGTTTAAAACAAGCCACAGCATTAGCCTCACTTATAACTGGACAGCTTGAAATAGTGTGAGAACAGGGTTTTGCTTCTTGTTCTATTTTTCTGATTACATGGTATAGAATTTGAACTCCCTCGCTCGCTCTCAGGTGCAGCATGATAGCCGAGCTCTGAAGTGGTGTTTCCAAAAATACAGAGCTCCGCAGAACGCTGTGGTTCAGAATAGAGAGGCTGCAGCCTCACAGATACATGTATGAACGCTATCTGCACTCTGCAGCCATGCAGACAGAGGAGAGAGATGCAAGGGCAAGCAATATTCAGAAGGTGTCCCAGTGTGGATGCACAGCGCCGGCCTCATCTTTTTGAATGACTGTGATGTATAATTTTTTCATTTCTTTTAGCCATTATTGTCATAAGTTAGTTCAAATCCAGTGACTGAAACAACTGGATACAATCAAGATATGGAAAAAAAAAAACCAAAGAGAAAATTGCAGGGGTAAGCTGTTCTTTATTTTTTTAGCATTATAAATGCAGCCCATTTAGACACCTACAAACAAGGGGGTGTGAAGTGAGGTTTACTGTAATCCTACCATTTAAACAGTAGTTATTTGTTTATGAGGAACTTGCAAAAAGCAAAGTTGAACTACAGCTTTGTATTTTTCAATACAATATTGTTTTCAACATGTTCCTCAGTTTATTTCCCCATACTTTAAATGGACCATAGAAAACAACAATTACTTCAGTAGAAATTTTCATTTAAACACACGCACACCCGTGCAGTAGGTGAGAGGGGGCTGTGTTTGTTTAACTGCACAGTGTTTACCAGCAGCCTCCGGCAGACAAAGCCACAGCTATGTGACTCTGCTGGAAAACTAGAGGGGAAAAACCTCACTTTCAAACAGCAGTCAACCCCCCTCTCCAAAACCCATAATATAATGGTTCCCCCACCCCTTCACACAGGCATCTAAACACACACGCACATGCCACACCTAAACACACATCCTTTTGTTCTGCTGCTTTCCTCCAAACACCACCCCCTCCAACGTCTCAGATACACAGTCTGCATTAGAACACACACATTGACACACAGTTCATAGCACAATCAGTGCAGTTATAATTTCTCTACCCACTGTTTCTCTGAAACCTCTGACATGAGTCTGCTCGAGTGATGATCCTGCATCACTGACCCGCTCCACCTCACCTACACAACAGCCCAGTTAGAAAATAACCGACCCTGGTCAACTGCCAGACACCAGGAATCGACTAATTGTTTCAGCACAAGCAGCACCTTTGTATCGTCAGAGTGCTTCTGAAATGATGCAAATCTAGCAGTGTACTCTGGATAAAAAGTACTGAAGTCAACAGAAATACCAGACAGTGAAACTGACACCAAGTGTTTTTTACAAAATGGAAAAAGGAACAAATAGCTTATTTGCAAAAAAGTCCTTTAAAATTGCTTGGTCGAGGATACACTTGGAGGACATGTGAAGAAGGAGGGTCTGAGTTTCAAGCTAACACCATCAACATGCATTCTGGCAGCCAACCAAAAGGAAATTCTTAGTCCCTATTGCTGCCAATTTCAATTCAACAGAGGGAAATGCCATTTACTAATCCTCATAACTATGCACAATAGCCAAGTAGTAAGCTTGTGAACATGACCCACAATAAGTAAGAGTGCTAAGGTTATGACAGCCGTAAACTGAATCCAATGATTCATGGCTTCAGTGACATTCGGACTCACACAAGTCCTCCTCCCTCCCCAAAATACACTTCCTTCCTTGCACACAAAGAGTGGGAGAGAAACAGACCGTAAATAAATCTCTTTGAAAGAGAAACACATTAGGCTCCACCACCTCGACACACAGGCCTACAGCCAACCAATGTCAATACCAGCCCTGGGCTACAGAGCACCCTACAATCTCTCATCTGATTGGACCGTGTGTTTAAGTCTGCACTTTGAACTTGCCTGCCGAACTAGAAACAAAGCAAAGGGTTCCAAAGTGCAATCAATCACAGGGTGGTGGTGTCTAAAAAACATTTCTGCAAACAAATATTTGGATTTGAATGATTGGCGCCACGACTTCCGCCACATCGCAACCGGCTGGAAACTCTCACCCCCCACCCACCCCCCCCGAGCACCCTCTGCCCCAGAGGAGGATTCTCCCTCTCGTCTCCACCACGCAGACCACATCTGCAATCCTGCAAACCCCCAACTCTTTTTTTTTTTTTTTTTTTCCTGTTGGGTGAAAAACAGGACACGCCGCCCCCCTTTAGTAAAGAGCCCCCTCCCACTGGCCTAGCAGGCTATAATGGGCCACCAAAGGAATGTTTCCCCCTGCATGCTCTCTCACCGCCACCAATGGCAGAAAAGAGAGAAAGACGGGGGAAACAGAGAGCGGTTACATTCCTCGCGGCTCTGTCCTCTCGCTGGCTGTCTGTTTGACTGACTGGTTCGTTGTTAAGGTCCACAAGCTGATTCTGGATCGCAGTCAGCTGAGGCGGAGGGCTTTCCCACAGCTGACCTGCAATCAGCTGGCAGTGAGGGGATGACCTACACTTCCATTATCTCACATTCCAAGAAGCTTACAGACATCAACTGTTACAACTATATGTGCAAAAATGTACTTCTCGGACCATGTTGAGCTCGGGGCAGAGAAGCTTGATGTATATTCAGAGGCTGCACCACAATGCAAGCATGTGCACATCAGTGGATTAAGCTGTCCTACTGTTCAGAAAGAGAACACAGAACAAACAATTTACAGATGAACATTTGCAATACAGGAGCAGAACTCACTTGTATCTGCTCAACCGCCCTTAATGATAACAGCTTTAATTCAACGAGAGTATCTGCCACACCCCAGTCAGGTTGGCCTGCTACGCTGAATCAACCAATCACACGCACACAAAAAGACAGACAACCAATCAAAGTGTCTGCTCCTTTAATTGTCTACAAACAGAGCATTGTCTATTGTTGTTTAGCAAGCAGGCTATTTGGTCAGCCTTCCTCAAACATTTCCAGCTGCCTTCATTCTTTTAAATTTTGTTCTGGAACAGGAAGGCGAGCACGGAGAAAACAAAGTATCCTGGCAGTTTATCATGCAGCAAGATCTTAGCCATGTAGTGACGACAGCAGGATGCATTGTTTGATCCATTTGTCCTGACAAAAATGTCACTCACAGCTCATCCTGAGCCAACCCGGGCCATCTGAACGGCTCCGCGTGCCTGCCAGCCAGCCAGCCAGCCAGTCACACAGAAAGCATGTGAAAGTGGGCGGCAAAAGAACAAACCAACATTGTGTCCAGCTGCCCACCTTGGCAGAAATGAAAAAAAAAAAAAAAAAAAGTTTGCAGTTGCAGGTCTGGTCATTTGTGGGGTCTGACTGGGGAGACGAGCTACAAACAAATTCATGCTGCTTAATTTGTGACACTGGAGGACACATCTGGACTGACAAAGCTGAAATAATTTTTAAAAACGTGATTTTTTTGTTTGATAAAAACAAATGTAGGTGTTTTTAAAGAACAAACAAGCCTAACTAAGCATTTCCTAAATTGCCCTAACCTGACGAAGTTAGAGCAATTGCAAGTTTTATTAAATGATCCCGTCTACATCCCCATCTTTCCATCATTCTCAGCTGTTAACTTTAATGTCACAAATCACAGTCCAGCTCCAATTACTTCTGTGCAAACAGGCTGACAGATTGAGAAGGCTGTCAGTGTAGGAAAATGAAGACAGATAAACATCAGTCAGTGACAAAACTGATTCTACCACTTTATCAACGCTGATTTATGAGGGGAAATGTCCCACGATTAGTTCTACACTCCTCATTTGAACTAAGGGAAGAGAACAAAATCATTATAGCATGAATGCAGAAGTTCTCTGGTAGTCTTTTGTCTTTGGCTGCACATATGTTTTTCTGCAAATACCAAAACTGCTCTGATTTGCATGCTTACTTTGGGTCATTCACTTACTTGCATGATGAATGATATTTTTTTTTATCATCAAAAGTGTTATCTTTTTGTGAATTAAGCAAACATTACTGCATCTGAGGGGAACAGAGGGAGAAGTAGTAACTAATCTGATTCAAAAGTATATCACTTTGATAAATAAGAACAATCAATCACCAGTTATGACGACAGCTCCAAGCCTTTTGGCTCGTGTACTTCACTGCTTTCCTTGTTAGCTCATCCACCCACATAGCTGTACTTTCGCCATGCCTCATGACATGAGAAATACGTGCAGCCTAACTGTCGCTGAGAAGCTGGATTTGCATGTACTGCCTGTGACACTGCGGAGAGTTACAATAAAACCTCTGGTGCCGTCACTGCGTACTTGGACATGTTTTAACATGTGGTGGATCCAACAGCAGCGAGAGAGACGTAATAACATGTTTGTCAGGCGAGGAGCTTCTCCTCTAACAAACTGCAGTTAACTGGACTCAGCTGGGCTCAGTCCAGGTACTCTGGGGTGTTGAGAAATGCTGCTCAATGTAAGAACTGGACAACTGGAAATACACTGCAAGTACTAACCGGTGCTTCTGCCAAACATACACAGACTCACACTGAACGTCTGCTGAAATATCCATATACCAAGAAACACCCAAAACAAGTTATTTTTTGTGCAGAGTGGATCTCTTGTCTGCAGGACTGGGAATCCTTGACAGCATAAATTTTCTAATTTCAAATTTTTGGTTTACTGAAAAAATAAAGAGAGATGAGGTAGGCACTATCAGACAAAGTCCTAATATTTGAGGGGTCCTTGTGGCTCCATTACTTCAGGTATGAACTATGCACCTCCAGTGTAAACTAAGGGCTATCGTGCTCTGCTGTGGACACCAAATTAAGTCAAGATTGCAAAAAAAATAACTAGGCATTGCTGTCATTTTCCCCTCTTGTATTACTCAACATGGCAAATATACAAGAGTCAGCATTATGGAAAACTCTACCTCCGACAAAGCGGTTTTGACCTTACAGGCTCTCCCCTCACACACTCAAAGACAAACCCATTCCCACACTCATTATATCCACATTTCTCTTATATTACAGGAGGCATTTGCTCTCTTTTGCGCAATAACTGGCACAGTAAGCATGAATACACCTCAGGAATTTGCCCTTGGTTCCCCCGCCTCACCGGGGCCAGCACAGCTCAAGCTCGACGGGGGGACATGTCCCCAGCTTGTACTGTTCCCAATCAACCAAACACCTATGAGCCTCCACTGATGACTGCAGATTCAGGAACACAGAGAAATGGATCTCAGCCCAGGTTTGCACAACAATCCTCCCCCTGTTAATGATTGGTAGGTTAGATTTTCCTTTAGAAGAACTTTGACCTGTATGATCTCTAGACAAACAGACTTTCTCACACTCGAGTAACCAGCATGAGTTAGCAGTGAAGAAGTGGACCAGCCAGGTTTGATGGTAATGTGCAGGAACTGATGTTCACGGCTATAATGCTGAGTGGCCTAATAAAAATGCACGATTCAATGTTCGGCATGCTGTCACACCACTAGAAAGTATGCCAGTCATATGACTAGTTAGCGAATAGCATAGAGTGCGTAGTCTGGTTAGCACCGCACACACCCACACATAAAAACACACCCTTGCGATCATTCCAAACTGTCACACATCCGTCATTTCACTGCCGTCCAACTCCCTTAATCAAATATTGAGGGTGAAAAACTGATCTGAGAGAGGTTTACTGTTGTGTCCATGATCATTCAACGTAACGGATGCCAAAAGGGGGAACAGTGGGTAAATAAACAAGGTCACTATAGTCTGGTGAATATTAGTGGACAGCTTTCAGTGCCATCCTAGGGGGAGATGGCGCACAGGTAGCCAAAGTATTGCAAGGAACATTAGCATCGATTGTATCCATTAGTGGCATCTATTAAAAAACATGACATGGCATGAAAAAGAATTAGAGGATGAGAATTTGGATGGAGAGATTATGAAGATTGGGAGGGAGATTAGAGCAAGTGTTTTGGGCTGTTTGTTTAAGAAATAAAAAAAATAAATAGGTACAATGCTGTGTAAATGAAAGCCAAAGAACAGGGAAATGTAGGGCCCGATGAACCATATGGTGCCAGGTGGTTTAATTTTATTTGGTGTCTAAACTAAATGTTAATGCAGAACATATCTGTAGCTAAAATGTGCAGTCCCAGCTAGTAGGCGTTTAGTTCTGTGTGGTGAAATGAGTGTGGTAACAGAAACTAGTATGTCTCACGGCAGTGGGAAGAATTGGAGCATAGGTGCAACCAGATATGAACGGGAATCTGAATTTACAACGGGTGTGCTCAAATTAGCATTGCTCATGAAAGCTGTCTTGTTTAGTTTTAACACCTAGCTGTTGTAAACTCACTGTGGTGTTGGTGTGGTAATTGACTTCTCTCTTCGCCTGACCTGTTAAACCAGCACAGTCTGTCACAGGAGTTCCTCATTTACAAATGTATGTAATCTGTGAAGATGTTACATAGAACTGTTATCTCTCAGTAGCCTAATGTTTAGGCTACTGAGAGATGACAGCTTTTGAAATGGCTGTAAATCATTAAATACTCTGAGCATTTTTAAAAAGTTGCTAAGCATGCAAGGAATTTTACCAGCAGGGTTATAATGATAATTTCCCCCTCGGGTGCTTTTCCAAAGTGCCACGATTTGAACCTTGATTCAACAACTGCTTTCGGTTTTTCGATACAAACGATTCAATGTAGATTTAATGAACAGCAGCAGCTTTAGAGATAATGTCTCTACGTATCGGCCTTGAACACCTCGGTATCGGTCAGCTCTTCCTCTAGTGAGCAGCAGCAGAAACTCGCCTCGCCTCAGTCGGTCTTATCGGCCTCTAACCAGCCAGAGAAGTGGGACATGACGCCTTGATAACACACTAAACCCGTATAAAAACACCGCTTGACTGGCTATTTTAAGAAACATCTGCACAATCACAGTTTTGATTTTTGCAACAATGTGGCGCCCTGTTTCCGCTCAGCCAGGGTGGGGGGGGGGAAATCACCTTTGAAAGAGTGAAAGCAGCAGCTAATCTTAGACACATGCTTGGCTCTGCACACACAACCGAATAGTTTTTCTTTTACAGAGGAAAGGGAGACAGATTAGAGAAGGAGAAATCAGCATTTAATCAGAATGAAACAGTTTGACATTGAGAGCCTCGAGACAGCTCGGAGGAGAGGCAGGTTGGGAGGAAAATGGTTGAGCTAAAGTGGGGCATTGGGGGCAAATGCAGGGTTTGTAGAGCAAAACCGAGGCCCGTACTCGGTCTCTGACCTCCACTCGCCATCCCATCCCTCCCCTGCCATTTTCTTTCTACCCGCCGCTGCCGCCTCCTGTCAGCCCGGCTCGACTCGGCCCAGCTGGGCCTAACTTTGGTCCCCTTACCTTCCTCTGCTGTCTCTCCCAGGCCGGGTCCAGCAGCAGGTCCCGGTCCCAATCATTCTCTTGCTCCATGTAGGTCTGAACCCCGCCTGACGAGGATTGGTTATTAGCAGAATGATAATCTACCATGTCCTCACAAGAAACCTGAGTGCGCCACGGAGATTGCCTACTATCAAGGGGAAAACGTCCAAAAACAAATAATAAGAATGAAAAATAAGCAACGACTGTCCAAATCAGAGAGGTGAGAAAGGGGAGGGATACACGACCCAGGAAAGTGTCCTTCTCTCGCCGCTTCCAGCAGTGAGTGAGTTTTTTTTAATGTGATGAATATACGGCGTGTGCAGTCAGAAAATCCCCACTGCTGCTGTGAGAAGAAAAGCTTTCCCTCTGAACTGTGAGGGTGCTGGGAGGAACCGACCGCTCCTACAGGCTGCAGCAACACCAAGCGGCACGCACCGAGGAGCGACGCTTCCGGTGTCACCTTTCAGCGTAATAAAAATGTAGGCTTCATGTTTTCACTCCAACTGCCCACACCGCCACTGACTTACTTGGACTTATCTCTTTTTTGTTTGTTTGTTTGTTTGTTTAGTTCAGTTCACCATTAACACAGGGTCTATTGTTCTTCCTCTTACACAAAATTACTTTGATTTTCTTCACTGTTTTTGAATCAAAGAAAATTTTCACTCAACATGTTTTTTGTTAACAAAAAACATAAAAAACGATTAGAAAATAAGAAATAGGCTATTTAATAAATTATTAAATAGTCTTAATGTTGATCCTCCATAATAATATAAATGCATTGGCTTTTTATTATACAAAATAAGTTCAAAAGTAGCTAAATTTGGGATTTCTTGTGCAATTTTGTTTTTGTAAATCCTCCCACGACGTTGTGATATTTTATTTTGAAGGCAACCTCGCTATTTTCCGGTGTGAATCTGTGTACCTTGACAACCTGTCTCCAGTAGCTTCTACAGGCTTAGACAGCTCATGAATATTAATATGCATTTGAACGTGAGCTATGGAAACAATAAAACATCATAAATCTCAAATATTTAAACGCTGAAAAACTTTTATTATGTGATGTCCCATAGTAGGTTTGCTGTTCTTTTCATGTTGTGTTCAGAATTGTTGTTCTGAATTTGGCAGCATTGCAGACTTGGTCAAGTTGTAATTTATTACTGCAAAATATTTAAGCAGACAAAACATATGGGTTGCAGATGAATTAGCTTCTAGCACGGAGGTTTTAAATTCTCTTGATTTAAAACACATTTTATTTTGTAGCCAAACTCATTCTGATAGCTAACAAACCATGCTATGCTGTGTTTTAAAAAATTGGATTTACATTTCTTGCTGCTCCTGGCAGCCATTGGCTTCCATTGATTTCTGTACAAAAGTGATTGCATTATCTTTATGTGTTAATTCACTGAAGATTATTAAAATCAATCTACAATAAAGCTTCAAGGTCACGCAACTATAATGTTACTTTGACAGAAATTAACACAGCATTTATGGTCACTGTGATGGTTTACACAATTTTCACGTCTATTTCCACGTCACGTATCAAAATATATGTGCAGGTAGCCTGAAAAGAAAAATCTAAAAATCTAAAACTGTACAGAATGCATTTTAAAATAGTCAGAAAAAATGTCACTGTATGAAAGGTTTATTTGGTGGACAGCTTCTCCCTGCTCATCTCTGAATTTTTTTGTTGATCTAACATGAGTGTCCATTGTATCATTTCAGGTAAATGTAACTAACATGACCACACATTTCTAAATTAATTTAAACAATTTAACAATAAAAGCTCAACAATGTACACACTTTATTTTTCTTGTTTTTTCATAAATAAATCCCATCACTTTTATTTTTTAAATGTTGACCTTATTGTGAACCAAAAATCCAACCAGGAACTTCATGCTGAGAAATAGTACTTGTGCTCCATGCTCTGAAGTCAGTGGAGTTATCCAGCTGATACAGGCCCATGATTCTGCAAGAACTGCATTTTGCATAGTGATGAATTAGATTAATATTAACCAGAACAGGAAGAATATTTGTTAGTGACAGCTAGTGGTTCTGGGAGACGACCTCTAACCATCACAAGATGATGTGGGACCAGAAAGTGCTTAATCTGATGTGAAACAGAAATTTAATTTAGATTTAAAGTCAGTGATTATTCTAATTCTATTATTCTCTAATTCTAATGTTTTCCTTGTAAACTGTCAAGAGAGTCTAATGTCTCGGGCTCCTCTGATAATGGGGGGAAAAAATGAAACAACCTGAAAAGGGAAAATCAATCTTTAGTGGTTAATTCATGCCCAGCCTGTGACCATCAAGAGGTCATGATCCAAACCACTGACCCAGAGGACTGACACCCATAAAACAGAAAAGCCTGAGCTGCGGTATCATCCATTACATCTGCCGGGAAGAGGCGCAGGCTGGTTCGCAGGGTGAGTGTCCTGCTTGCAGGAGCCACCTACAGAAGTAGGTCATGCTCAAGCTGTCCTGGTCGATTAGAGTCACTGCGACGCAGAGCAGCGTATAGACTGTGGCAGGACCATGCCTCAGCTTTGATGTTATCATGTGATGCAATATAGTGCAGCTCGGCCACTAACAGCTCTGTGATCGGTCACAACTGCCCTGAGTCTGGGTTTATTAGCAGGAATGAGCCGCTTAGTAATGGTCTGTTTTTATTTTTATTCACAGAGGGACAGAACAAAGAGAAGTTGAGTCCCAAATGTAGCTGGTTATGTTTACACAGGAGGTGATGATATCAATGCTGAAGCCCTAAAACTCACTGTTTTGTGTGTGTGCGAGCAACACATCTCAAAGTTTGTACTTATCCTACAAACAACACGTTTATGCAGTCTTACAGAAAGTGACAACAACATTTCCATTAAAATACTGTGCAGAACCATGTTGAATAGACTTAGTTTCACCCAAAATGTGTCTCTGTTTTTGGAAACAGTTTTCATTTAAACTATTCTCTATCAAAGAATCAAAGAAATTGTACCAATGACAGCTGTCTAAAGTAATTTCTGTTCTGTTATCTAGTGTACCAGGAGCTCCATTTCTGGAAAAAGATGTTGCTGTTAAAATATTAAATTCTGTTCTCCTCCATTGAACTGAAGTGGCAGCAGATATTTTAGAGACGGATATCTCAATAAAAACAAAAACTACCTGCAAAGACAAAGAGTAAGTGAGAAAATATGTTTTTTTAGTTTGTTTATTTACACTGAACTAAGCCTTTAAATTTTTACTTGTACTAGCTGCCACCAGATTCACCTGCATTTAGTTCTGTAACGGATGCTTGTGTAAGTTAGTTATACGTTTTCTTTTTAAATCACTAATTTCACATTTGGGTGAACTGATCCTTTATTTGTAATAAACGTCCCTTTAGGTTTTGTTCAGGATTTATCTCATATTTTATGTAAAGAAACACCCACTGGTTGAGCCCATACAGTCAGGGAAAATGGCTTTTATTTTCATATAAATAAGTTCATGTGGGATTAAACAAGAGTGAGAGAACAAGAGAAAGTGAAAAAAGAGTTGAATAATACTCTCAGTACTTGAGAGGTGGAAGAGACAGAAGGAAGAGATAGCAAAAAAGTTGTTAAGGTGTGGCTGATGTATGACATGTCATCCTAAAAATGAGTTTGAACCAATACATCAGTAGTGAAACTAGTTACTGAACACACACACACACAACCCATTCGTATCTCTGCCTGTTTTCACTTTGAAGAATGATACTGGAAGACGGATATTTACACATACCAGACATCAGCAAAGAACAGAGGGTCATTTCTCAAAATATCCCCTGCAGTCGGGGTCATTGCAGAAACAGACCCTGTAGAAACATTGCAGAAAACAGTCAGGACCAAAGAATCCAATAAAACATTCAGACGCACCAAAAATGTTTGTGACATCGATTTGAAGGGAGTGCCTGTGATTATCTGTGACAGAGTTTTTGAGGTCAGAGGGAGAGATGAGTGCTTTTTAAAAGTAGTTCAGACATAACCAAATGACTTGCATGCTCACACAAACAGCACATACATTTTAATCAGCTTTTAAGCAAATGAATGTGATTCTGTACCAAAGTGAAGGGAGCACACTGGAATGGGTTGTCTTATTTCATTTTACTTATTTATGTTTATTTTTTACCTTTACACATCCTGTTGGCCATTCTTTTTGATCCTAAAAATTAAAATAATACATAATTAATACATAATTAATAAACTGGTAGCCCTAAAATAAACTGGAAGAAAGAAAAGAAAAAAAGACTTCACAGACGTTGACTCTTTCTAAACAATCACATCAAATGGCAAATGGAAGAAATTAGTTAGAACCACTTTATAAACATATTTTACAATTGTGTACAAGGCATCAATCCAGTAGGATAAATCGATCATTTAGTATTCAGGATCACTTTACTGGAAGGCCAGCATGTTGCCACTAACTGTGTTTCACTTTAGCTTTAAGACATTACGATAATAATGAAATGCACAATGGAGGATAATTAACTAATTAAATAATTGTTGTTTGAAGTCCTAATTATATAAATGAGTGTACTATAATGTATTGAAAATGAACATTTAAAATGCCTAAATAGCAAAAATCAAACAAAGAAATTGTGTTACAAACAAATAAGTGTTATAATAATACACATTGTTAGATGTATCTCCTTTTTTATATGCATTTACTGTGTCACAATTAATAGGTGTAGTTAATTGTATTTCACTTTATTTTTTGTTTGATTTTTTTTATGCAGGCATTTTAAATCGTCCATACATTTAATAAAACCACCGATGAGCAAAAATGATCTATTTAAGTCTTGAACAGTTAAAGGTAGTTATTTTACACTGCTGTTTCTTATATGACTGGAGTGGGACCGGGTCCAATATCCATAATTAAGGCTCAGAAATGACAGCTGAGGGGACTATAAAGGTGATCATCATCAAGTTTTATTCATTAAATCATTGAGGTGACCTTTGATCAAGTGTCACCAACACAGTGAATCATAAACTTCATCCCATCTTGCTTTGACCTTCCACCTCTGTTGTTTTCACAACTGAAGGGAATTCTTAAAGGTGTTTCCATTGTTACTGTTTGATTATATGATGAAAGCATACAAGACGAACAATATAGCTGTTGCTATAGTCAGGGGTGGGCATTTTTAGAAGGAAGAAGAAGGAGGAAGAGGAGGAGGCAGACATGAGAAATACAGGAGGGTCCGTCAGCAGAACTGTCCAGACCAAAACTGCCATTAAACCTTAAAGTCATGAGTCTCTAATCCACACAGCACAATGCCTGAGTAGGTATTAGCATGTTTATTCTGCATCACCCAGGGCTCAAACTCTCAACCTTAAACATTAAACACAAAGGGCAAACCATGCATGGCTTCACCCTTTGGCACAGACAATCACCAGGCACGTAAAGGGAGATTTCAAACTATTTTCAAAAAATGCAGTTATCAAGACAATATTTAGATTATTAATAGAGAGATTTTTTGTACTTAAGCTAGACAGCACAAAAATGTCTGTATTTTATTTTTTTTCACAAATACTTATCAAATCTCCATTTGAGATACAATTCTGAAATTTACCAAACTACATCTATCATGACATCAACATTTTGTCATTTTTTTATGAACATTGGAACAAATTGATACACCGTGGGCTCAGTTTTTGATAATTCAAAAATCTGTCTGGATCGTTGGATTGTGGAGGACAATCTACTTTCACACATCTGGCAAATAATGGCACATTAACTCTAAAATTTAAAAAAGCAAATCCTGATGAATCCGTAAGGTCCGGGAGTGAACCAGGTCAGGTCAGTTGTACATGGTCATGTGGAGCCACTAGAACCAATCAGAGAACAAAACACTTTGTAAAAGTAATATAAATATCACATGTGTATTTCATTTTCAATTCTTCATTCAAAGCATCTGTTACTAAAGCAGATAAAGAAGGAGTCAGTGTTGTGCAGATTTAAATTCACACCTGTCTGTAGCTGATGGCTATGGTTCCCATCCCCACCATGTCGTACGCTTGAAATTTGCCTGTAAAACAGGATAAAAACAATGAAAACGTACAAACATCTGAACTGTGGTGGCTCATTCCCCTGCCCTGCAAGGCAAAACGCCACCCATCTGCACACGATGTAAGCCAAAACAAACTATGTAAAGTTTTGCTGCTGCCAGCTGAAACCCGAATGTTAGTTTTGGCAGCGGATTTTGATAGATATGACTTTATATATAAATGTAATTGTAGCCATTTGATTATTGCCACTTTCAGTCCAGTTTTACTTGCTGACTAAAGTTGTACCATTTAATGAAAACCTTATGTTTTAGCTTTATAATCCAGTAATATCCAAGAAGGAACAGAAAGCAACTGAAACACATCTCTCGTCTGTTTTGACAGTATCACAGTTAAAACTGAATCTTAAAGTTGAAGTAAAACACTTTCTTACTGCTCCCTGAGTTGCCATCTTTGTTGTGTGATCTCACTATGGTTACATGTGTTGTATTTGTGTTTCATGGGTTTAGCTGACAAAGAACCGGCTCTGTGTGTTTGTCGATCCATCTTTCACATTAGCATTTAACATTTAGTTTACATTTGTGGGCAAGAATTGAAATATATTTTGTCATAGTTTTTGTTTTTCAAATGTTAGTTTTAATTGAGTTAGTTACTGTTTCATTTTCAACGTGGAAAAATTGCCATCAACAAATATTTTTGTTTCTTGTTCGTTCTTCGACTGAAACCCTGTATCTTCTAGATGACAACCTTGTTTATGGCTGTTTTTTTATGTCAAGAATCGGTTGAAGAGTTTTCCCAAAGCACAAAGTCACATTAAGGCCTTTAACTGGAGTTAAAACATTAAAATCACCAAAAGTAGAGCTACACATTCATTTGATGGCAGCAAAATAGTTTTTTAAAGAGAGGTAAGGTGTAATTATGATATAAGCATAACTAACATTGCTTAGTAAACTATAATAATAATAATATATATATATATATAGATGTTATATTGATTATTGATGAGGCATGCTTGATATTTAGAAAGTTAAATATATATAACCTTTCAAAATATCAAACATGCATGAAAATATCATTCTCTCTGCCTCTCTTATTGTTCCCACGCCTCCTCATTCATCCTCTCTCCCCTCTGTTTCTCCTCCTCTGTCCCTCTTCACATTCTCTTCTTCTTTTTCCCTGTAGCCATTTGATGTGTTCACATCACATCATTACTGTAAATACAGACTCCCTGTTGGGGAAAACTGTACATGTCGGCCTTGTAGTGGTATTCACCAGCAGGATGTGTTAGATTTAATTATTTTGAATACAAGCATTTAAGTGACTTAAACATGTTATTTTTTCTAATTTGTAGCATTAAGCACCTCTCCATTTATATTATTTTATTATCATATTATATTATTTATTCTCTTACGGATCATGCTCTCCAGCTTCATCAGCAGGTACAGGAAGCCGGGGTAACTGATGGTCAAGTCCGGCTCTGTGTATCTCAGTCCAACCATCTGCATTACCAAATCATCCACCACGATGCCTGGAGCAGAAAAAGACCAGACCAACAAACCCAGGTCAGAATAAATTACTTTATTCAGCAGGTGCAGTGACAATGGGTGGCACATTTTCTCCTGTGAGGCATACAACAGTCAGGATGTGGTAATTTTGTTAGGTCTAACTTGCATGTCAGTTCAGCGTACCAACTAAAATGTTAGTTTTACACATAGCATTATTCCCTTGCTGATATTTTACTGACTTACTGGTATTTCTCTTAAGTAGAAATACAAATAGCAGTTCAGTAATATATCTGATTAAAGTAAAAAGCTTACTTCTTACTGAGTGACTTATTGTGGGTGAACAAAATGATGGGTGTGATTTTTATGACTTCAAAAGGCTGAGAGGACAAAGTTCACACTAGGTTATATAAGTGTACAACATTTCAAAGTGCACCACCAAAGGAAGGCCAGAATACTGAATTTGAAGTTGTTTGGAAGAGGTAAAGAGAGGTGGTTTGGCTCCCCCTGTGGGTCAAATAAGTTTTCCTGCCAGCTAAAATCAGAATCCAACAACAGCTGTACACGTGTTACACATATGCTGCTAGATGCCGGGTGAATGAATGAGTCTATTTATTTATGTCGCTGTGTGTCCTTAGCCCTACCTGCTGCCTTCAGAGCGGGGCTGACCTCTTGATACTCAAGCCGCTGATTTTTATTCTTGTCCAACACAAGGAAGATATCCTGAGGAGAGATTAAACACAATATATGGAGTGCATGACAAACTGCATATACACTGACATAATGTCTGGCTCAATTGTGTTTTTGGTCAGAGAGTTGTAAAAACTTTGCTGTGACTGTTTAAAGCTACATGATACAAGATACAAAAAAAGAAAAATATTACTTGTTACTGGTGCGATAATCTTACCGTCCACTTCCGGATTTTGTCCCACAGACCCTGGAACTCTGGCCAGTTTAGCTGAGCAATGTCTTGGCTCTAGGGAAAACACTGAGGTCACGGAAATTAACCAGACAAATCCAAACAATCGAACATGAACCCGATCACTAAACACCTGTCAGCACTTTTATGCAGAGTTACCAACATGTCTTTATCAGGTAGGTAAGTGTAGAGTGTGTGTGTATATATAGACAGAGAGAGATCATCAGCACACATACACATCTACCACTAATTAAAATACTAACCTAATTTTCAGAGCCTGGATAGCTCAGTTGGTAGAGCATCAGACTTTTAATCTGAGGGTCCAGGGTTCAAGTCCCTGTTCAGGTGAGAGAGGTTTGAAAGTGCTTTAAGCAGACAACAAGAAAATCATACAACAGCTGCTGTTTGTTTATATACATGTGTTTAATTATTTACAAGACTAAATGGTAAACAGTATTAACAAGTAACCAAGTAAGATATGGAAATGACAACATTTACCTGACACTTTTATCCAAAGCAACTTACAATTATAGAGGTCACACACTTCTGGAGGAATGAGAGGTTAAGTGTCTTGCTCAGGGACACGATGGGTCACAATGGGGGACTGAACACGGGTCTCTCACACCAAAGGCAGGCATCTTATCCATTGCGTCATCACCACCTCTTGTGGATACCTATCAAAATTTTACTTTGGGATGCTACTGTCCAATAATCTTAAGTACTAATACGGTTAGGATCTTTGCAAGATCTTCCTCTGCCGGATTTATTTTTTATTTATTTATTTTATAGTCTTTGTGTACTATATTTTTGGACAACATAGTACTACTATTACTGAATGTAATACTAACGTAAGTAGAGGCACAAAATTGATCTCTAAATTTGTGATGCTGCATTTTACTTAAGCTTAATGACTGACTTCCAGAGTTGCAGCAGTTTTCCTATATTGGGAGATTTAAAACTTCTCTCGCCTGAACAGGGACTTGAACCCTGGACCCTCAGATTAAAAGTCTGATGCTCTACCGACTGAGCTATCCAGGCTCTTCTCACAGTTTCTCACAGCATACAATAAGAATGCAGTCTTCAAATCTGCAATTACACATTTGCAATTTTAAAAATCTTAAATTGGTTTCATTTGTATGTGAAAACTCAAGGTGTCACATTTTACAAATGTATTTAAAAAGAAAAGAAAAGCAACATACCGACATAATTTAACATGATCAGATAAGACAGACAGGTCATCTCTCTGCTAACACTGAAATGTTGAATGTGAAAAAGTTTTAAAAATATATATCTTTATCTCCCACACTGTGTGTGCTTGTTCAGATATAATATTACTGTTTAAGGATACCTCCATGAGGACCACCATGCTCTTGCAGTGCTCCAGAGCCAAGTACTTCTCACTTCCGGCCAACACTGAGCACAAGGTCATCAGTGGACATTTTAACATGCAAAAAAGAATTGTAAACTTATGGTGAATTTTGTGTTATTGAAGCATGAGGCTGAGTTTTTTAAATTCAGGTTGATGTTTGAATACTGCTAGTTGTATATTTTATGTCAAGGCGGGGGTGCGATCTGCAACTGCTAGGCAATCAGATTCATGAATAATGTTTTTGTTATGTTAATGGTACTCAAATTATATACCCTATTTCAGTACAGATGGGCATGGACCCACAAGACTAAAAATATTCTTTGGGTGGAAAAAAATGCTACCAGTGTGCTTTAAAGATTTGCAGTATGCAATTTATCACAAAAATGCAAATACACACACATTCGCTCCTTCTCTTGTTCTGTTTTATCGAGGGCGGGGTCAGCGGGCAGGAGACGAATCGCTGCCAAACACGTGATACTAAAGTCAAGAGGTAACCATTGTGGAAATTGTTTTGTTATTACTATAATTCAATTAAATTCAATTCAAATTAGCTTTATTGGCATGAATGTGTAACAACAATATTGCCAAAGCATCATATATAACTATAACAATCATGTGCTGCAGCTCTGTACACAGATACGAGATCAGGGATGACTTGTGACTTGAAGATTAAGATGAAACCAACAGAAAGCAAAGCTTGTGGTGATAAACTTGCAACAGTGACGAATGTGCCTGAGATCCCTAGAGAGACATCACTAACCTCCTCCCTTTAAGGCCTCATTCAGCAGTTTGTAGAGGTTCACTGGTTTGCAAAACCCATTCTGATGACACAAAAGAGGAAACACAAGACACACACACACAGAGACACTACTCTTTATACATCTACATTCAAAACACAAGCACAGCTCATAACAGTTTGTGGTTTAAACCAATAATTGCACATAACTAGCAGTGTTTGTATTGACCTGCTCAGAAGATCAGAAGGGTGGAGTTTACCACACCATAACAGAGAAGTGCCAACTAACTCAGAGAACACATTTTAACTGAGTTTTTGTGCTTGTCTTATCAGTGTGGGAAAAAGGATGGTTCCATTGTTGCAAACATTCATGTGGTACAGCAGCTGTGTGCAGGTAAATCTCACCTTATCGCAGTGTTTCATGAACAGCTGTTTGGTAGATTTAAGCGAAGGAAGGGCAGTCTCGTGAGGATATGAAGGCTGCGGGGAGAAAATGCAGAGCCTCACTTCAGAAACAAGCTTTAACTTTTAAAAATAAATGCCTCCTGTACAACGTTTTAGCCATATATTGAGCTTTGCAGTGTTTTCCTTGTCTACCGTGTATCTTGTTTTAAAAAATGTTGCCCTGAAACAGAGATTGGAACTTAAACCTCTGAGAGAGAATATTTTGCATATATTTGTTTTTCCTACTAGAGTGGAAGGCATTGTTTTGTTTTTGGCTGGCTCTTGCTGCACAGATTAAGACCAACTGCATTTAGACTCAAGTTGCAAGTACTGTCCTGTCAATGGAGCTTGACAGTATTGCATTGTGTGGCGCACCATCATCTGACAGCATTGTCTAAACTTACATACTACATAGACATACATAGACAGACAACCATTCACACTCACAGTCACAAATTAAACTAGTCTTTATGTCTTGAGACTTTGTGAGGAAACTGTGGCATAAAATGAAACCCATGACCATAAAAGAGCCGCACCTGAAATCCACATGTATCCACTATTACTATAATATATTATTAACAAAATACTTTCTAAATACTTTGCAGTCAGTCATGGAATTTAACATGTGGGGGAATTTCAACAGAGCCTGGATAGCTCAGTCGGTAGAGCATCAGACTTTTAATCTGAGGGTCCAGGGTTCAAGTCCCTGTTCAGGCGAGAGTTTTAAGACGCTTGGATTCAATACTTCAGTTAAACCACTTGCTGTGGCTGTTTCTTAATTAAATAGTTTCCTGTCTTTGCGAGTAACTTGCAGGAAAGCAACGTATTTTAAGGAATGTACCATAGATGTCAAACTGCAACTATGGAATGTGAAGTAAACCTAAACTTAATTTAAACTGTCAATTGAAAGTAAATTCATACACTACTTGATATTTTTGCAGCAGCAAGTAGCTCTGGCATGTCCTTTGTGGTTTGCATTGTGGTACAATAGTGTACATCAACAGCACAACAGCAAATCACATGGTTTAAATGTGCAAACTTTAAAAAGTCAGTTTGCATATTAGACAGCAAAAATAAAATATATGTAAAATATTCAATAGGTGATTCTGAGGTTTAGTTCAATTATATAAACTGACAGTTTACACTATGGATTATATACATAATTGTCACCGTACATCATATTTGTGGTTTGCATAAAAGAAATTTTTTTTTATGTATATTTTTGTTCATACTAATATACTTACACTTACTATGTGTAAAATGCTACTTTGGAATGCCACTTCAAAAGATTTAAGATATGTTTTTCTTTCAGAATACCAAATTTTTCCTGTGTGAACACACTATATGCCAAACCTGCTTAGAATCAGTATGCAGTAGCACACAGAAAGGCCAGTGGAACGGGCAGTACTAGGTACTGAGCCACTGCTTTCAACTTCACTATGTGGAGGTCAGTGACCAAATGTCTGTGTAAACAACAAGATCTTTTTTCTACAGTTGCCGCGTGCTTCAAGCTATTATAAACATATCTCTCCTGAACAGAGAATTAAACCCTGAACCCTCACATCAGTAGTGCAATGCTCTACTGTCTGGCCTATCCAGGCTTCACTGAGACCCTCTCACTTTTAGGCAACCAACATTGATTAATTTAGTTTGAGCCCAGTCTACTTCACTAGGTGAATAATTTGATAATTATTTATTTAGTAAGTGATTTAACTTGTTGTCCACCTGTGTTGATGGAGAGATTTCTTTTGCCTTTGGACTGTGAGCTGGACTGGGAAAGAAAGCATGAAAACATATTAGAATCATCACACTTACAATCATAAATCCTAAAGTCCAACAACTAAAGAACTTGTCAGAGGTTCAGATTTCCCTGTTAAGTCTGCAGTGTTCAATAATAGTTCCTTTTACTGAGTTAATTTCTCCCATTCATATCTCCTGACCTGCAGCTGTGTGCATTTAATTATAACAACAATTTATGTATTCTTGAATATTAATTTATAGTGGTTCTATGAAACAGCAATATTATATCTGAACAACCTGAAACTCCATTCTTATTTTTTTCTTTCATTCCTCTCGGGGTGAGATGGGATACAGAGTCCTTGAGGTTTCTTTGTCTCATCAGCAGATTTGGAGGTTGTCTTTTTGCCTGTTCATCTTTTTGCACTCAAAACTTTTTTTACTTTTTTGTCACAGCTCCAGTGGCATGAAAACAACAAAATCTAAACTCAGTCCATCTAACAGATTGATCCATGACTCACGTGGCAGCATTGCCCTGCTCCGTCAGCACCCGCAGTAGGAACTCTCCCTGCTGATTGGGCTCTGCAGTTGAAGGGATGATGATGTAACGACCTGGTGGAAGGGAACCGCGAAGAAGAACCTCCCGACGTGAGATGTACTGAGGGCTGCAGAGGACCGGGCGGAGCACACTTAAGTCCCCAGCCGTCAGATATGTATTCTTAGGATGGGCCTGGAGAGAAACCACTGGTTTAATATTGTGTGCAGGTTCAGATCTCTCTTCCAAACCTGCAGTATTAAATATACAACTGTGTGCACTCTATTATGAAAACAAGTTATGAATTCTTGAATTTTTAAATATTGATTTAAGGAACTCTCTAATATACCATGCAAACTCAAACACTGCATTCTTGTTTATGTAAAATCTTGACCAGAAAAGCAACTACACCTGTCAATAAATGGACTGATATAAAAAGTAAAATGTTTTCTTCTGAGATGTAGTGAAGTATAAAGTAATAATTGTCATTATGTGTCTTCCTCTGTGTGTGTGTGTGTGTGTGTGTGTGTGTACCGGGTATATATACAGGGCTACGGCCAGGTTAATGCCCTTACGTCCCAGGTGTTTCTGCATCAGAGCCAAAATGAAGGAGCAGGTCTTCTGAGTGTTGGCTGTGCCACTGTCCACCTCTGACAGGACAAAGTAGAACTGAGGGTTCTGCCAGAACAAACCTGGAAACACACGCGCACACTATTAGTATTACACTTTTCTTTATACTGCCTTCCTTAGCCTTTAACCCAAACTAAAGAGTGTGTACATGAATATAATTATGAATATGAATGTGAACATGGACTGTTTCCCTGCTTCGTCTCTCACTATTAGGACAACAGGTCAGCACAAACACTTCAAATAACTTTAACCTTAACACACACTGATTTCAAAGACATGCAACTTGCATATGTGGGTTAATACATTATGCAGACATATAAAGTCTCAAATAGCACCATGTCCGCTTCTACAAAGACCGAAGGTTTTCAGTGTGAATGCTCCCTCATGTAGAAGACTATCTGCTTACGCTGTCTTCTTTGTGCAGGTACAAACTTATGCTCAGTCACACTAACGTGTGCATTGGGCTATGGTATGATCAAATCAGATCTTAAAGTTGACATATGCAGATTTTACCACAAACTTTCAATATCATCAGTTCCATCTTTCAGTATATTTATACACTATATTAATGTTTTAAAAGATTTAATGTTGTGCGGTTAGGACAGGATATGGGTTAATTTTAAATTTTAAACTTGAGAGCAAACCTCCTGGAACATCGTTTCTATATTGAAACTGAAATGACAACAGTTTCCATGATAGTGTCCTTAAATGCCACAACTAGCACTGCCAATAAAAACACAGCTCTTCATGGTATCATCCCCACCACATTAAAACCTGAGAAAAGTGGAATACAAATAAAGATATTTTTATTGTAATTAACTGCTTGCATTATATTCAGTTCTGTAGCATGTAACGTGAAGTGTCACAAGTTCCTGTGCCAAGTGATTTACCAAAATAAAATAAAAACTGGGGTTTGTTGCTCATTTTAGTTGCGTGACTGTATTCTCATCCATATAACCACATCAATAAGAGGCTTTGTCTGAGAAGATTTTCCCAAAAAGAAAAAGGTTAAATCAGACCACACCTACACAGACAAACAGACATGCAAGAAGATAGACAGTGTGTAGTAACATGTCTCAACTTGATGTGAGAGAACAAGTAGTCCTATTCCCATTACCAGATTTAATTAAGTTAAAACCCCACATAGCAGACAGGGTGTAAAAATGACTCCAGTACCTTCAACTTAATCTACAATGTACATACAAGACAAGACGAAACAAGAAACACAAGACAACATAAGACAGACTTTATTTATCCCACACATGGGGAATTCACTAGTATACACAGTACAAACAAGGTAAAATACACATGCATACTTCACATTTTCAGATAAAAGCTGTTGTGTAACAAATGGCCTGTTTAACAGGTACAACAAATGGCTCACATAATACATTTTAGTTTTTTAGTTCTTTACTTAACAAAACTGTTCATTTTCACCAGTGGCCTAAATTAAACACAATAAACATAACTATATATATTTCTACAGCAATAATGCCAAAAACAACAATACAGTGGTGTGACTGTCATCACCCTGCTGTTCTGTCTTTTTAACTGTTCTCACTGAGTAATTTATGATTCCTAATCAACTCCGTTTCCGTTTATGATCCAAACACATGCAAAACACTTATCATGCACAAAACAATAAACATGCAGACTTTTTTAATCATGTCTCTTACCCCCTTGGTGAGAGCCTCCTGCTGTGGTGCCCGGCTCCCAGCTCCCATGAAGCATTATGCAGCTCCACGGCAGCTTGCTGGAGCCTTCGCTGAGATTGTCAGTCAGGTGACAAACCTCCATAATCTCAAATTGCTGCCGGAAGTCTGACACCGACATCCTGATGGAGAGAGAAACTGGTTAATATGTAGTTGTGTGTTTGTAATCTTTCCAAACACAAACACACATTAAATCAGATTGAGTTCCATTTGTAAGACTAGTTTTAATTTTTTAACTATTAACATATTTACTTATAAATCACTGGAAAAAAATGTATTCTCTCCATCATTTATAGATAAACCTGCAATTAAACCTTTTTCCAGATTATCAGATTATTTTCAACATGTTAACAGAGTCAGTCGTCAGCAGTGTTGCAGCAGCTGTGTTTATGCTTAGCTTTGCGTTACTGTCTGTCACACTTACATCTTTTCTTTGACAACTGAGAATAAAAAGCATGTGTTCATAATGTCAAGGATAAGCTGACTTGTCTGCCTTGCCTTGTTCCTGTTGTGGTTGAGACTCACATGCCAGAGTGTTTTGTTTCGTGTTTGAAGAAGGTGGTCATTAACAGTCAGACTCAGCAGTGTCATATATCACAGAGAGACATTCAGATGCACAATGGCGCTACAAACTTACCAGAACTCCCCGTCATCCAAGCTGATTCTGTCTAGTCTTTTCTGCTCTATGGCGCTCACTGTGTTCCACTCTGGACTGGACAGAGAAAGAGACACCACACAGAGGGGAGACTTTATATTTATGTCATAAATAAATGTGTAAAATATTATTTTCCAAATCATACCACTCTCTCAGGAACAGGTGTTAGCAAAGTAAGTTAATATGTTTGTTTTTCCTTACCCACAGAGACATATTCTTGATTACATTATAAAACACAGATAAATGGATGTTATATAAGTCAACATGCACAAATTACTTTTGAATGAAACATTTTTTTACTCAAAGCCGACTGGGGAATACTGCCACTGTGAGAAACAGTGACAAAGACAGGCAGACAGAGAAGAGGTGAGAAACATGAGAAGGTAGGCAGATGCAAATGAACATGTAAAACTACAAACACAAAAAAATTTCAGGTAGTTATGGAGGCAGAACAGCTATAAATAGTTTAGGCAGACTTCAGGTTATCTTCATTAATACATTTTCATTTGACATTTAAAACATTGAAAACCTGGCCAATTTGGCTCATCTAGATGTGTACCAACCCTTTCATGTCACTCCAGGGCCCCTCCCACTCCGTGTTGCCCCAGGGGTTGAGGATTCGCACCAAATCCTCGGTGCCGTATGTCGTCTTCACCTGCAAACAGACAGACAGAAAAGGTGAGAGCGGTGGGAAGGAGAGGCCACGATGAATCGACATTTCTGCTGTAAGGTCTACAAATACAAAGTCTACAAAAAGTGCACGTACGTGTCTTTTATTGCAGCATCAAATTTATTTAATCAGAGGGTTGTTGATAGTTTGTTGCTACCAAAACTGTATTTTTTTAAAATATGATGATGTTAACAAGCATTTGTTTAATCTTCTTTAGGTACCTTCTCTACTGCAGTCAGAGAGTAGGCATGTCTGAACATGATCCCGAATTCATTCTTTTTCTCCAAAGGACCCTGGAGGGAAAAAAACATCCACCCACAGTCAGGACAGAAGGAAAAGGTCAAATTACACTCATGTGACTCATCACATACATGTAAACCTTCAATGGCAACATGTTCTGCAGGGACCTTTCATCCCATCACTAACCGTACCCTGCAGTTGGCACAGCTGATGAATGCTCCTTTATCCAGCAGGTGTCTGAGGAAGGCTGGCAGGTCTCTGGGCAGTGAGACAATGTCAAAAACCTCCGCCACCCCGCCCGTCATATCAACCATAGCCTCATGAGGGAAGCCCATGTCCAGAGCTCTGTAGCCACCTTTGAGCCTGAGACAAAAGACACAGGGACGACAAAAACATCAGAAAGGTTCCAAGAGAAAGGTAAATGACTGGACAAACAAGGTGACAAAGTCTTATTGAGAATACAAAAGCTCGTGAGAGAGACATTAATTTCAGGTTAACAGATGAGCTGAAAAAGAGATATTCACATTTTAAGACACAAATGAGTAAATATGTTCCAGTACAAAAGGGTTTACTTTACATTATGTTTGTATTTTGTCTGGTGGCGTTTATAACTTCCCCTGTAAAATTCAAGAAGGAAACATAAAAGCAATGCACAACATTCCTCCTACAATGTAAAATATTCAATAAAAAAGGAACATTTACTTCAACAAGTTCAACTCTGTGGTCTCAGATTTCAAAGAGCTGAATGAGCTCTTTGAAATAGAGTTAGAAATACTCAGGAGAAGGAGAGACACACACATTTATATTCATAAAAAAGCCCAAGTAATATTACTCTCAAGCTAGGCTCATTTTGTGTAATTTTGACAAATAAAGCCAGATCACTAATTAAGAAGAAATGCTGATTAATGTGCTATTTTTAGAGTGTTCCCAAAGTATATTCTGAGGGAGTTGCCAGAGAAGCATCACACGCTAAGGGGTGCCAGATGAAATATTATAGAAAATCTTTTAAATTTCATGTAACTTTATTACCCACACCTTCCAGTAAAGGTTAATCTTATTTTGCAGATACACCCAAATAAGATTATGACCTCTACTTGACACAAACACACAACTCACTTGGCGTAAGCCTTCTCCAGCAGGGAGCTCCAGAACTCGTGTTTGTCTGGGGAGCTGAGGTAGATAAGCTTGTTGCCCTTAGTGGGCAACAAGTCGTCTATCCTCACCTCCTCCCACTGTCCGTACTGCCAGAACTACAGAGAGAAAGAGGGAGTGGTGTTTTTGTCACAGTGACAGTGGCGTACTTTCACCAACTTCAGAAAGATCATAAAAGGTCAGTTTCATATTTATATTCCAAAATCTGCCATCATAGCAAAATTGTTATCTACATTTTTATATTCAACATCAACACACAGAAAGAAAGAAACAAGAAAGATCTGAAACTTAAACTTTCTTTTGTAACTTTCCTTGATTATTTTAAACCCCATGTCTGCATAGGCTATTCACACAACAACTGCAGTTAAATATCTGCTTCCTGAAACTTGAGAATTCAACCATGAAAAATGTTGTTGGTGCACAGCAGCATTCATGTATTTACCCTGAAGACGAAGCATCCATTGTACCCATCTTGGAAGCTCTGTTCTAGAGGCATGACCTTCTGGAGCAGGGAACGATTCATGGAGAGAGATGCAATGGCAGAAAGTAACCAGCAGTCCCCTAAGGAAAGCAGGTTTGAGAAGTAGGTCAGGTTATCAGGAAGGTGCATATACAATACACAGAACTGTTATCATGAACTGTTTATAAGGGGAGAACATTTTTATATATATTGTAAAGTGTAAGTTTTCTAAATAAAGTGTCAGAGAGATATCTGCTTTTGCAAATTAACTCTTGATATTCCTACAAGTATTGTTCTAAGTTGGGACCATGGCTTTACAAGGAGAAATGGATATGGCACTGCATGCTGCCGACTGTTTTGAAAACTCACATTAAAGTGCTGATAGTAAAAACTCTTTCATAGCTGACAAATCCTGCTACTGACATTATCCTTTTAGAATCTGTCTCATAGTATTAAAATACAGTAAACTTCCGTATTGTATTTTAAAGTTTTGTCTAACATCTTGTAAACAACAACTAGACAGGAAGAATAAAAGAGTATAGGAAATGTACATGCAGCATGGACCTCGAGTCTCCATGTAGCAGACTGAGACTCCAGGTGAGTCCAGGTGAAAGCTCAGATGTACATGAGGGTAAAGTCACCTGACCTCAGTTTACCTGGTGATTGTATTTGCAATGTCTGTAACGTTTATCCACCTCTGACTAAAAATACCAATGTGTGATTATTTGTTAAGCACTGCAAAGTAAGTCGTAAGTGTCTGGTGGGGAAAGTGTTTGGCGAACTCATCATGTCTGAAAATACTGTATCATTTAACACTACAGTAGTTGTCTAATTACCGAGTCTTCCCTGGCAGATGTCCAGTCGTGAAGCTCCATCTACTATGAACTGAGGTGAGGCACAGAGCTCCTAGAAATAGTAGGGAGTTTGGGGATTGGTTGAACAAAAGAAGGAGGAGGAAGATGAAATGAGAAAAATGAGAGAGGGGGTAGAGAGGGAAACAGTCAGATGGCAACAAAAAAACAACAACCTGTTGGCACCACGCCAAAGGGAGTGGCTAAACATCAGCTGAAAGAGCTTTAAGCTAAAGGGCATAAATTTGGTTCTCCAGTTCTCCAGCCACTCGCTTTAACCCAGAATCAGAAAGGAAGATCGATATAAGTTACATCTCAGTGCAGTGCTGCCAGATAATTATAATTTCTTTAGATGTACAATTAATTATTCTAAAAAGCATTAAATATAAGATTATCTCAAGTTGGTAGAAACAACTTTCAGTAAAATCCAACAGCACCATAAACTATAGCCTCTCTCAGCAAAAACTGAACATTACAGGCCTGTGGTATTACACCATGTTAGATTTAGTAAGGTGGATTTACAGAGTGTATTTTGTACATATCCTGTTGCGGTAAGCTTAACCTGAACTGCTCTGTCGTCATGGAGCTTTGATAATGGACACATCATCCCACACCATACACAGAGGTCAGGGCTGTAAGGAACAAAGTCATTGTTTACATCCCGACAGTTTTATAGGCTGACCTGTTCTTCAAGCTTCAAAGCTAAAAGGTTTAGTATTAGAGGCAAAGTCAGAGTCACAGTTGTGAAAAGACTGAATACATACGCTGCAATTACAGCCATCTCATGTCACTGTAGAGTAGTGGCTGTATAATAGATATGTTCAGATACTTGATGCATGTTTCCTCTGAAATGTACTGATTGAAGTTAAAAAGGTGTTTACATTGTGAGATTAAAACACATTTAATTAATAACAAGTAGATTATAATTGAGGATGAACACTGCAACTTGCAACCAACAAGCTAAAGTTCATTCAGTCAGACATATTAGTGTGAAGTTGTTAAGGCATCCGATAATAAGATTAATAAAGTGTCAAACTACCACTATGACAAATGGCAAACCCTCTAGCGGAAATAATTATACAACTAAAAAAATGGTTAACTGAAGGTCTATTTTAAGTGAAGTCTGTCTTGGAAGTTTACTTTTTAGGTAAGCAGATGGAGTCTTAAATGTGTTTTCTGCACTAGTGTGTCCTTGTTTTGATCTCAGAGTGTGTTGATGAAATGCCACCATGAGAGAAGATTGGTATGGGAAACATTTGCTGCATGACTAGTAAGAAGACTATCAGACAAGTCTGAAGTTGCTCTTGCTTTCGGTACCTCGATTCTTTTTAAACACTTAAATATTTTTGTATTAGTTTGTTTGAAATTGTCAATTTCTTTCTTGTTGAGAAAGCATTTTTTAAGAGATAGTCATTTGGATACAACACGACTGTAATACACAGGTAGCTGTAACTAGTTTGTTGAACTAAACCCATGAGCACTGTTCTCCTGTGTTCATATTTGTCACGGACTTGTTTTACATGTTTGTGCAAAGTCAGTCTATATACCAAAGCCACGCTCACCAGTCCTTCAGCTGACTGACAGGTGACACTGGCAAGTGTAACTAATCAAACACCAATCATAATGTGAAAAGTAAGACCAGGAAGTTCTTCAATTCCCAAGATAACAGTGGATAGTTCAGCAACCTTAAAGCATTTAGACAATGATAAAAAAAAGTAAATAGCTGTGTAGTTACTTTCATTCTGCCGCCACTACAGAGAGCTGCTTTCATTTCATGTACTGATGCCTTCGTTTGATATGTTACTTATTTACTCACCAACGGCCTGGTATAAGTACACATGTAGGTTTTATCTTATCCCGACCAACTGCTGCCCTGCTCTAATTTGTTTGAGGACAAAAGAAAGTAGTGTATCTGTATCTGTGTATTAATAGACACCACTGGGCTGTATCTCTGACAAAGCGTCCCTCTCTTGCCCTAGAAAGACACTATAGTATAAAACAACAGGTTCACATCTCGCACAAGGCTACAACACTTTTTTACAAATGTTATTTCATGGCTGAGTCACAGCTACATCCAAGTTTAATTCACTAATAGTAAATCTGATTTTAATGAGGCTGTTATGTCAGTTTTCATTATCAACAACCTCTAACACTCTGTCTTTCACTGACAGTATTTAACTTCAAAAGGAATTAATATTGACCCTAATGTCTATTAGAAGTGAACACTTGTGAGGGTGGCCTAGGTGTTTAAGGCGCTGACCATTAAGTGTAATGTCCCCCATTGGATTCTAGCTGGGGATCCCAATTCTCTCTGCCCTTGTTTCCTGTCAGCTTTCTGCTGAATCACTATAATTTACCTTACCGACTTATTATACTTTTTATGAGGATGTTTTCATCCCCCTTCCTTTGTTCCTTAAAGTAACTTAAACCGTGATATGCTGTGGTTGTTAAGTCTGCCGCCTCTACAGCCCTGTGAGTCACTCTGCCCCTCTCCTCCTGTGTGTGTGTGTGTGTGTCCTGCCTCTGTGTGCTGAGTCTTGCATTTTAGTACAGTGGTTGTTTGTTTTAGTGCTTTATGGTATTTTGCTTCTCTTAAGTTCTCAGAATATTCTGTAAGCAAGCTTCCACACGTTGATGAATATCAAAAACAAAATCAGGTTTATTTACAGAAATAAAGTGTTATTTTAAACCTTTTAAACTTCAGTTTTGCCCCATCTCCATATCTTACTAACAATTTTTCATGCAAATTTCCTACTACATCTTCTCATTTCTACTGGGGAGTAAAACTATTTCCAGAATGTTTATTTTGTGCAACTTTTTCCAACAGCGTACTTTCAATGTACTTTTTAAATCACCACATGTATCTGACAGCTGTTATGTTACTTTTCAGATAAAGATCCTCATGCAAACCATGTGTTAAACTCATAATTATGTATATAAGGGAAGTTTTATTATAGGCATATACAAATGCCACTAAAACTTTCCAACAGCAGTGATGGAAGAATATATTACATACTATTACTAGGATTATGTACTGAAAGTATAAAAAGTAAATGTACTATTATATTATTGGAATATTTTACATGTTACATTAGAGGAGATGAAGTTGATCTTATAGCCTACATTGTTGTGTACTTTAATCTGTAACAATGCATTATATTTTATAAATTGATCATATGTTTATATGTACAACTGTAATCTGCAAAGTAACTAGAGAAAACAGCCAAATAAATGTACTGGAGTCAAGTCTAAAGTAGCATTAAATGGAAATACAAGTTCAAGTAGCCTACAGTAGGCTACGTGAGTTAAAGGACTTAATTACTTTCCATCAATGTCTTATTACAGCGCATTAAGTGGTTAAAATGAACTCAACATCTTACATAGCCTACTTATTTTCAATTAAATAGAATTTTGATAATAAAAACACGTGTAATCTTTAATGCTTTTTATGTTGCAGGGTTGCTTCCTTAACCCACCACAGCAGAGCAGGTATTCAGGGTTACTTTTCTTTACCTTTGGTCGTTTCCACTGCACCCCGGGCTGCATCTCCAGCTCTCCCACGGGGAAATAATTGTCCACGTACAGTCCGTCGCGGCCGACCGAGCTCAGGTCCCCGCTCTCCGGAGGCCTGTCCCTGATCCGGAGGTCCGCCAGCCAGATGCGGGACTGAGAGCCAAGCAGCTCGTCGGTGCAGACAGAGTCCACATAATCTTCCAGCGGAGGAAGGGAGTCTTCAGATGTTAAACTCACCGACTTTTTCATGTCTAATCCAACAGCTCTCTATCTATCAATTCTGAAAGTGCGTGTCTGACTTTTATCTGAGCAGTTGACAGATGGGCCCAAGTCACGCCTCTAGGGAAGGTACACTCACAGACCGACGCTCACCTGAGCAGAAAGGAGTGGAGTTCGCTGCTGCAGGATTTCCCTGAAGGTGAGACACTCCCACGCGGTGTAAAAGTTTCAGTAGTTGCCCTGACTTCTCGGTGCAAACGGAATAATGGCCTGCAGTTCCAATAATAATCATGTAGCCTATGTATGCCAAAAGAACTCAAACCCAAGACTCAGGGCTTGACATAAACACCCACCAACAAATGCAGGTGGATTTCAGTCGTGGCGGGTCACACTGACTCCCACTAGCCACTCTGGCGTGTGAAAACTGTAGTCTTTTCAAAAGGCATATGACATAACAAACTAATTGCAATTTGACACCAAGACACTACAACTCCCATGAGTAGCCTACTACAAGACTACGAACAAGACTAAAAGGTGCATCTGTCACAGGGCAGCCACAGCGTGGACTTGTGAAATGTTTTCAGTTAGTTTTGTTTTGCACAGGTATCTAATTTATACAGTCCCAAACGGGTTCTGTACCTGTCTGTCTGGGATATCATATCAGCAGAGCAAGGGATGAAAAGCAGATTACAGAGCCGGGAGATTTTGGAAAAATGTGAATTGTGATTAAATGATGACGTTGTTATCTTAACAAATCTTTCTGGAGATGTCAGATTACACAATTATGCGGGATAGATGCAAAACGTTTTGAACATTCAGTCCAGGAGTTTCTAACTGAATTAAAATTAATTAATTTATCCATGGGGTGGAAAGGTGCCACATTTAAAGAGGAACTTTCCCCAAACAAAGACACAAAGAGGAGGGAAGACTAAATCCTGAAAAGAAAAAGAACTACAGAATGCTTGAAAGCCATAAACCTACTGAATTATATTCTGGTATATTTTATATTTTAATTTGTCACCTGCTGCCTGAGTGATTCTGTTGACATACCCTAAAAACATTTCCACCATAAATTGATGCAGAAAATTTCACCAGAATGCAGTAAATTAAGTGTTTATTGCTAGAAATGTGCCCTCATATCACATCATAATGTCATATCACTACCTTTCCAGAGTTAATTCTATGTTTTAATAATAGTGCCATGTAGGAAAGCAGGAGATGCGTTTGTATGGGAATAATCTGGAAAATAAAGACCTGTGTAATTGTTTTAGGTGGAAGTATCTCCAGTTACTCAGAGCAACCAGAGCTTCATGATGATCAACATAAATCCAGTCAGAGCTCTGAGGAAATGCTGATATAAAAAAGTGCTGAACTGAACAGAATTTCTTATTCTGTTGCCTTAATTGTGAATTTATTCTTAGACAAAAATAATTTATTTTTTGCTCTTTGTTTCTAATGCAGAACATTTTTCTACTCTGTATTTTACTTTACACACAACCTTATCAGAGCTAATACTAGTACATTTTAGCACGGCAATTTAAGCATGCCACTGTCAATTTTAATCATATAAAGCGAAATTTTCCAACAACAAAAATGTGGCTAGTGAAAATGCTGCGTGGCTAGTTACTTTGGAAAACCAAAAAAGCAAAAAAGTTAATGCCAAGCCCCGCAAAGCCCAGTCATCCAAACTAAATGTCAAAAGTTTAATTATATTTTCATGCCAAGCTCTCTCAGATAATAGTTGGGCACTCAAAAAAGCTTTCCTTTCCCAGACTTACACCAGGGGTTGGCAACTATTTGTGTGCTGAGGAGTCCAAGACCTAAGTGTCCTGCCTGGGAATCTCAATACCCCTGTGAGTGGTGATGGCGCAGAGGATGCGACACATGCCTTTGGAATGATAGACCCAGGTTCAATTCCCACTGAGACCCAATGAGCAAGACAACTAACCTGTAATTGCCTCAGAGGTGTGGGACCTCTGACATACATGGAAATTTTAAGTTGCTTTGGATAAAAGCATTAGCTAAATGGGTAGCCTAAATGTAAACTTTCCTGGGCAATATTTTATTTGTAATATAATTTCAAGAATCAATTGCTAACAGAAACAGACAGCTTGCCTCTGTCCAGTGGCACCAGACTGTTTATGGAGGTGTTGGTAGGTGGATTTTGTAACCGTTCCACTGAGATAGGTCTCACTACAAAAAGCAATGCATGTCAGATTTCTCCCAGACAGATTTGAGGCTGCCCTGAGTCATGTCAGGTTTTTATTTGCTTAACAGTGTACAGCCAACACCCTGATTTCACTATAGGATTAACAAGGAAGTCAAATAATTTCTGGGAAGAACTGGCAAACACTCGCATTGAAAGTAGTTAACATGGTCTGATAAAACATTCTGGTGATGAAGCAACAGCGGGGAAGTTTTCCAAGAACGTTCAGAGAGCCGCATGAAGAACCAAACACAGACACAGGCTGGTAATGATAAATTACCTTTATTGAGAAAAGAGGGATTATGAAAAAACAAAATGACCTGGTTGAATCCGTCGTGTCTGGTGTGTACGTGTGTGTGAATGTATGTGTGTGCATCACTGAGATGTTGCCATGATGCTGGACACACCTGTGAAAAGAAAAACAGAAAGATGTGCAGAAACAGAGAAGTGGGAGAGAGAGAGACAGAGAGAAAGGAGACAGAACATCAAGCTTTAGCTTCACATGCACTTTTCACTCATCAACAAAACAAATAATACCCACAGTGTGGAACATGAGCCAGTTTATAATGAGCTTTATGCAAATAAGTGTTTTCCTCTGCTGTTTCCTGTTGTCCTCAACCTCCCATCCCCGTTATCTTGCAGGTGCTGTCCTTTCTCTGTGGTGTCTGTGTGTTATGTTTGCAAAATCTGTCTGGCACAACATGGTATCCAGCTCCTCACACTCTTTACGAGGCTGCTGGGCGGCACAGGTAAAAAAAACTAAAAAAAAACTATTTACAATGACACGAAAGAGGGAAAATACTAATAATGAAAATAAGAAAAGCGTCCTTTAACTATTCTTGATGCTACGTGGAACAAGCAATGATGGTAGTTCTACTATCTTGTTCATTCATTATAAGCAGCAAAGCTCAGAAACAGTCAACTCTTTCATTAGTATAAAATAAGTGTTTCTAAAAAATCATATACAAGTAAGACATGTCATTTTTCCATCTGTAAAAAAAAGCAGCTGTATGCTAGAAGTGAAGTCAACATTAATCAAGCTCAAAATGCATTTAAGCACAAATGGGCAAAACGAAAATGCGATCTGTTCTTTAGCTGAGGCAGCAGACCACATGTGGAAACCTTGAATGTACAAAATTTATATCTAGTCCACCCAAAGAGCCTGTTTCACACATTCTGTAGTTTCTGTCATCAAATTTGTTTAAATTTCTAGTAGGGCTGCAGCTAACAATGATTTTAGTTCTCGAAGCTTCTGATCCCCCCCTATGGTAACGGATCAGCTGTGTAAGTTGATAGATGATAGATATTTATTCGTCCTTTTGCAAATTCATACAGCAAACATCAGACCAACAAGATCAACAATCAGACAACTGCTTTACCAACACAAATATCACCCGAATGCTATAAAGTTATACTAAGGTGCAGCTCCCCGACACCCAGTTAACTCATGACTCACTGCTTGCTTTGGCTGGCCTTCAACTCAACAATCAATCATGATTTCAGTTAAATGCTAAAGTTGCTGTTACCTTGTCTGTGGTCCGCTGGCATAACACTGGGTGCTTTCTGATCAAGTGCGTCGTGCTGTGGCGCTAGGCGAGATAAGTTTTGTTTTAAGGTGGACGGACTGTGGCATTGCAGCGTGAAATAATCACATACTTTGGACACTTTCTTCTTCGTCCCTCACTATTTTCTCTCTCTTCCACCACTATGCAAATAGCGCCGTCATAATCACATCGTGTTCACACAGCGTAAGCGCGATGTGCGACAGTAATAAATGTCCGTCCGAAACAGTGTGCTATATAGTTAGATGGATTAAACGAAGCCTCGATGCAAAGAATTTGCGCCGATACATTTTAGTAATCGTATTAAAAGTAATAATTTCTAGCACATTTCTTTGTTTGTTTATCAGTTTGAGCGGCAGCACTCACTCTCAAAATCGATCTTCTCCACGATGTTCTTGGGCTTGACGCTCTCCTCCTGGCTGAAGATAAAGATTTGTCCTTCCTCGTTCTCCGTCCAGCCGTACTTATTCATCCAAACCTTCACCTGCGTGTCTGGAAAAAAAAATGACAAAGTGCTTGAAGGTGGAAGATTCAAGTCAGTTTTGTCACTGTAGTCATTTCATTTGCTTTATCATTAAAATAAAATATAAATATTGATTAGTGGCAATTAAATTGTATCATCTTTTCCAGCAAGAAGTCCAGCATACCATCTCACACAGTGGAAGCACATGAAGGCATTTTATTGGTCTGAAGTAGTACAGATTTGCTTCATTGAGCTCTGCAGGTCTGTTTTTCTAGATTAGGGTTAAAATTCTTACCCAGTGGGTCTCCCAGCATCTCGGCCAGTAACCGGTGCTCGATGGTCTGGTAGGTGATGCCCACTACATGGCAGATGACTGAAGGGGAAGATGAATTAAACAGACACTGTTCAAGTCTTACAAACACTCGTCTCATTCACTAAATATTTAATATTGTCTTTGGTTGTTTTCCTGTTAAATGAAATCAGCTGCTTGTGTTTACTGTAAGAACTTCACATCCACTGTGGGAAGTCAGAAGATGTTACTCACACTTGCGAACAGAGTCCTCAAAACCGGTAATGCCATCGATGAGCTCTCTGTTCTCCTCAAGACTCGTCTGTCCGGAGAACAAAGAAGAGGATATGATAAATTGATGCCACGCAAACACTTTCGCAAGTTTGGAAAAGAGGAAGAGAACAAATTGTATCAGAACGAAGAGATGTTTGACAGAGATGTCGCAATAAAAGAAAATGAGGTATGCTGGAATGACATTTAATGGAGGATTAGTCAGCAATAGAAATCCTGATACAACAGGTGGCTGTCAAGCCCTGCTAGGGTTGTGTAATAATGACATTACATACACAACTATGGTGGCTGGACATGTCCTCGGACCCCCCGAGAGGGTCAGAGGGCATGTCCCCCTGGAAGAACATTTTGTACATTTTTAAGTTAAATGCATTAATTTGGTGCAAAATTAAGAGACTATCTATGAATAACTTTGCACTCTTGTAAACAATGTTGTGCTCTAGGAAACTATTTAATCATAAACCCATTGTATAGCTATAAATGGTGATGAAACAGCAACAAAAGTCAACAAATTTATTTAATGTTTTTCCAGCAACCCTAATTCAGGATAGAAAATAAAATAAGTAATTTCCCTTACATTTTACCGTTGTTGTTTTTTACTTTTAATGGACACATGTAATATGTTTTTATTTGGACGTTGTCACATGTTGTCTCATCAAGTCTGATGCAATTTGATAAATTACGTTGTATGTGGTTCTCGTATTGCGTAACATGATGACTTCACAGCCTCTCTTCACGTAGGACTCTCATACTGCAACACTTGTCTTTGTATAGAGTGAAACTGACAGGATAAAGTCGCTAACCTGCCTGTCAGCTCGCTCTGGGCCGTTTCAGTGGATTTACCATAAAGGCTTTAAATTTAGGCGCGGCTAGCTTAAACCAGTGGCAGAAACAGACGGTTAACATTACCGTAGTTACCTCAAAAGAAAAGTGGTTGCCTCGAGTCGGATGCCAAAGTGTGTGAGCATGCGAGCTCGCAGCAGTGACCACAAAACACAACATTAGAGGTCTGAAATGTTATTATGAGACGTGTAAAAATATTTTCGAAACTATGACAGAGCAAATTAGACTGTGGGGGGGGCGCCATGGTCTCGTTAATTAATGGGAAACACTGCATTAGTTAGCACAAAAAAAAAGGACATTATCTTTGGTATAAAAACAGTGTTATAAATGACTGAATGATCAGATGAAGTTGTCAGTTGTGTAAATGTATAAACATGCTGTGGTGTGTGTTTGAGATTCTTAATACTGGTTCTGACGATCCACTTAAAAAGTCATAACATCAAACATTACAGCTTCTTGATACCTGTTGCATGTCGGAAGATAAATTCCTCCTGTGTTGCTCTTCCTAAGGTTCTTCTTCTTTTTTTCCTGTTAAATGTATGTAGCCAAAGTGTGTGTGTGTGTGTGTGTGTCGTACCCAGAAGCTCTGGAAGTGACATGTCTCCAGCAGGTTCCCCAGGTAGAGGATCTGTCTGATGGGGCGCTCCTCTTGCTGCGACACTGTAGTCAAGGAAATGCCCCGCCAACCCCAAGACACCTCCCTCCCTCCCTCCCTCCCTCCCACCCACCCAAGGATCCATTTACACCTACACTCAGAAGCTAAAATCAGCTTTTAAACTCAAAAGAAAATACGATTTGATACTTATTGTGATAATTATCGATATTGAAAGATATTAAACTTTTATCGTGATAACATTTTTGGCCATATCGTCCAGCCCTACACAATCCCAATACTGTCTCCTAACAAGCAGGAGTCTGAATGTGAATAAACAAGTCTCCACTAAATAAATAAAACAAACAAACAGCAGGCATCTTTGCGTGGAGAACAACAGAAAGATCAATCTCTACCTGAACAAACAACAATCATAGCCGACAAGTTTACCAAGAATGTTAACAGCAGACACAGATTTGTGAGAACCTGCACCTCACAGTACAAAACAGTGACTTTAAAAACCAGCCTTGTACATTAGCTTCACGAAACAGCACCAAAAGGATACGTGAGTCTGGTCGATCATGCACTTGCAGAGAGTGAAGTCGGTGTGCGGCAGGTTGGTCAGAGCCTTCAGCAGAATCTGTGAAGTCACTTGAACCTGGAAGTAGGCTGGGTTGAACTGGTACCTGCCAGAGATTTAACGATCAGAGCTTTCTTCGCAGAGGACTGTACATTACTTAATTTCTTTTTCTGGTCTCAAGTGGATACGAACAATTTGTACCATGCATGTTAAATGTTACTATAACTTGGGTTTTTCTTTAATCCTTGCTGTGGTCAACAAGAATGCAAGATGTTCTGAAAACCTACAGAAGAAACTAACAGCATGAGGAAACGGCAACAAAGCTACACAATGATTTTAGAGATTAAGAGACTCCAGACCATTCTCAAAGTGATCAAACAAACTTTTCTATGATGGTGTAACTTACAGCTTTAGGACAGCCAGGTTGGCCTCCAGGTCGTAGGCGTTTTCTTTAGCTTGTGTGTCCACGTAGCGCTCCAGCGTTGCAAGGTTTTCTGGGTTGTATCTGTGAGGAGAGACAAGATAAGATAATTTCCTATGAACGAAGTATAGACGGCTTCATTGTTTCTGTTTCACTAAAGGCCAGAAGTTCTCAGCGCCTCATAATTTAGCATATTTAGTTAAATGTGTAGCAAAGCAGTGACTGTCAAATGTACGAAAACACACAAGTTAGGAGTAAATATCCGTGAATTATGTAATTTTGATCACTCTAACCAGCAGCAAACAACATAGTGTAAAGTTGTGTTATAATAAACACTTATACCAGATACAATATGCTGGCTGTAACCTTAGCGTAGGTCTGCTACACCCGTCGATCCGTTCTTCCAGATTCCCACAGGTGTCGTTTGTGAGACTTGATGCTCAAAGACAATTTCAAGTAAATAAAAAAATAAAAAATTTCCCCAGAATAATAAAAACGTGGATTTTTCTTTTTTGTGACTCATATTTGTCCCCATGATGTTCCACCAAAGACTCATTACCAGGTATGTGAACAACTGCTGCCTTAATGTAAACAATCATGAGCAGGTAATATCTGTGTAAGTATGGAGCTGTGGTAAATTACAGCAGCAGTGAAAAAGTCAACTGACAAAGTAACTTTTGTTGTGTTTCTGTGAATATAGCTATTTACATTGAAAATGTATCTTTGATTATAAATGTATTATTTTTGTAGATGCATTTTTGTTTATTATGGCATTTAGGGTATAAACACGCACAATAAATATAGGTGTTTCAGTACTGGACATTATGGAGTTTTTGTTTTGATGTTTATCTGTTTTTTAGCACTTTTATTTATTTATTTATTTACTTACTTACATGTTCGAAATAAAGATATCAATCTACCACAAAATTTTTGGAGTTTTTAAAGAATATTTAAAGAATATCAAAGTAATTTTGCAGCAGTTCTGAGTAACCAGAATTAGCTTGTTGGAGCAAATGTCAGCCTCAAACACCAGCCTTCAGAACAACTTATAGCTTTAAATTGATTACTATTCTTCTGCTTATCAGAAGACCAGGTGGATCTTTGACATCGGTAACGATTGTTTTAACGGCACAGAGGCAAGAAACGCTCATTCTGTGATCTTAAAACGTTTTTCAGAGTGTTTGTAGTTCACGTGAGCAGACCTAGCTTTCGTTAGCTGCTGTTGTAATCTATCATGACAGCTCCTGCAATTTTAATGGTCGTTTAATTTGCTAACTCGATGAGCTGATAGACAAAAACAGACCATAAAAGTGATGAATTGCGCAGAAAACTTCAGTAAATGGGCTTAAACCGCCTCTGACTTATTGATAGCTCAGCAAACGTTAGCTAACTTACAAACATAAGCAAACCGGCTAAGCTATCGTTAGCTTGTTCGGCAGGTTATCAATTCGTTAACAGCGTCATCCATACCGATCGATTCCTCGCAGCAGCTCGCCCACGTTCGTCCTCATCTGCTCGAAAGACGACGACATTTGGTCCAAACTTTTACAGCAAACTTTAAGGTGAAAACCGAATTAAATCCACACGTGGGCCGTAGGATAGAAAAGGCACCGGGGCGGAGGGAGAAAAGGGTCGGACTGGAAAGAACGACGCACAGCCAGGCGGAACGGAAAGTGGACGGACACACACAATTGAGGGACCGCTACCAGGCGCTCGCTGGTACAAATCTTATATACAGTCTATGGTAAAAATACACCTGACACGTCGTAGCGTTTGACTTTAGTGTATTTTATAATCAACACATTAATTTGAAACTATTTCTTTTACGACTTCCTTTTCCCTGTACTTTGAAAGTATTTACCGGAAGTTATTCGTGGCTGCATTGACGCTAATTTTACTATATTAATGTGTTGCAGTTTTTCACTGTGGCCACGAGAGGGCGGTAAACATCATTTCAAATATATTAGCGCCAACTAAATTCAGAGAGTGGAAAGGATGCAGGAGTAAATTATTATCATAATTATTATTATTATTATTGTGTACATGTCGGAGGTGGATGTGATATACAGGTGCACATACACATACATGCATACATGTACACAGTGAGATGGAGCACAGTGCAAAGGATGCTGGAATAAATAAGTATTATGTGCAGGTGTTGTGGATTTGGCATACAGTATATAAAATATGACAATATGAACAGCTCTAAATTAGAGAATGAGGAATAAATAAGAAGTGGTAACCAGTAAACAGGTGGCTGATTAGAGGCAGAGTTACTGGGTTATTGCACAGGAATTGTTCCTGACACTGAGAGTCATAAGTCAGCTGTTCATCAGAGTGATGGCTTATGGGAAGAAACTGTTCCTGAGTCTGTTGGTTTTGGCGTGCAGTGCTCTGTAGCGCCTACCAGAGGGGAGAAGCTGGAACAGGTTGTGTCCGGGGTGAGATGGATCTGCAGTGATGTTTCCTGCCCGTTTCCTGACTCTGGAAATGTATAATAGTGTATATGTATAGTATGTGTATAATGTATAACAGGTTGGCACCGATGATCTTTTCTGCAGTCCTGACTGTCTGTTGTAGTCTGCTCGCAGTCGTGGTCTAAAAGGTTTTTGAAAATACCAAATTTTTTAGTGTGAATAATACAGATCTTATTACTGACAATCTGTAGTAATGTTAAATATTTTTAAATACTTTGTTGTATACCTTCTTGTTGTTTTGTTGACCACTAGATGGAAGTAAAACGTGTCGTAATAAATAGGCCTATATTGAAGATTTGGTTTGGTTTGTGTTAATAAATATGAATGTCTATTATTGCCACAGGAAGACTATTAAGTTGGTGTTTCTAACTGTACAAAGTCGAGCTAAATCCAGAACTGTCCATGACAGTGATTAGGACGTATAAAAAATATAGATAATGATGCTGAATATCTTGCTAGCACCTGCATTTATCCTTCGGCGGCTGTACTCAGATAAACTGGTTTCTAGTAAATAAGTTATCTGTTTAGATTCTCAGTGATCCAGGTCATAGTCCTCCAAGGAAGATTAAAATCAAGGCAGCTGAACTTAGTTGAAGATGCTCAAAGGCGTTTTGACTCTTATCCGACTGACTGGCAGGAATCCCAGTTATTTAACCTCTGTGGGGTCTTTGTCAAGATGATCAATGCAGCTTGTTAGGGCTCCTGGCCAAGTCTGAACGATCGTTGGTCTCATGTGAGAATGCGAACGACAGTCTGTTATTTAACACAATTAGTTATTTTAGTTATGTTGTAAATAGAGTGAAGTGTCTCCCTTCATGGGAAGTATTGCTAATGTCAGCTGGTAGTAGCAAGTGCGCTTACTGAAGGCTCCTAAAGTCAACCGTTTCAAGCTGGTGGAGACTCTTGACACAATAAGACCTGGTTCAGTGATGAGACATCAAATGACCATCATGATTGAGGGGAAATGTGTGACACCCCAAACCACAAGAGTGTGTGTGTGTGTGTGTGTGTGTGTGTGTATATATATATATAGATAGATATATTTGTATACAGAGATAGAGAGAGGGTAGAGTGTGTGTAAATATACCGTTAGCACCTTTTACTCCACACCTTCCCCTCTGTGCACTCCCCCTGTCTGACCACAGACACAACACTATGGCCTTATAGTTTGTGCTTCGATCCATCTGACATTCACCCACAGTCAAAACAATGTATTAACAGCCAACATCTCTTTCCACTTACCTCCATCCAGAAGTGTCAGAGGTCAGGACCAGCTGCAGAATGACCCACACTTCAGAAGAAAGCTGCTTGCTGACACAGGTGGGCGAAACAAAGCTATATATATAGCTGTTCCTGTGAGCTCGGTGACCGTCTGTCACATTCACACACCTGAAGATGTTTTCAGTTCACCTGAGCAGCAGGTCTCAGGTCAGTGATGTGGGACACAAGCAGAAAACGAAGGTTATCATATAGTAACCCTAGTTCTATGACCGCAGGCAGAGTCCTCTACTGGTGCTACCTCCTCCAATCACACGTACGCACTTGTCCACTGAAATGTTTATTGTGCATGTAGCTGAGCATGTACCCCTGAGAAGGTCGCTGGACCAATAGGTGCTTGGCCTGACCATTAACATCTGGACTGCCCTGTATTCTCATTGCGGGTCGCACTTGCGAGCACGAATCCCGAGAAGGAGTCAAACATATCCAAGATATAGAAATGCACCAACAGGCACGGTAAGGGCCACGATGCCATAGTGCCGATCTCTTTGACATACACCCCACTGAAAAGGGTCGTAGACACTGCCACACTTTGAGTGGAATGTGCACGCACCGCTGAGGGTGTCTGTTCCCGCCAGAGTACAGGATTGGGAGATTTACTCACAAAGCCAGCTAGCCAGGCACTGAAACAGGTGAACAGCTGACCAGTGTGTTGAATGGGGGCTGTATGCTCTACATAGGATGTTAGAGCACACACCGGACACAACAGATGCAATCTCGCCTTCCTGTACCCAAAGTGGAGTGGAGGGTAGAAGGCATGGGCGTTTCCAGGCTCTTGAGTGTGCTTACTTTACCGCAGGGGTGTGGGGGGTCTATTACTCTGTTGAACTGTATGTAAAGACGTCAATAAAATGCATGTTGCAGACTGTATATAAGAAGGTGGCAGGTGAAAGTGCGACGCGTTTTCTGTCATCTGTCTACTAAATCTGTCTAAACTAAACCAAATACCAAAATACACTGCAGGGGGGCTTTAAACACTTAATTTTCTGCATTCTGGAGAATTTCTTTGCACCAATTTATTGAGGAAATGTCTCAGGTGACAATTCAAAATAAGAAGAATATAGTGTAATATAATGCAGTAAGGCTGCTGTCAGATATGTTGTAGATCAACTTTTCTCTTTTAATTTAATCCCAGCTGAGTCTACATACATGCAGGCATGCCTGAAGTAGCCTAAAGTCTTTGTAAATGTGCATATGGCACCTTTTCACCTCAATGATAAATTAGCTTAATTAATGTAAATTCAGTGAAGAGTTATTTATTGACAAAATATTCAATAGGGGGGTCAGAATTTTGAGCATTAAACACTTAATTTCCTGAATTCTCGAGACATTTTCTGCACCATTTTACGCTGGAAATGTCTTTATTTTTATAAAGGGAAGGACAAATTTTAGGTGGCAGGTGACAATTCAGAATATAGAAATATAATAGAATGTAATGTAGTAATAGGTTTTTTTTTTTTTTAGTTTATATCTACATATCGGTTATTTTCGCGCATTTGGCGAATTATTATTATTTTGGTCCACAACACAAGAAACAGCTCGAGCAGAGGGGGAGGGGGGGCTAATAAGAGATGTGATTGGGCCAGTCCAATGTCAATATAGGCCTGATGCTTTATGGGCCCATTTTTTAAAAAACTGGTAGGCCTAGGCCAATATAAATAAATAATTTGACTTGTAACCAACTCGACGAAAGGAGCGCACTGCTCTTCATCAGAGGAAGAAAACCGAAACTGAAAACACTTGTGGTCAGACAGAAATATCACCACAATTCCACACCAATGTTCACTTCAGCACTTCTGACAAAGTGCAGATCACAGATCTGCTTTAGAGAGAATGAAGCATCCTGGAGCAGAGAGACAGTCAAACAGAGCAAAGTGTCTCTGAGCGAGTGGTAGAGACACAGCAGGACACAGAGGACAGGTGTCTGCGTCGCGGTCAGGTGTGTCATGATATTCTCTCGCTACTTTGCGGCGACTGTTTGTGTAACTTTACACTGACAGACAACATTTATATTTAATTGTATTTATTACAATTTTGCCAGGGACAATTCAGAAGTGGCGACCTGGCGACGCCGATGGTAGAAGGCATCCAGATTTAGTGAGCAGTTTGTCCCATGCTGAAGAAGAAAGGATGCTGAGGCAGTAGGGACACTGCTATTTATACGCCACGCACGTATCGGTAGTGACGTCCTATTGGTCGGCTACATGCACAGTGTAATTGGAGGAGGTAGTACCCATAGAGTCCAGTAGGGGGCGGAGCCTGTGTGAAATAGAACATGCAAACTGTGCACGGTGGTCTGTGCCCGTCTTCAATAATTTTGTCATCAGTCCTGCTCCCGTAGCTGTGCTGGGGTTGAGGCAGTTATTTGTGGTTAGCTGGCCGGTTCTGTGTCTGTCACATGTGGGTGTGTGTGCGCCACAAAGCAGAAACGAGACTGTAAGCAGCCTCCAGACAGAGCTGAGGGAAGAGGAGGATAAATGTCAAGGCCTGAAGATAGTATCACTAGAAGTTTGTTTGTCAGTTTGTTCTTTTCCTTAACCCTTTAACGGACAACGCACATTCAGCTGCTTTATTGGCTCCTGTTACATCGGTGGCTTCATCATAGTACATTACGCAGCGAGTAGTAGTACTGTACTGTACGAGGACTTTGCATCTGCTTTTGTGCCTCTTCTTAAGATGACACGAAAGTTTGAACATCCTGCAGCAGCAACTTTCTGCAAAGGTAAAACAACCAAGCAAAGAAAAAAAAAAAATACAGGAAGCCGCTGAGAAAATACGATCAATATGTTTGCAGACTTGATGTGAGACTCTTTGACCTGAAACTCTCTTCTGTGACAATGTTTAGTCATGTTAGCAGCATGTCAGTCTGTCTGTGGCCGGTCCACCAACTGTTTGACTCTTTGCCATTAAATTTTGATCATGGTGCCCAGAGGATGAATCCCGCTGACTTTAGTAAACCCTGACTTTGTGTCTAGCACCACCATGAGGTTAATGTTTAGGGTTTTAAATAAGATGTCTTGATGACTCTTGGATGGTTTTCCATTACATTTGGTACCGCATTGATGTACCACTCAGGATGAATTGTAATGACCTTGGTGATCCTTTTGGTGACTTTTCCTCAAGTGCGATCATCAGGTCTTAGTTTGAATGTGTCCAATACTTCAGTTTATGACCAAATACCTGCAAAAATATAGACCTCACCATCGTCTCAGCTGTCCTCTGTCCTCAGCTGTGGAGACTGACTGCAGAGTCAGGTCAACATGGCGGTTGTTGACAGCTGTGGGCCTGGACGAGCTGTAAGATGCGGGAAGAGCCAGAGCGAGAGTAGACGAGAAGGGAAGTTGGAAGCCAGGAGCAGTGATTTGGCCACCGCTGCCAGCTGTCTATCTGGACACTGTTGTAAAGGTTCAAAACACTCTGTGATGTTTGGGTACCACCTGATGACCCCTGCTCCAGGCCGAAGACTGCGGTTACCTCATAAGGTAATCGGAGATTGCACCCTAACAGGTGTATGCTACACATGAACATGGTAAAGATGATATCTGCTTAGCATCAGCATGTTAGCATTGTCATTGTGAGCATGTTAGCATGCAGGTGTTAGCCTTTAACTCAGAGCTCTGCTGTGCTTAAAGCTGCCAGGATGCTTCTTCAGAACTGCTTGCGGGACGGTCTGACAGCAACTACGAACTATCAGTTTGAGGATTAACCCAAAGTGCGGCTCAAACCTGAATTACACTATATCTGACTTTATATATCTCTTTTTAAATGTCCTTCTGTCTGTGTGCTCTGCTGATGCTGTACTGTGTCCATACTATCCAATAATCATCCAGTAGAAGAATAATGCGTTTTCAGGCCAGAAATACAGTTGACAAAGAGATTTTAACTTGTTAACAGGATGTAACGGGTGCCCCTTATTTATCTGCGGGGAAATGCTTCTGAACAGGAAGCTGACAGGGAGCTCCAAGCACGAGTGACTTCTTGCAGAGCTGCAACACACACACACACACACACACACACACATTTCAGTAGGCGTAAGGCTGAGACTGAAACTTACGCTGAAAACCCCAAACAGCACAACTGCCATTAATCAGTTACAAGTCACACATATGTAGAGACCCATATGTTCCCAAAGTATACGCACACACACACTTTGTATTGATCTTTGTATTGATCTTTGTATTGATCTTTGTATTGCCATCGTGATGATCTTAACCTTTAGCTCTACCCCTATAAGCTCTTGTGAAAACTGGCAGGATTTCGTCATCTTGATCTTTAAATTGTTTTTATACGTTGATCCTCACCAGAACACACACACTAACAAAGAAAAAATCAAACACGCAAATCTGTAAGACATTAATATAAAAGAAAACTCTCAAAAAGCTGTAACTTCTCTGTCACATGCACACACACCCAACATGAAGCAGAATTGGATTATGCAAATGAGCTGAGAAAAAAATGCTTGAGAGAGGGGAGAGGAAGGTGTGAGAGATAGAGGGAGGGACGGAGGTTGGGAGTATCGATAGCAGACTGAGAAACAGGAAGGTGTGTGTGTGAGAGAGTAGCTGAACACCACACATCAAGACGGTGAAACAAAGAGACGCCGAGCAACTTCTCTCAGCCGCTCACTGTTTCTGACAGTTTTGTTGCCTGTAGACGTAGATGTAGCCGCAGAGTGTGTGAATGTGTGTGTGTGTGAGAGAGAGAGAGAGAGTGTGTGACATGCCTGAGGAAGAATATTAGCAACATAAATATCGAATGGATTTCCAACACAGGGCGGCTCTGGATATCTCCACCAGGAACCCTCAGGATGATTTTGAGATCCTGCTGAGAGTCGGAGGAGGAACCTACGGAGAAGTTTACAAGGTGAGAGCCTTCAGCTGCTTTTAAACTCTTGTACTGCTGCTGAATGTCACTGATCTCTGAACAGAGTTTCACCTCATATCAGAAAGTGGTTTGTGACAAATCTTTGCATCTTTGAAAGAGAAGGGCTTCTTGAAACTAGAAACTAATTTTAAGATCAAATACAGAGTAAATTCATCAGTATGAAGGGGATGTTCGGCATCTCAAGTCATGCATGTCTCACTTCTGCCTACCGCTCAGTTATCTGTTTCCCTTCACGGTGTAATGAACACTGTATGATTAGATCATTCGGTTTCTCTGGGATGAATATATGGTGTTGTGCTCACTGGGAATTTCTTGATTATACTGAAAGGTAACATAGGTGTGACTGATTTTAGTTTCATTGGTTGATTGCAATCACAACTTCGGTGGAGGCTCCAGCCCTGCTGGAGGAAGTGGTTTTAAGAAGTGAAAGTGTTCTTGTCAATAGCTGATAGCTTTTTTGAGAATTTTACTCCCAAGTGAAAGAGAAGTTGACGTGAACTCTGGATTGTAATGAAACTACTTTTCTTCAAGGGTTGATTTCATATTTTCACTTGTGTAAAAACTATTTCAGGACATCAAATTTGGAAGGACAGACCTTCTGTAAGATGGTTCAGCTTCAGTCAGGGGTCAAATGCAGTCTGTTTTATTCAGATGTGACCTTGACTCTGACCGGGCCCTTTCACACATTCTCACATCCTTTCCACGTGGTTTTAGTTGTATTGGAGTTAATGGTTCTCCTTTCATGTTCAGCTGGGAAAAATAGACTTTATTGTAACATGCAAAGTATGATTAAAGTTTGAAAAGATGGTGAGTCAAGTTAAAGGCTAACTTCTGTATTTTTCAAGCTGGACCCATATGTTTTTGTGTCTATGTGACTCATTGGGACATTTTTTTTAATGTTTGGTCCAGTATTGAGTACATGATTGCATGTTGCAGTCAGCAGCAGCAAAACAGGGCTGCAACATTATCCTTGTGGGCAATTGCGCCCTGTCAAAGTACGTCCACTAAAGTTCTTGGTTTTGCCGCTTACAGGCTAAGATTGTTATTTTAAGTGTCTGGCAACATTAAAGAAAGGATCCCTGCAGAGATAGAGCTGGGGTTTTTTTAAGAGTAAGAAACATTACTGTTTTTATCAATGGACTCTGGAAGTGACTGTTTGTGATGTGCGTGCTCGCTCAATACTGGACCAATTTCAAAGTTGAAAAATACTGAAGTTACCCTTTAACACGAGTGAAAAGCCGGAATTTGAGCTGCTGTGTTTGTAAGTCTGGATGTTGAACAAGAACTGGTTTCCTGGCAACATCAGTAAGGTCTGAGGTCTTTAAACAATATATCTTATTTCTATAAATATGCATAAAAATAGCAATGCTGTTAGACATTTCATGCCACTCTGTCGACTTATCAAGCAACTCCAGGCAACAGTGGAGAAGTCTCCACAACACATCTGGTACAGTATCAGTGCAGAGGGTCGGTTGTGTAGGTGAACAGGATTCTCAGGATTCTCAGGTACTTTACACAAAACCAGCCACACCGGAAACAAACATGAATGGAAAAGTAAAGAAGTTGTCACAGTCATAACTCACATCTGAGTTAAAATCATCACCATCATTTATGGGAATTTAAACTGAGCATTAGTACTTTAGTCCAGAACCAACCTTCCAGCACTCATTTGAGAATGAAAGGTTCATTTGACCCTTTCAGTTTATCAATCTTCCCCCTGACTAACTCATTTACTGTAAGGGTTTGAGTTAACTGGCAACACTTAGAGCCAATACTAGCAGTTTACTGTGACAGACTGTGGAGGTCAGGGTGGATGGATGGACCAACTTCTCAGCTCATACTTCAAGCCAGCGTCAACTTTTTCTTAATATCTTTGTCTTTTTTATTTGCCCATACAGAAACATACATATCTTAACTGTGAGTTAGGAGTGGATGTTGTATTAGAAACAAATAGGTAGTGACACAGTGCAACATAGAGTCCAGTAAGGACTCTATGTTGCACTGTGTCACTACCTATTTGTACCCTAAACTAACCAACAGTAATTTAACACACCCTCTGTCAAATGTATTAGAGGTCTTAGAGAGACACGGCTAACATATGATCTTTTTGTGGTGCGATGTCAGCTGTTATCCAATTATATAGTACCAAAACCACACTGTGAAGGTAATGGGCAGTTTTTGATGCGCCGTCGGCCTGGTACAAACAATGTGCCTCTGCAGTGTAGCATGATGATGACGACCAAGATGCGAAGATACAGACAATGGCCCTGTCACATCTCACTATTGCTCTGTGTTTTCGTAGGCAGTGTGTGATGTTTGTCGGTGTAAATAGTACCTGGTGAGACTGCGTTTAAGTAATACTACAGAATGGAAAAATGTCTTCTTGTGAATTTTGTGTGAATTTTTGATATTCCTCAATCACGATGCGTTTTTGGGCCAACAAAAAAGCAACTTAAAAAAAAAAAATCTTCGGAAAATTGTCCCCACGGCAGGCCATGTCAGTAACCTCCGTTGTCACATTTGACCAACATCAGCTGCAGGACAACAACCTCCAAAAATGTAAACCCCCAAAAAACTTGTCAACAATAATTGAAACCCGTAAGTGAGCTATGAATGTTTCTTCTCTTGTAATATAATCAAAGTAGGATAATGTTGCAGCGTGTAGGCTAACGTTTTACACTCAGTTTAGTTATTGTTGGCCAATCGTCAATTAATTAATTTTACTTGAGTCACAGATGCCTTAATAAAGCCAAGGATCAAGCTGCAGAACCTCTCTAGTAAAATCTATACAATAACTGGGATTTAAGTAGATAAATAAGGGCAGGCAGGAGGGCATGTGAGCAAGCTTTCTGCATGTGACAACCATTTCCATTATCTGGTACCCTATGCGCCTTTTTGCAAGCTGGTAATGAAGTAAGATTTTTCACCGTGTTGTTTCATGCAGGCCATCTAAAGCTGGACAACACGGTAGTTATAGTTTTTTTTTTTTATTATTACATACGTAAGTAACGCAGTTTTTAAGATTTACAGTGTAAAAGTGGTTTAATACTGGTAAAATTTAACATGAAACCTTCCTGGTACTGACATTTAATACCACCAACAAGTAAAAATATTAACTAGCACAACACTTCTTATAAAAAACAATGTCTGAATTCCAGTCAGCCTTATATAATGCTAACATACTAACAATACTCATTTTAAATGTTAACATTGTTATAGGCTTTCAGTCTCATTGATTGGATAGTGTCCTTGTTCAGGTGTCTGTCTCGTAGACTGGTTGGCATTTCTTTATGATAGTTCAGGTAAATTTGATGTATTCGTTACTTTAGTGTTCTGCGAGGATTAGCCTGCAGGTTATTGCTGTATATGAATCTGCTGAAACCATGTGATTTCAATAACTATAGCTGGTATTGATTTGTAATAAGTTTTAAAATGTCTTGTATCAGAGACATGTTGCAAATAAGAGCCTTCTCTGGAAGTAACCTCAACACACAATAGCAGTAGGTCAGTTATTCTTGCCTTTATTCTCCACTCTCTCGCCATGATCTCACCAGATGTGTAAAGAATAGCATGAAAAAAGTCTTTTATAGCACCTCTGGGCTTGTAATTTACCTTGGAGTGGCAATTTGTATTACACCTGTGTGTATTTTATTTTATAACTTTGGAAAATATGAGGCTTTACAGAGTTAATCTCTACTGTGACTAAACTGTTCAACAATGAAACACAGTAAACGGTAAATGTAACTGATGCAAAGTAGGTTAGCTGCAGACTGAGCACACTTCCTCTAAACAGGTCAGTAGAACCGGCTGTTCTGTTTTACAAAGAGAGAGAGATTTGCATAGTTGTGCTTTCTTCACATATGGACACACATACACCCACATAAAGATTTGATCGCACACACACACACACACACACACACACATGTGCTCCCAAGTTCATGTTTTTGGCTACATGTATACACTCACACTTTAGCGGAGGTCAGCCCTGCAAATGCAGCACTTTTGCACCATCAGCAGCAGTGAGAAAGTAGGCCTTATAGATGTGTGTGTGTGTGTGTGTGTGTGTGTGTGTGTGGTGTGTGGTGTGTGTGTGTGTGTGTGTGTGTGTGTGTGTGTGTGTGTGATGACCACGATAGAGAGCAGTTTTTGGTGTCACTCGTAGAAGGCGGGAAGGTCAGGGGAATCAAAACAAACTCACAGTACCAAACACCTTCAGAAGGATTAATAAAAGGCGTGAACACCGACATCAAGATAGTCACAGTGAAGGATGTGGCGGCTGTGCTGGATGAGTCAGATTGGTGTAGTACAACTGGCAGCATTTTTTTTTTTTTCTTTCTGTGTGTGTCTGTGAATTCATGCTATGGTGGCTATCACTACTCATGGTTTATTTGGTAAAATAATGTGATGTGAACTGCATCAGGTTCTGTGTGCGAGACGCTGTTTACCTCAGAAAAGAGCTACTATATAAAGTGTCTAGATCAACAAAACTTTCATGAATTAAATGTTAATGAATCACTTTTGTGTCATACAAATCAGCAACACAGAGTCTCAAAAATAGTAAAACATTCTACAAAAAGTTATGAAATTAAAAAGCAATAATGAAATTGTAAATGACAGGAGAAAAAAAAGAGAAACAGAAGCAATTCAAAGACAAATGAAGTAGTATATGGCTACATGTAACAGATGTAGTGGCATGCACCCAAACAACATTTTTGCCTACTGAGGCATCACAAAAATGTGGCTGGTTTTACATGTTGGACAGCAACACACAGCAAAAGGTGGATGTGTGCAGTAACCAACAGGCACACATCAAAAGATTGTTTTCTGTGTCAAGTCAAGTTGAAGTGAGTACGCTGGAATACACTTACAAAGAGAACAATTTCCTTGTGCTTTGAAATAAGGACGTATTTTCTTCTTCCAAAAGATGACATATTCTCATGTGTATATAAAGAAATGCTCTAAATCAGGGGTTTACAAAGTCGGAGACTGAGGGCCTCACCTCAAGCAAAGCTTGGAAAAAGGCGCCGCTTCACACCCCTCATTAGTTTACTTGCTTAGTTTCACTCAATTCCTGGATACATGGGGATCCTGTCTGTGTTATTTGATCCCATAGACAAAAACAATAACTGACTACTACTGCTAACAGACCACACCAAATACATAAAAAAGGCCTGTCCTAAGGCATTTATTGGTTTCTGACTCCGGGAAAGTGGGAAAGACAGTAAACTTCCCCAAAACTACTGTATCTCTGAACTCTCTCTTAACCAACTCACACAGTTAGTCGATCTCTAACTTAAGTCTTCAGCTATGCTTTTAATTCAAATATGTACACTGATAAAATGTACACCTGTGTGATCTACTCACTGCAGTTGTAATGAGACATAGCAGTACTTTGAGATGATGCTAACACTAGCATGATAATGTTTACCAAGTTCTTCATCTTTGTTTAGTGTGTTGGTATGCTAATGTATGGTAATTAGTACTAAACACACAGCTGAGGCTGATGGGAATGTCATTAGTTTTGCAGGTAATAAACCAAAATATTGGACAAATCAGGTGCTTCTCAGCTCAGCAACTTGTAAGAGGAAAACAGGGGGCTGGAGCACACTGATGAATTTACAGACTTTAATAGTGCAAACTAAATAATTACAGTAGTTATCACAGTTTATTTTGAGGGGAATGTGAATCTCTAAACCAAATTGCATAGCAATCCATATAATAGTTGTTGTGGCATTTCACTCAAAACCACAGATGTCAACCTCATACCTCATCCTGGATATATGGTGCATAAAAACAGAACGCTGCCTCTCAGTGTTTCATTCTGGGGACAGAAAGCAGACCTGGCCCAGACGACCTGAGAGGTCTGGATGGTTCATCACGTAGCAGAAGGTCAAAAATGTCAAATTCTTTGACAGACAGGAAGCCAGTGTAAAGACCTCAGAATTACAGTGATGTGATCCAATTTTTTGGTCTTAGCGAGGAAAGGAATCAGACAAATCTTCCATCCATCGTCAACCGCTTATCCTGCGTACAGGGTCGCGGGGGGGCTGGAGCCAATCCTAGCTGACATCGGGGCAAAAGGCGGGGTACACCCTGGACAGGTCGCCAGACCATCCCAGGGCCACACAACCACACCTAAGGACAATTTTAGAGACACCAATTAACCTACGCTGCATGTCTTTGGATGGTGGGAGGAAGCCGGAGCACCCGGAGAGAACCCACACAGACAGAGAACATGCAAACTTCACACAGAAAGGCCAGGGCAGCCGGGATTTGAACCTACAACCTTCTTGCTGTGAGGCGACAGTGCTAACCACTGCACCACCCTCAGAAAAATCTTTAATCATAAAAGAGATGTCGGTAAAACTGTTGACAGGACGCCTCAAACAAACAAGGTCACCTGTGACTCTGTTATGACTTTTTGATCCAAGGAGGTTTTTCCTCGAGCTAAGAAAACATCACAATGAGAAGTCTAAGGGTCAAGCGGCGACTCGCAGGCAGGGCCAGCAGGAGAAACACGACTGTGCATAGTCAGTGTGCTGCATACCCCAGAAGTAAACCTGCACCGGCATTTGCGCCAGGCGAGTAATTCTTACTGGACTAAATAGGCGCCATCTTTGGGTCTGGTATCCTGTTCTAATAATACATTAAACGCATCACTGCGATCATGTGATTTTAGGTTTCATTCAGCACCACTTGGCTAGTTTCAGAAATGCATTGTTGTCAAACACAAAAGGCTTCTGTTATCTTTTAAAAAACTGACTTCTGAGAACTTTTTGATGGATAAATGGACAAACTTTATTATCATGTATTCATCATTTATTGTCCTATTCTTCAGTTACTATTCCACCATTTGCTATAAGTTTTCTTTTTACCTTAATTACCGTAAAGTAATTTTATGTGTGTTTTATTATCTTACCTCTCACTGTACTAGATTTATTTTCTCACCTCTGTTGGAGCCCCTGCATGTGAATCAGGGAGTGCATGACCCACAGGAGCCATGTGTCCTCCAAATTACTCACCGTAGCATCTTCTCTAAGATAAAAACATCTAATGAATGTGAATTGTATAATCTGACTTTGGAGCATTGCACTCCAACCCTGTGGTACTAAATTAAGCCAATTAATATATCAAGCGTAGTGGTTAGAAAGATACGATCTGTTGTGCCAGGTTTTACATTAAGAGTTCACTTCCTCTTTGTGTTTGATCACAGGCAAGTGATCAAATATGTCACTTTTCAGTGTTGTCAGTTGTACCTTTTATGACTCTTTTAGACCTTGTTTTGCTCACTAGTTGTTGACTCACCTTCCCATCTATACATTTTAAATATGTATGTTTTTTATTCATGTTTGATGATTGACGTTTCCTTCACAGCTGTACACACAGATGCAGAGATATTACCTGTATTAAATATAACAGCTATTTGCAGCAGGGCTTTATTTGCTCTGGATTGGGAATTAACTAAAATTTGACTAAGCAGACTGCAACCCTGCGTCTGATCATGTCAGGATCTTCCTGCTCTTACAGTAAAAGCCTGACTCTCCTTATCAGATGCGGCTTGTGCTTCTAAGCTGCATTTTGGGTTGCTTTTAAACGTGGTGCAAGTCTAGTTTCAGACCTGTAGCCCCGCAGAGGCTGTGGGCTGCACCTGGTGTGTGTGCAACCTCAGACGCAAAATGAAGAAGTGAGATAAATGAGCATCAGGCTAAACAGAAGCTGCATGCAGAGTCGAGTTAACTGTGCCCCATGTTTCTGCTGAAACTGTGTGTGTGTGTGTGTGTGTGTGTGTGTGTGTTTTACAATGAAATTTACTTAAATTTTGGATTGCCTTGATTTATTATTAACTCAAAAAAGAGGAAGAGAGATCATTTATAATGCGGAGAAAATCAAACAAATTCCAGCCCCTGGCATTTGTGTGTGTGTTCATGTGAGAGAAAGTGCATTAGTACTTTGTGAGATCAAATGACTTAAAGGAATAATCAAATGTTTAGGGAATTTTGCTTATTTGGTAAATGACCCACAGTCAAATGAAAATTACATTATCAATTTAAGATTCACGTCAATTCCTACAAAGGCCCCTGATGTGTTTAGCTGAGCTGAAATCTATGAACTAGTCAAATATTTGATGTGCCTTTACTTCCTTTAGTTAAATACAGACAAAACTGAATTGTCCTTGGTACAAAAGAAGAAACAATGAGACTCAGTGCTCAGTGCTCAGAAATCTTTGTGTAATCTCCCTTAAAAACATGGCAAGTCCCTTGATACTCTTTTCTGAAGGATCCCTTAGGAAGCTTCAGCTCATTCAAGCCACAGCTGCTAACAAACAGTCCAACAAAGACAAAGAAAAGTAAAGTAGGGATGAGCAAGAACACCACCATCTGTATCTGTATTTGTATACGTACTCAGAATGGATGAGACTGAACCTGGACGCAGGCGGGACTGACCTGAAGTTAGTAATTTAAGCCTTGATCAAAAGTTGCTATATTTATTTTAAAAGTATTTAAAGAACAGCCTCATTAAGCTTCAGAGCAATTTTTTTGATAATAATAGTAAGAGATCTTTTTAAAAAAAAAAGATTCCTATATTTCTAGTTTTTTTTAACACATCGTACGTTGTACTTAACTTTACACTTGTACGTTGTTAAAAGTACATTATTTGTACCGGATACTCGTTTCAACAAAGACTACGGTCTAGACCTGGTCTATATGAAAAGTGCAATGAGATAACTTTTGCTGTGAATTGGTGTTACATAAATAAAACTGAATTGAATTGAATTGAACCATAGTAAACACATCGCCCAAATTCAGAGGTCCCTGCACTCGTGTCAAAGAGCACTGCTGCTTGTCTAGCATTTAGAAGCAGTATTTAGTCAATGTATACAACAGAGCTGGAACAAACGTACATATATGACTTTTAACGCCTTGCACTTACATCTTTACCTATAACTTATCTTTGACTTTATCTTTGCTTTTATCTTTTTTAATGGTTTCTATCCTTTCAATGTGTGTCAATGGTTTATATTGTATTTCCTTTTTGTTATTTAATTATGTAAATAATGACTGAATTGTCTTTGTGTGTGAAATGTGCAAATGGGCCTTGTTAGATAGCAAGCTAGTCCCTAATACACCAGAGTTTTTATTAAGCAATACAAAACTGTGCAAAGTTTAGCAATGTCACTGTGGGGACCGTAGCTCAGAGCTAATAGCTCCAAACTAACTGCTAACTGCTCATTGAACCACAGTGTCTGTTTTATTTCCACACGTTAAATAGTTACATCACACATTCAACCGGTCTCTTAACTAAGCTAGGGTAAACATGTCATCAAGTATCAAACACAGAGATAAAATTGATATATTTTGGGGGGTTATATATTATATTTGGAGTTAATACAGAGTTAGGTGTATGGGTTTATTGATAATTGATGTGTTGCTGTAGAAAAGGTGAGGTAGTTAAGGTAAGTTGAGGTAAGTTTTTGAAGTTAATGTGCTGTGATGAGATATTATTTTATGTCAGTTTTATGTCACCCTTTCACTTCAACCACTGTCTCCCCGTGACCTTTCATATTAAACCGCTCATTGTTAAAGGAAGCAAGCAGGGTCCACTTCATTTCCACTCACCTCCTCTCTTGTTTCTGTTGAGGAGGATCGTAAATGTGATCAAACCTGCCGGTTTTACTGGCTTTAGTAACAAATCCGACTATCGTGATATTACTTATAACTTATGTATGCTTTGAGAGCGTGTGTCACCATCACAGAGGTCAATGAAAGGAAAGACCGCTCCTTGCTAGTTATCAGAAGAAACTAGTAAACACACATCAAGATGGAAATATTGCTGTGGAAGGGCCGCGGCTTCCGCTGTGACGTCCAACTCGTGTGTGACTTTGGTTGTTTACTGATCACTAGTTGGGCGTCTTTCCTCTCAGTGACCTCTCTGATGTCACACACTAAGACACACATAAACTCCTTGATGGAAGGGAGTTTTCCATTGTCTGTTGTTTTCTTTATCTTACTTGTACCTCTCAGCCACTAAGTGCTTTTATTTGTCAGTCCTGTACTCCAAATGTGAGTAGGGACACGATGACTACACAGCTTCTGTTGCTCCCCAGAAGATATTTATCTGCTATGAAAGTCTTGTATGCCCTAGTTTTAACTAGTGTTGTGTAATAACGTCCAACAAGGTACTGTACACGTTGATACTCTTTAACGATAAACGTGACTAAACATTCTCAGAAACACCTTTCACTGACAACTGTTACTGAAGTCCCATGCAGCTTACAGCCTCTACTGACCTTCAACTACACACTGAAAACCTTTTTGAGTTAAATGCCATACTGTTAAAACACTGTCTTTTGAAGTGAGCACCAAGTGAATAAATTAAAAAGCTCTCTTACTGTAATGTAAAAAGGTCACTTATACTACTAAACGCTTGTGTTTTGAGGCAGCACACAGTATGTTGACAGTTACCCAATTCATTTCTGTTCAACAAGCCTTTACTGGTATGGGAAACAGACGTTTACATTGCCAAAGCTATTATTGTTACTCTCACTGTAGACAGCTGTTTCAAGCTTAGACAAGTGACTGGTTAAGAAAATGGAGCAGTTACAAAGCCAGATATTTTTCTCAGGTGTTGTTGTTGATGAGACCAGATTTAGCCTAGTGGACTTACTTTAATTTAATCAGCTGACCAAAAACATGACTCTGTCGGGATGCTCATGTTGCACATCTTGGATGTGTTAGTAGGTTACTGTTTGCTAAAAATGTCTTAATGCAGCTTTAAAATCGAGCAGGTAGAGCAAGTTGGTCAGGTTGAAGGGTTACATTTTTATGCAAGCCCGGATTGGCTAATGGGCAATGGGACAATTCCCCCGGGGTGTCATGGCAGTGCCAACTGGCTAGCTAGTCACTCAGAACTGTAGATTGTTGCCCCTCCACCTGCTTTAACCTGACGGTATTATGTCATGAGAGAGAAGGAGAGAGAGGGCACTGAAATGAGAAAAGAACTGGATGAATGGACTAATAACTGGCATCAGCACTCAACATGATTGAAAATAAAGACACTTTACTGTCATGTGGAAGCACCTCCAGCTACTCAGAGCTACCAGACCTTCATTATGATCAACACAAGTCCATTCAGAGATCTGAGGAAATGCCAGGTGTAATGATGAATAATTATATAATAATTAATTTATTCCTGTAGCCCTAATTATAGTGGTGCATCTGACTAACCCTTGCAACAGTAGAGCTGTTTCAAACTTTTTTGGATGTTTTTGAAGTAGTTTTGGTTTGCAGTAAAAACTAAAAGATATGTTACTGGCATAAACAGAAAACATATTCCAACAGAACAGTTACGCTACACATGGTCTGTTGTGAATGCGAGGAGATTTGCCTGATGTCAGATTACCAGAGTTAGTATCCCAGTCCAGCCCTGTTTCCATGTTGAACTCTAGTGGTTCATAGTATCTAACACTTTTAAGATATTATTGCACTGCTGAAACTAACTGAAATCACATTTAGAGAACAGCCTAACATCTCTTCCCAGGAACAATGACCTGATTATTCTGGATAACCTACAGACCACATTGCTTTCAAAATGAAAGTTGAAAGTAGTTCCACTGAAAACTGATCACTGTAATGACCTGAATAACAGGGGCATTGTTTCTGGAAAAATCACATTGTTGAGTTTTAAAATTTAATTTACCAAAAGCACCACAAACTAAATTCTATTCTCCTCCATTATACTGGGACAGCAGAGGGTTTCTCAAAGATAAATATCTCAAAGAAGCCTCAGCAGATAAAACCAAGCCTGCATGCCTAGATGCCTCTAGGGGGCATTGAGATTTTGTTGAACTGATCCTTTATGATCAGTTTGTGGAAGGTTGGCGTTCCGTTGGTCACGATTAAATAAGGAAAACGCATGCTGAAAGTAAAAATATCTTTCATAAATGTAAGCCAGTTGTTTATCCTCCACCACGGCCTCAACACTCTGACTTTCCACTGTGCCATTTCAATGTCAAAGGCCTTTGAGTGGAGCACAGACCGCCGCTGACATTAAAATGTCTCCAACTGCAAACTGTCAGCTTACAGTTTATCATCTGCCGGTGGTTTAAATTAAAATTTTTAAAATGAAAGCAGGGCTTTGACAGCGGAGGTGGCCACCGCCTGCCTTCTAGTCATGTCTTTGACAAGTTGTTTCTTTTCATTAATTAGCGTCTGAACACACGCTGAACTTAAAATGGTAACAACATCCTGTTTTGTTATAAAAGTTCATGGAAATATGGGCATGACAGATGCGTAACTGTCAATACAATATTCATTACGTATTTATCTTTAAATAGTAGTCCTAACCTTGTGCTGCTGGGTAGTGGATGGTGTTGTGGTTTCAACTCTGCTGTTACTTTATCAGACTCCATCAAATATCGTTGTCATGATTAGAAAACTCCCTCCATAGGGCAGTGAAGTTTCCATTGTTACTGTATACTATATATACCTTTCCTGCTTTAAGTGCACTTATGACTGTTTTCTATTTCAGGAGTAACAGAATGTGAATGGGTATTTCCTCTTAGTGAAGTGGATCAGCCAGCAGCGCTGTCATGTCTAAACTGTAGTCTGGTATATGTTTGAAGTAATCTTCTCCCCTCACTCTAGAGCCTTTGTACCCAATGAAAAGAGGAGTTTATTCTTCATTTACCTACCTGATTGACGTTGGTATTTATTTATTTTATTTTGTCTCCATCTTTGTTACTCGATGCTGGGGCTCTTCCTTACTGACCACCTGTTGATCAAACCCTGTGGGCGGGGACTGAGACAGCTTTTTCTTTTGATTTTCTGTTTGAGTTTTAGTGCTATTTCTTGGTTGAGCCATTGTGCCTTTCACCACTCAAGCTAACTACATGTATATACATCAAATGTATCATACATCAGTGTCTGGTTAAGATTAGTACATATTTTAAATGTGAACATTTTGTGAAAAGGAAAATAACTTGTTGTCAAGATGATGGACTGTAAAGCATGAGGTCCTCCCAACTAGTGGTTACCATGAAAATTTCTAGTGTGGGCTGCTGGTTTCTAACCAAGCTGCCAACTCTCTGAAGCTGAATTTAAACATAAATATTGTCTAACGACGGAAAGTTTTACCACAACTTTCATCTCACTACAGACAAAACAACATTCACATTTCAAAGAATAATGTAGAGAATAAAATATATAAAGAATAATAAGAGTGTTTGTTTATTATTTAATTGCATAGCAGGACAGTTTGAGTGCAAGTCAGTTTACTGCCAGCTACTTACATGGTCAACCTGCAACAGAAAATCAGCTTGGGGCCATTTAGAACATATTGATGTGTAAAGGATATTATGGTTTCTGTTTACAAACAGTGTGAATAAGCAAAGAGAAGTGAGACCACTCTCTGGTATCATATTTTTAAAGGTCACTGCATGTGTGTATATTCATCTGTTTGTGTGTGTGTGTACATGCTGTAAAAGTGTTTGTGTGCTAGCGGTGTCCCTTTGCATGCATTTTTCTGTCTTAAATGCCACAGAGTGGTGTGGTGGGCTGTTTTTTGCACTCCACTGATCTGGACAGCAAACATGCAAATGAAGCCCTGCTGGTGCACAAGAAAACACATCTCAGAAGCACCACATTTACATGCACTGTTAGCAAATAACTGACAGCTACAGTGTAAAAATAATCACCTGTATATACGTGCTTTTGTGTATTCAGGCGCGTAACAAGCAGAATGGAGAGCTGGCAGCCATCAAAGTCATCAAGATGGAACCAGGTGAGAATTTGATCTGGATGTTTATACTTTCATTTGATTATATTAGGAAATAGCTGAAATCTTCTTAATCTTTGCATTCCCTTTAGTCAGGTGTTACATTTTAGATTACATTTTTTTAAAGTCATGGCCTGTGGCTAGAGAGGGTACTGAAAGACTAGCTAATAGATTTCCTACCTAGGTGATAAGCATGTTTCTAGTCTGTGGCAAGGGCATAATCCCTGTTTCTTCTGGTGAAAGTCCCCAGACTTGTTTTAAAGCAACATTGATGGCTCCAATGCCCATTATACGAGAGCTTTCAACAAAACATTGCGCTGCAGTAAAGGCTAAAAGGCAGGCCTGCACTGATAATAAGCATCATTATTTCCACAGTGACATAAATCATATTAATCAAAGCCATAAACCATTAGACTCCAAAGATAACGCCACCAGTAACCACAGAAAACGGGCTGCATCTGCATTCACTTACACCTCCAACAGTTTGATTGCACTCATCATTGTCTGACCACTGTTAGTGTAATCAGACACTGTGATTAGTTTGAATTGCAAACAGCAATGATATATGCTTATTATTAAAGCAGCAAAGTAAAAATGCATCTGTTGTATCAGCTTGGATCACAATATGGCTTTGCAACGCTCTGAGCTCCTTATTTAGACCATGCAGATTCATTCTGTTCATCTGTTTTAAATTTCAATCATGCAACTTCACTTGACTCTTTAGTTTAGTGTCAGGCTGGAATTTTAGAGAACCTTAAAAACAACCTTAAAATAAATAAAAGATGGACAGAAATACAAGGGGCCTCGTTCCTGCCACTTTTCCCTCACACTACTACTTCACCTTCGTTTGGATGCTTTCGTAGAGGGTTAGTTTTGTTAAGAACGTTCCCAAACAAGAAAAGGGAGAGTCTAAGTCTGCAATTACATCTTTTTTAAGCTCCAAAATGCATTAATCAGTTTTTTTTTTTTTTAAAAGAGCTTTGTGTTGATTCTATATATTGTGCTTCTTGTTTCAGGGATGTTTATATGCATTTACAGGGAAGTAGCACATAATCTAAGAGCTGAACAAGAATTGTAACTGTCAGTATTTATGGTGGCAGATGTTTATGGTGGAGGACATTTCATAGTTTATCTGTTTATACCCTTCCCCTTAATATGGAGGGTCCACGGTAAGAGGACAGAGATCAGTTTGATGACGGATTGGGATGATGATGATTTAAGAACCATATACTTCCTTCTGGTATTTGGGGCCACCAAAGGTCCAAAGTTGCCCAGCACAGCTTTTAAAGTTTAACCAATAGTATCGCAATATGAATTTATTTTACTTTGGAAAGACCTTTGGAAAGTTTCTTGGCTTTCTTTCTGCTGAAATTGGGTCCTAACTACATGGCAGCTCGTGCTCTACCTGTATATATTGCATCAGATTAAATCAGCTAACACAGACTTACAATTAAGTTAAATTTAAACTCAAAAAGCACAAGAGTTTGATGTCATCAAGAACTGGTAGTACAACTCTCCCAAACAAGCAGCTAAAAGCATGTTAGCCTGTATTGTGTATACCAACTGACTACAAATGTGCTCATATGTAAGGTGATGACATTTATAAATATGTATTCTCTCTCTCTCTGGCTCTACAGAGGATGATTTTTCTATCATCCAGCAGGAAATTGTCATAGTGAAAAGTTGCAAACATCCCAACATAGTGGCATATTATGGCAGCTACATACGGTAAGCGATCTGTTTCTGTGTTTCTTCCCCTCTCCCTCTCTTATTAATCTTAATTAACGTGGTTAACATAGAGATGTTCTCTCTGCAGAGCTAATAAACTGTGGATCTGTATGGAGTTCTGTGGAGGAGGCTCCCTCCAGGATGTCTACCATGGTCAGTCAGTGTTTGCCTGTGTGTGGCTAATATTTGAAGAACATAACTTGAGAAAACTTTCATTCATTTATGAGTTCATAGTTTTTGTTCATCTGATGCAAAAGTTCTATCTATTTGATATTTTGATGGATCTACAATACAAATCCAAACATCTTAAACTGCAAAAGAAAAATTTAATGTATCATAAATCCTGCAGACATCTTGAAATGCTCTGAGCTAAACACTTGATAAAGGATTAAAGAGGCATTAAATATACATTTTAGGACCTAAATGACCCCTTCAAAATTTACGATAAGGTTTGACTTAACTTCTTTCCTCCTGTATTGCTGTCTCCTGCAGAAACAGGAGATCAGTGTCATCGATCTTGTTGCTAAATGTTAGCTAACAGTTTAGTCAGCACTGTCATTGTAGAGACAAACACGATTTCACAAGGCATTCAGAAAGAAATAACTGTCAAATCCAGACAGTGGTTTACTATTCAATGTGCAGTCAGTTATAAAGCCAAGTTGTTTCTCAGTGCCTTTCAACAGTAAAACTGGTCTGTAAATTGTTTTCATATCCAACTTTTCCCCAAGTAAGACTGTAAAAACTTGCAATTTTCCAATAATCCTCCTTATAAATGTTTTGTACAAGCAAGTCTGGAGTCTAAACTTGTGGTGTGACACCAGTTACATCCTCAATTTTACTTTGGTTTCTAAACACCATTCAAAGCATCCTGCAAAGCGCTCAATAAACATTAGACAACCATGATACTGTTTTAATGAACCCTGATCGCTTAATTTGCCCTTTTTCAGTCATGTACTTTCCTGACTAGGCTGTAAACAATGCCGTGAATCATTATTACATTACATGTAAATTGTGTTCCACAGTGACTGGTCCTCTGTCTGAGCCGCAGATCGCCTACATCTGCAGGGAGATGCTACAGGTAGGGTCACACTGGTCACTTTATTATTAACTGAGGTCTTACAATGAAAGATCTGAAAATTCCTACTGTTGATAATGATCTAAAAGTAAAAAAAATACCTCTTCTTTGTTTTATCTTAATGGCTGAAGAGTGTTTAGTGGGTGAAATTTAGTGGACAAACTCAGCTGTCAGTTTTGTGATATTCAATGTTTGTATTTGTTTGTGTGCGTGTGTGTAATTGTGTGTGTGCGTGGCCAGGGCCTGGACTACCTGCATGCACAGAAGAAGATTCACAGAGACATCAAGGTGAACATGTCTGACAGTGATGTGGGACTTTTATTCTACATATTTTTTTTACTTGTGTCTTGCATTTATTTGCACATTAGACTACAGCAGATGAAACATTAAGATTGCTGTTGGAAAAACTGGGTCACTGCACCAGCAGAGATAGATGTAAACAAGAATAAAACTGTGCTAAAGATTAGGGATCGACCTGTCTGTATGAACAATAATAGTCTAATTATCTGTATATTTTTGTTGAACCAGCTGATAGATGCAATATTTAGTTATTTTATCCAGCATATTTTGATTTTAACTTTTAACTTTATGTTGAATAATATTTTAGGAAATAAGAAACGTTGACATTTAAATCTACGGTTAACAGATTTCCGTCCAGTGTGGGTTTAGTTAAGAATCACTGAGTGGGTAAAGAAGATTCTTCGTATGATAAGATGTTTCTGTGGTCGTGTCTGTGTTGATGTTTCTCTCGCCTCTTTTTTGCCACCAGGGTGCCAACATCCTCCTCAATGATCAGGGCGAGGTCAAGCTGGGTAGGTGGATGAATGCACGGCCTGCTCTGCATTTTACCAGTGTGGTTAAAATGAGTCACTTGGCTCAAGAGTGATGGCTCAATTAACACACTTCTGTTGCCGCGTTTGCAACTGGTTATTTTGTTGTGGTCTGAATATAACACTTTAATATTCGGCTGAAATTAACAAGAATTATTCTGATAAAGTCATTATTTTCCTTTTGAAATGATTTCCATTACATATCACCATTTTGGCTGATATCTTAATCCAGGGACGTGCACAGACATTTTGGAGGACTAAATAGTTAAATACATTATCACAACTAACTTCTGCCCAATTTGTTTCAATTCCCTCACACTTGTTTCATACAAAATAATAATAATAATATAATAATCCTTATTTGTACAGCACTTTTCAAAAACAAGTTACAAAGTGCTTTAACAAGTGTAAAGACAATAATACCCAAGAGACAATAATACAAAAACAATACAAGATAAAAGCATGAAAACATTGAAAAGACTAAAATACAGATAAATATAAAATTAGTAAAAATACAATAAAATAAAAGGGATAAAATAAAGTCAAATAAGATCGGGAAAGGCTCTCCTATAAAAGTATGTTTTAAGAAGGGACTTAAAAGAGTTCACTGACTCAGCCGACCTGATTTCCTCGGGCAGGCTGTTCCAGAGCCTCGGGGCCCTGACAGCAAACGCTCTGTCCCCTTTAGTTTTCAGTCGAGACTCTGGAACAGACAGCAGACCTCTGCCCGAGGATCTCAAGGTACGTGCTGGTAATCACTTCACATCATGGTCTTCTTTAGTATTCACTAGATTTATCACAAGAGCAGGCAACAGCAAAGGAAACTACGCCACAGTGTGCATGTTTTCTATGCTACTAGTTTCTAGCTATTTATACAGTAGCTCCGCATTAATCTTGACAAGCTGCAGAGCTGCAGTCTCTATTCATTCAACTTATACTGTAAATTTTCTTACTAAACTGAGGCTTTTTGAAGACCGTTTTCTCGCCTGCCATTCACCGGTCTTGTGCAGAGGGTCTATTTCAAGTAGCCGGCTATTTAAAAATTATATAATATTCTTTGTGTGGTTCATCAATGATCATAAATTATCCAAAAATCCTGCAGGTTGCGGAAAACTCAGCACAACACCAGTGAAGCTGGGGCTTTGTCTCATCAGCAAGTGTTCCTGTTCTGCCACTACACACACGCTACGCCTACACATGCGTGTTTTTACATGTTTATTTATATCATTAAAAGTTGAAATGTATATTGTTATAGCCTGTATATTAACTCTTTGGGAGAAAACTGGTAGTTCTATGTAAAATCAGACGTTGAGCACCCCCATATCACCAAAATGGCATGATCCTTGTTTCGCTGCGAAGCTTCAACTGAGCGATTGACAGTCGAATCAGGCTCCGCCCATCAAAGCATCGAATCTTCGATTATTCAGGGATCAGCCCTATTACTGTTTAAGGCAGGACACTTTTTTCATGTAGTGGTCAGTTTTGAGATTTTGGTCTATTTTGCTTCCATGTTTTCTTTTACTCTTTCTAAAAGAAAACTTCCAGAATACCCATTTTGATGGTGTTTGTTTTAAGCCTACTACCCTCCATCTTTTTGCTCTAGGTTTCTTCTAAATCACCTAAAATAAGTTAATCAGGATATTTAAACATAACATGTCAGGGGAAAGGACTCTTTATGTAAGTGATTAACTGGGGAAGCTCTGTTTATCATATTCACCTGCAGTGCCTTGTCAAAATTATGCAAAGTAGCGCATTTTAATTAGTAAAAGCCTAATTTGCATATCAATATGGCGATTGTGATGACGTTATTAGACATGTATTCATCTGTAGGGTCTCCATTAAGTACAGTAGGCTACATTATACTGCATGGACGTGATATATTGCCTTAGCTAATCTTTAGCTAACTTAATACACTAGTATCTCATGAGTCAAGCATGTTAGCAAGACTCAAGTTAAATTTGTTAATTTTAAACTGAAGGCACTGGAAGCTTAGTATTTTGTTGATCACTGCTCACCTCCACAAAAGCCAAGAAAAACCCAGATGACATAGGAGCTGGGAGGAGCTGCTGCCTGCCTGTCTGTGTGTGAGCTGGCTGCTGAGGAGATGGGCAGGGCAAGAGAGAGGGCTTTGAAAGTCTAATCTCCCGACCTGATATTTAGTTTTATTATGCAATAAATATATTTGTTTGTCATGGAAGCTGAGCGCAAACAGAAGTAATATGTATATATATACTTTTTTTAAAACCACCCCTGAAAAAAGCACTTTCTTTTGAGGAAGTAAAAGGGCAGTTGCTCAAACCCCTAATGATGTCTATGTGTCTGTCGTAATCCAAAAAGGAAGAAATACTAGAGAATTATTGAGAAGTGTCTTTGGTAATTGTGGGTATTATTTATTAAAATTGTATGTTTCCCCTGTTGTGTAGCTGACTTTGGGATCTCCGCTCAGATCACAGCCACTCTGGCCCGGCGGATGTCCTTCATCGGAACGCCATATTGGTAAAGTCAAAAACCTAGAGATGAATCTCTCCTCAGCTTTGAATGTTGTCCTGTAAACACCTGAATCTGAACATTTAGGGACAAAATGACTGCAAGTGGCTGCAGGGAACGTTTCTTGACACCTTTTGATGCATAGGGTAAACTCATGAACAAACTAATATAGAATACAGCATATGATCAACATTTAAGATGTATTAAGTTTAATACTACAACCCAGATAATTTATAATCTTTTTATAGTCAGTCTAGCACAATTGATGCACTTGAGCTGGTGGAGCACATGATGAGCTTTATCTTTTCTGCCCAAGCTGGTTTCACTGGGCTGTAGTTTGATGCCACAGTAACTGTGATTTTTATGTTTCAATTTAATGATAAAAAAATGGAGTGTAACTATAGATATGCTCTGCTTGGTTATGATCAGCATGTATGATGTTAAAATAAGTTGTTGCTGTTCCCTTCCTTTCATTAGGATGGCACCAGAGGTGGCAGCAGTGGAGATTAAAGGCGGCTACAATGAACTGTGTGACATATGGTCTGTGGGTATCACAGCCATAGAGCTGGCAGAGCTACAGCCGCCATTGTTTGATGTCCACCCACTGCGGTAAATACACACTGATAGACACAACCTCATATGCCTGAGCATGTGTACGCTTCTGCACACACACAAATGTGAGTAAAGAGTAGATTCAGAGATTCCATAAGAGTAGCTGCACCAAGGATGAGCTCCTGAGTAAATCTCAAACTTTTTAACCTAAAAAAGTGGGATATTTTGCAAAACTTTCAAAATATAACCTTCAAATAATCCTCAGACAGGACTCTAAAGAAGAGGTCCGCATTAATCAACAGGGACAGAAGAGGAAATATACTCTATTTGGATATATTTTTAAAATCAAAACCACAAGCTAACTGCAGCACAGCTGTCAGAGCAGAGAGCAAGGAGATTGAGGATAAATGTAAGAGTGGAACAGCTAGGGAGAAACACAAGAATACTCTGTGTGAAAACCCTGAGGTCTTTTCGCTGAATACGCCCAGAAAAAAGAAGGAAGGGAGAGGAATAATCTCATATTCTTTACTGATTCCATCTACATCTGGAAAGATCATCTGTGCAGCAATTATACATACGAATCCAGCGAGGGCTTTGGCTCAGGAGGCAGATTAAAGAGCTGTAAAGATCACCATGACAAGGATGACCCTCTGCTTACCCTCACATGGTACACCAAAGGAAAGGTCATGATCTAAGGGAATGAATCCAACCTGGAATCCTTTAAAGACACATTCTCCTGTTGAAAGCTGAGATGGACAACAAGAGGATCAATGTCCTCTCTGACGGTGAAGATGATGAGAGTCCAGTAGGGAACCCCATCCCCTTGTCCGTCCCTGTAAACGTCTGTTTTCCATGCCATGCCAAAAAAGCCCCATTGAACTGAATTGAATTGAATAATCTACAGTGAGCCGTGCAGGTAATCATAACAGACCTCAGTGTGAACAGTTTTCATTCAGTTCAATATTATTTAATTTATATAGCACCAATTCATAACAGAAATTATCTCATTGCACATTTCATGTAAAGCAGGTCTGGACCGTACTCTTTGTATTATTATTATTAGACCCAACGGTTCCCACCATGAGCACTGTGGCAAGAAAAACTCCATTTTAACAGTCAGAAACCTCAAGCAGAACCTAGACTCAGGGCGGGCAGCCAACTGCCGCAACCGGTTGGGTTGAGAGAGAGAGATACTAGTAGAAAGTAGGACTGATGAGGATGATGTTAACAAAAAGCAATAACAATGTTCAATGAATCTATATATGTCTATGATATAATGAATATCATGGTTGTGATATTATCCTGGTGAAGCTCAACCTATCTGTCTGCATCTCTGCTGCATTGACTTGTAGTTCACAGGAAAGGTTGACATTTCAAACACCCATACAAACTGATGGGTCATTGTTTTTATCACCCACACGTCTGGTGGGCCCCAAAGTGAATCTCTGAGTCATGAGTCATATATACACGCAGATTCTCATTGACTGTATACTGTGTTTTTTCCTGCAGGGTCCTGTTTCTCATGTCCAAGAGCGGCTACCAGCCTCCTAAACTGAAGGACAAGTCTAAATGGTAAATAAAAACACTGTTATTCATTATATTTTATCATTTATTCGTGGGAGCAGATGGTCCCTACAGTATTAGTCAAGTTGTGCAATTTGCATTGTCTTGCGTTTATATTTTCAGCCTTTAACAGATGTTTATGAAGAAGTGTATGTTGTTTACAAATGAAGATAAGAGAAGAAAAAAGCCCTGCAGGGCGGATAAAAAAAACTGCTTACATAAAATATATCTGATTGTATACAGGCTGTTATAATTCAACAAAGGTAAAAAAAAAAAAAAAAGTTCTGTGGATGTTGAAGGTTTTTCCACTGGTGTCTTATTATATGCAGATAAATAAGATGTAAATACAATCACCCATATTATGTTTGTATGTATTTGGTTTTCAGCTCTATGTAGATCAAAAGTGGTCTTTTCTTAAATTCCATGTTATAAAATACAAGCGAAATATCTTTTGTCTGCAGGTCATCCATGTTTTATAACTTTGTAAAAGCCATGTTGGTGAGGAACCCGAAGAAGAGACCCAGCGCCTCCAAGATGCTCTCAGTCAGTACCACTCACATTTGCTCGTGTTCAGGTTTATGTACACACTGTCATGAGGGCCAGTCTGAAAGAGATATCAAACCTCGAAAGCAGATATAATTGATATTTTTACTATAGCAATTTATCAAATGACAAAGTGAAAACACTGTGGACTACCTGCTCAGCTGAAAACAGCAGAAAGACACAGTTTGAGACTAGCTAGTAGATGGCAGATATTTGTCTCAGCAGTTGGTAGAGACCAAAAAGACAGGCTGGATAAATATTGGACTTCATCTGGTGGACAGAAACAGGACTCCAAATGAATGATCATGTTGCTCCATTGCTTCTGGATGTATAACATAAGCAACTGTTTGCTAAAAAGTACAACATATGAACTTAAAAGTAGATGATATGTTGCCCCCAAGTGGCCAAAAAATCAGTTATTTCAGGTTTAAAACTGTTCAGCTCACAGCTCAGTCTCAGTCTCTACCAGAACTGGACTGAACTGGTCTTGACCACAATCCCGCTGCCTACTGTCTTCATCCTCATTACTTCTGCTTACTTACTGTTTCTGTTCATCCTTACTGACTGTCTCTTTCTCCATCCTTTTCTTCCCGTGTCTCCTCTACATGCCGTTCCCCTCTCTGCAGCACTTGTTTTTGACCCAGCAATGCCTGAACCAGGAACTGATCCTGGACCTGCTAGAGAAATGTCGACACCCTGAGAAACTGAAAACCTGCCTGGTGACAGAGGACGAAGAGATGGAGGTCTTAACCAGATTCTTATTAAGATTTCATTTGATAAACTCAGATGAAGCTCTGTTGACCTGTGGCCTGGTCAGTCATGATTCAGCCTTAACAGTGTAGAACAAAACTTACTGGAAACTTTACATATTATCTCTCATTTCATTGTAGATTATTGAATGTGTTATTTCAAGCACAAAGCTTGTGGTGGGTTTAATTTAACTTTAGCCTTAAAATTATTTTTTAACCACCTGGTGTCAGGACGCCTAACCCAAGTCCTGGGATTATAGACTCTGATTGTTTTAATTGTATGTTCTCTTGTTGATTTAAGGTGATGGTGCCTGGATCTTTAAAGAGGATCCAGTCTATCAACAAACACAACCGGGCAGAGAGGACAAACTCTGACATAAGCTGTAAGAAAATTCTTTCACTCTTTCACTTTAACTATAATGAACTTTATTCAAGTGAATACTATGGTAAGTTTTAAGACATTTGCTGGTCTAAAAATTATTCCTGTTTCATTGTACATGTATACAGCGTATATAGTACATAAGAAAATCAATCTTTCATAGCAACACAAACTCCTAATGCAAGCGTTTGTATTTATATCCATTTAAAGTGAGAGGATTATATCTTCATTCATCTGTGCTTACACACCTTAAACCTTTTCTTGGCCATCACTTCTGTTCTCAGCACTTCATCTCCATTTATGCTGTCAGTAATATTGAAGATGTTTAGATGATGTTTAGATGAATATTGCATGGTTGGGGTTAGGGTCATTTCACTCATCCTGCCCCATCGTGGCACATTTGTTTCATCCCTGCTGCTTGTATTTAAATGTAAATGCTCCGTACTTGTATAGCGCCTTTCTAGTCTTATCGACCACAAGCGCTTTTATACTACTTCTGCATTCACCAGTCATACACATTTATACACTGAGCCTCAGTGCTCAAACGGAAACTAACATTCACACTCACTCATACACTGGCGTAACAGCCGCCAGGGGCAATTCGGGGTTCAGTATCTTGGGGTTCAGTAACCAAGGACACTTCGACACGCAACCAGGGGGAGCTGGGGATTGAACCGCCGACCTTCCGATTAACGGCCAACCCGCTCTACCTCCTGTTTACTGGATGATAATAATGAAAGAGTACACAATCATATGTATTATATTGTCTTATTGACATTTTGAAAAATTGTGAAAATGTGAAAAATGTCAATGTGATAAATCTTTTTACTTGTGGTTGCTCAGTGGAACAAATCTACACACAGAGGCCTGTGAAGAAAGATTCACCAGACACAACGGTTAGTCGACACATTTAATCTATCTATGTATCTATTTATCTATCTATCGATCTAAAAGCGCACACAAAACATACATATATATACAAACATAAATGCATATGCAGTATGTTCATACATGCATATAGAGCATAAAGGCATACATTACTGCATACATACATACATGCATAAAGTACAAACAGAACACATGCACATGAACAAATTACACATGCATACATAGATTTATTATTGTACATATATATATATATATATATATGATATTATGATATACACACGCACACATAGTACACACTGTACATAGGATGTTTACAGGCTACAGCTAGTGATGCGTCCAGCCTGTCTTTATCCGTGTTAGTATTGCAAAGTAAATATTTGTTATTTTCACAATCTGTAAAGAGTCAACATTGCTGATTTTAGAGCAGGTACATGATGATAAACAGTGTGTTATGTCCTGTAAATGTCAACAAGAACTATTCGTCAAAGGTGAACTTTGTGTTCAGGAATTCTCATTTGTTTACTGTGGCATAAGTTTGCAGTCATTGACTATAACCTCTTTTACAACAATTTGTAATTTCATGTGATTCTTACAGTTAAGGCCTTCACCAGGATCAACCGGCAGTAGCAAGAGTCCGATGAGGTAACTGGATCACAGATCAGTCACAGACATGTACTCACATTAAACAGCAATATCTGATACAAATATTTAACCTCTCTTTTGTCTTTCTCTCTCAGGGATCCAGACACAGACTCAGACGATGACTACGATGATGTGGATATGTAAGAAAATGTCACACAATTTAACAAAATACTACAGTATATGGATGATTGATTCCAAAACACTACTGTAGCCTAAATTTGAACTGTTATGCTACGTTTGGATTTAAATACATTACAAACATATACAATTGTATGTTCTTGTTTTGTAATTTATTAAAGCTCAGGAACGGAGCCACCTCAGAAATATTTAATTGCACGTTTCCTTTCTCTTTATAAACATATATGGTCGATCATATGTAATAATTTCAATAGATTGCGTTTAAACTTTCTCTCTGTCTTTTGTCCACTTCAGCCCTACGATGCAAGCCACAAGGTTAGCTAAATAAAGACAAACTCACATCTGCATTAATGTGTATATGCATCATTAACACACCAGACTGAACCAATACTCTCTCTGCCAACAGTCTCACGATGCCAGCTGATGAAATCCCACCTCCTCTTCCTCCAAAGGTGATTACTGAATGGACAGAGAACAAATAACATGGTTTTTATGTGTGTTTATTTCAATGACAGGGCTGTGTCTATGAAGCCAAAGCCTTGTTAAAACAGTTTTTGCATCCAAACAATTTCAGTTATTTTGACATTGTATTGTCTTTTATTACATTCATGTACATGCTGACATTTTAAATGTGTTAAAGGTGTTAACGGCTAATGCAGAAAACCTTTTCCCATGCACAGTTTCAGAGGTATCACATTAAACAACACCTTTTTGAATGAGAGGCACAGAGGAAGTCAAAATATTACAGTGTAGGTCACACATTTAGTTCCCACATCAGCTAGTGAGCCCTGGGACACATCAAACCTCTTCCTGCTCTGTCATTTTTGTTTTAGATAAGATCAGTAAGCAGTTTGTGCTATTTAAAATCAACACTCAATGTTCTGTATGTTTACCAAGCGCAGTATTTCAAGTCAGTATGTTTGTGTGCAGCCTAAAGCGAGGACCAGCTCAGAGGAAAGCATTGCGGGGGAAGATGACCGAGCGAGGAAACCCTGCTCTCTTTATGCCCCCAACACTCTCATGAGGACCTCCAGTGGGACGCATGTCCGACCTACGCCCAAACCCCGATCTTCACGACACTCAGGTGAGCTGCCTCACCTTTATACTGTCCTTTTACAGTGATTACAAACAGCGTGAGCATTTCTGTTTTATTTCCTTTCAGTACAAACATGGTGCTGTGATAGTGTTCAAACACCTTTAGTCGAATACATGGTTTGATTACATTATACTATATCCTTCACACAAGTGTAATGTACTGAACTGACTAAATGTTGCAAAGCAGTCAGGATAGCACCTTTGTCCATTTACGTAAAGCATTATTCAAGAATGTGTTTTGATAAACGGGAAATATTTCAGGACATTTCAATGACAGAAAATACATATGCCTTTTTATATAAATGCAGTGCAAATGATATCACACAGTTTCCTATGAAGTGTTTATGTGTGTTTGATCCAGACCCCGCATCCTTCTCTCCCCGGTTGAATGACAACCCGGCAGACCTCCTTCCTCCTGAGCTCCCCCCTAAAGGCATACGAAGACGGCAACCCCCATCAAAGGTGAAATTATTTATTTTCTCCTTTTTTCTGTACTTGTAACACCACGCCTAAGAGTGCCTGTAGACAACCCACTATGATGTGAAGAAATATCCCCAAGACACAGAAATTGTGTTAAATTAAGTGAAATAATAAAAAAGTATAGATGAAATTCAGCCCATTCAGATTTACAGAAGCTAACATTCAGCTTTAGATAACTAGGTTACGTACTTCCATTTTCTTTTCAATTATACATCTTCTCTCCTTCACACTGCGTCCTGACACACTTATCATGAGGTTTTCCTTTTTGTTCTCAGGACCCCGTTGAGTGTGCCAGCCCCGTCATGAAGAAACCTCCTGTGAGTTTCTGATGCTTTGCCAGAAGTTCTCCTCCCTTCATATCAGCGCTTACCCAAGAGAAACTATTAACAATTTATTTTCAGCAGGCTCCATAGTTAGTGCAATATCTTGAGTTTAAGATTAGGAGGTTGGATCTTGCATTTCTGAGATCATCATCAACTTCTGAAAAAAAAACAGCAGACAAAACTGCTGAAACATTTAAACCCATGTGTCTCTTTTCTGGTATATAGCAGCAATATTAATATGCGAGATGAGCAGAATAATTTAAATAAAAAATTTAGACAAACGTAACAAAATGTGTGTGTTAATAAAATTCATGTCCAGATGTATGAATGTGAATCATTCACAAGTAAGAATATATGCATTGTTAATACACATTATTACATCCATGCACTGAATCTATAAATATATTTATTGTGTATTTGTATGTGTGAAATGTGGTTTGGGTATTTATATGATATGATGAACATATGTTAAAATGCTGTCTCAAAGCTTCTATGTAAAGAAATGATAACACATAATCATGAAGTAAAATTAAAAGTTCATAGTTTGCAGTATATGTGTGTTCAAAAATTACACATAATTTCCTTGCCTGATGTTTTAACGTGATAATAACCTCAGTTATATCACCTCAATTGACATTTACCATTTAAACACTAAGCCTCTTGTGGGAGTACCGTAGGTGTTTATTTGTAGATATAGCGGATAAATACAGTCATTCTGTTAAGAGCATTCATGTAGTGGCTTCAAGTTAAAATTAATCATATGAACAATCCCCTTTCTCTCCAGGTCTACTTTAAAAAGGTCTTCCATGGCTGCCCTCTTAAAATAAACTGCTCCACATTCTGGGAAAACCCGGCTACCAGAGGTTGTATCATCAAATAAAGTGCACAGTGAATTCTCTGCTCTTTCTCATCTTATCAGTCTTCTGCTTTATCTGTCTGACCGTCCTGTGTTTCTTATCTCTCCCCCTCAGATCAGCATCTGATCCTGGGGGCAGAGGAAGGAATCTACACCCTGAACCTCCACGGCTCTGAGGCCACGCTGGAGCTGGTAAGAACTTTATCTAATTAATACAGAGCTACATTGTGGATCTGTGTTTTACAGTCTTTTGGTCGGAAACAACAGGTGGTTTACGAGGAGACTGAAAATCACTCTGACAAAAGGGATCTGCTTTAGTTGTTGGTAATATTGTTTTGGCAAACATTTTGTTCCTGAGGTTTTTGTGATGCTGTTCAATTATTTAGGACTAGGATTAAGTATTTAGGACTACACATAGACTCAAACATTGCCTTCAAAACCTACATAAAGGGGGTCCGTAATAAAGGAAATTTCACTTTGGCATATTTCAGGTATTTCAGAAACCTTCTATCAACTGAGGCAGCTAACTTATACTTATTGGTTCTCTCCCACATCACCTACTGTCTGATGAGTTGATCCAATGCACTTAAAACTCTAGTCAAAAGGCCATGTAGTTACCATTATGGTCATATTCTAAAGAAGTATAAAATCTTATCAAATACAAAAAGATTATGCTAAGCTCCTCCTTTGTCTGGCCTTTTCAACTTCAAATCAACCGCAAACAGAGTTGGTGGTGGTTGAGGTGCAGCTAGGAGCGACTGCACAATCCCACTCAAAAAAAACTACGTTTAGCCAGGCCGTCTTTTCATTCACAGCATCACATCAATGGACTCAGTACCACCATCAATCAGAGAGTCGCCATCCTATTACTCATTTAAGAGTAATGTTAAGAAATGGCTTATTGAAAACCAACACTGACACTGGTCCTATCCAACAATAATAACTGTATCATCTATTTTTAGATTTTATCTGCTCATTTTGTTTAATCAATTGGGTTTTTTTTTTAACACAGTGTAATTTTTTTCTATTGTATAATGTATTTTACTGTATAATAGCAGTTTACTACTTTAGGATGCCCAGTAACATCTGGCAAGGGACCTGCCGGGATGAAAACTAGGCTAACTCATTACATTTTCATTTGCTTTGAATGCTGATCAGTGTACATAGTCCCTTTTCAAATAAACAAATAAACAATTAAAAAAAGCCAATCACAACATGCATTTACATTTAGGGCAGTTAGCAGGCACATTTGTCCAAAACAACTTACAATAAGTTGTCAGAAGAAAGATGTCGGTAGAGTAAGGATGTCAACATAAGTTTCATGCACTCAAAATTGCTTGGTCAGCCATTGCTGGTAGACAGCGAAGATAGTTAGGCTGAGATGCTACACAGTGCTAAGTACAATTTTAAGAGCCAGGATGTACAAACATCCAAGTACGCTGTTGCAAAACCAGGTCCAGATTAGACTGTACTCAGAGAGACCCAACAGTTCTCACTATGAGTAAGCACGTGGTGACACAGGCAGGAAAAAACTTCCTTTTAGCAGGTAGAAACCTTGAACAGAACTGTGACTCAGCGTGGGAGGCCGTCTGCCTTCGATCGGTTGGAGGGAGAGAGAGTCTTTCTCGTCAGTATACTACGACAATTTGTGTAAAGTGCATACTATGCAATTAAGACACAGCAAGTGATCAAACTGAAGTATTCTTTGAATCCAAGTGTCTTAAAACTCTCGCCTGAACAGGGACTTGAACCCTGGACCCTCAGATTAAAAGTCTGATGCTCTACCGGCTGAGCTATCCAGGCTCTGAAAGAGGATTGTGACAGAGTAGAATTTGTCACATGTGATCACAAAAGAGTCCTGTTGCCTGAAAAGTGCTTTTGAAAGAGACACTGAAGCACTAAGGAAGCAGTGAATAAATGGATGTCTTCTCTTTCTCTTTCAGTTGTATCCCGGGAAGTGTACCTGGGTCTACACCATTAATAACGTCCTCATGTCTGTATCAGGTAAAATAAACAAGTGTTAAATAAGAACTGGATCCTAATTTAGCTGTGTGGCTCTATTCCCTTGGAGCTTACTGGAAAAGAGGATAAGACAATTAGAATTCTTACTGGAATTTTTTGTCTAAAGAACATATTGAGGAGCCTCTAACGAAGCTGAGGATGTTATAGAATCAATGTGTTTCAGAGCATTTCTAGCAAAGAAATATAAAAATATAAAGGAAAATATTCCTTAATAATCATATTAGTATTTATCCACCATATTATTGAAGGTGTTTGACAGTCTGCAGTAAAGTGCTAAAACTGGGTGGTTTAATGGTTAGCATGTCTGCATGTTGAGTCTTTAAGCCGTAGTTATGAATGTGAGTGTTTGTCTGTCTCCTTGTGTTCGCCCTGTGGTGGCTGCAGCTGTCTGAGATTATCAACAGGATGAATTGGTTGAATATAATGAACTTTCAAACTGATCCTGTGTTTACAGGTAAATCATCGTATCTTCACTCCCATTTACTGAAGGAGTTGTATGAACAGGCTCGGAAAGACCAGAGGATGGTTGCCTTGCCGACTCACAGACTCTTACCAAGGTTAACACTGGACTCTCTCTGTGTGTGAACATATTGTCTCATAAAACCACATCTGCTCATGCCAATTAAAAAACTCTATTATCTATTTTCAGGAAATGTGCAGTGACATGTAAAATACCTGATACCAAAGGCTGCAAGACCTGCTCAGTTGGTGAGACAAAATGCAAAAATAAAATAATCATGTTTGATATTTTATAGTACAATACAAATTTTCTTATGCATATTATAAAATTTGGCATTATTTTCCTGCACTGCAATAATGTGTGAGTGTGTGTGTGTGTGTGTGAGAGAGAGAGAGAGAGAGAGAGAGTTCAGCTGTAGTTGGTGTGCTGGAAAGGTTTCCACATTTCCACATCCACTTTTCTTCTACACCTCTTTGCTTCCCTTTAAATAGCTATTGGCACTGTTTGAAAAAAAAGTAGCTGCGCGCTAGTTTACATTATGAACACTAAAGGAGTCAGATTCCTGTTCATTAGACAGTTTTACTGTGTTGATTGGTTCAGAGAGATAACCAACTAAAACGTATTCTGTGTTATCTCCTGTAGCAAGTAACATGCAGCGAGGCTCTGTGTTCCTGTGCTGCGCTCTGGAGTCCAGTGTAGTGCTGCTGCAGTGGTACGAACCCATGCACAAGTTCATGCTCATTAAGGTATGTGTATTAAACATTTTAATTTTATTTTTATTTTAATTTTAGAAAGTGTTCTGTACTCAGTGACATTCTGAACACTTGAGCCTTTTCAATTTAAGCAGGATATATTTCACTCAGATTTCCTACATAACATCTAGGACAGGATTTTTCAACCCAGATGTTTCTGAGATGTATTTATCATTGTCAATATGGCAGCAAATTGCAACTGCAACACAGCATCAGGCTTCATTTAGAGGTCCACACATTATTCCATGACGATGTTTAAAAAAAAAATGCATTTTCATGTATAATTGTATCAAAATCACAGCCTTGTCTCTTCCTGTAAAGTTCACACATTTCTGCTGCATCTTGGACTGAAGGTCATATATTAAAAGAGTATGCAAAAAGGAACAGTATAACATACTTTGATGAAGGGAAACTCATGAATGCTAAATAGGATATTAATTATGAAAATACAACAAATATATGTGCAAGTTGAAATGATGGGCCTATCCTTGTTGATTGTCTTTCAGTTTTTACCATTTTTATTGGACTGTTAACACTGACAGCAGCTAATAAAATGACTGCTGGCAGGGAAGTGAAGCCTTTTTATAATCACTATTAAATTTATGAGTTAGCTTTAGACCTTTGATCATAAAATTGTTATGGTTTCGAGAATAGACTCAACATTACGCTTTCACACCATGCTGTGGTTAAAATGTTGTAGATTTAAGTGCCCTTGAACAAAACACTTGTCTGCTGTCTTTGCTGCCTTATGTGAGATGAAACCACAGCTAAATATCCAAGGCCATTTAAAATTAGATTAAACTCTCGGAGCGTGGCTAGCTCACTTGGTAGCGCACCCGCCCCACATACAAAGCTGAGTCCTCACTGCAGCGGCCGGGATTTGAGTCCAGTCTGCGGCCCTTTGCTGCGTGTTGCCACCTATCGCCCTCCCCATTTCTTTTTAATTAAACTCTTAACTTACACCTTTCCTCTTTCCCTCAGAATTTTGAATTCCCCCTGCCCAACCCTGTGCGGGTGTTTGAGATGGTGATGATGCCCCAGCAGGAGTACCCGCTGGTGTGTATCGGCGTCTCTCGGGGGTCCAGCCCCAATCTGCCAGTCATTGTAGAATACATCAACCTCAACTCCAACACATCCTGGTTCACCAACTCTGGCCTGGGTAGGTTGATCCTGCATCATAATGTATTGAGACTATAAAATACAAGGAGCTACAAACACAATCTGAATTCCCAGTAAACCTTTTTATTTTGACGCTGATGTTTCTGTTTTCGGCTTTTGTGTTCTTACAGAGAAACCTTGCCCAGATGTAGTTCAAGTAAGGCAGTTGGACAGTAGCTCACTGCTCATCCTCATAGAAAGTAAGTAATACAAGTTTCATTTAACATATCTCATTAATATTAACTTTATACAGAGGTGCAAATTATAACACAAATATCTGTACAATATTGTTAACAGAGTTAAATCAACACCTCTTTTTCACACTGAACATTATCAGCTTCACAGAGAGACCCTTTGTTGTACATACAAAAGTACAAATAATCACACAAAATTGCAATTTTGTAAGACAGTAATGGGACCAATTCAGTATAGGTGAAAATATCAATATTCTTCTATGGGCAGACTTAACATTGTCAAGGGATTGAGAAAACCCCTAATAGTACTACAATAATTCAAATAAAGATTGTGAATTATGGATCCACCATCATGAGCAGAAGCAGTGTGGTTGCTAAGCTCAGGTGTTTGTTTGTTATGCAGGGAGCAGATCTGGCAGAGACATTCAGCTCTGCCCATAATTGTGATGATGGGATCTATAATAGCGTGCAAACTCTGCATTATGTTTTGTCCATGTTCTGTCTACTTCTGTATTTCCACACTGATGTAGCTGGTGGTACTCCAACACTGAGTCTCTCTCCTCCACAGAATCGGTACATATAGTTGGTCTGGAGGGGGAGCTGAAGAGCAACAGGCATCCGCCACATGAGACCACCTTCTCTCATAATGTTGAGTCTATAGGTAAGAACATCAAGTCACAAACCAGAAATAGTTCATATTTTAGATGATTAGAGGTCAGAATTGACTCTGTCCGTTTATCTGTCCAGTGTATTTGGAGGACACATTGCTGGCAGTGTGGCGTCACGGCTGGCAGAGGAGAAGACAAGGTTTCACTGAGGTGCTGGAGGAAAACACTGACCCCAGGAAGATCTACAGACTGGTGCAAAAAGACAGGTACAGTATGTCTTTAATGTCTGGTTGCTTAGATTTTCTGTTGATACCAAAGTTTCTTTCCTTTATCTGTTTGGGCATAGTGGCTTTTGTTGTTACTGCCAACTAATCAGCTCAGCTTCTGTTTATTATAAACAACTAGGAAATGTAAAACACATCAATCTGTCTGTGAGTCTTCAGCTAGCTTAGCAGCTCTGTAAAACACAAGGCACCCAGGGTGCATTAGCAGCCCGCAAAACGCTCACTGCCAATAGAAAACAATTTAAAAAAGGCACCTCTCACTGCAAAAAAAACGCATTCTGTCTGATTAGGGCCTAATGCTACGCTGAGGCACAACCAATAACATCAGCATGCTAACATACTCACAATGACAATGCTAACATCCTAAAGATAAGCAGGTATAATGTTTACCATGTTCACAATCAAATTTTATTGTGTTAGCATGCTGACATTTGGAAATTTGAAAAGAAATTAGTTTTGCAGGTTTTTGGTCATAGTAGTGGAAAAAAATTTGACTTGATGGCACAAGATGAAAAGTCAGACGATCACCATAGTTATTATGAGTCAACCTGAGAGGATCATAATTGTGTTACCAAAAATTCATGGAAAGCCATTCAATAGAATTTCATTAAAAACATCAACCTCGTGGAGGCACTGAAAGAAAAGTCAGAGAATCACCAGAGTAATTAGGAGTCATCCCCTGAGAACCATGGATGTGTGTAGACACGTTGAGATGAGATATTGCATTCCAACCGTCAGACAGACATTGGCGTTCCTAGAGCCATGCATGGCTAACAAAACCATGCAGAGATTTGCTTTACCAAGCTAGACGTAACAAAATAACTGCTTTATGTCTGGTACTGAGGTGAAGCAGGTTAATATTGGGATTATATGTGAATTGCATATTAGGATATATTCTACATTTACATCATAGACAGAAAAATGTATGTGACCTTTACCCATTCATAACTTATAACTTATTCATAACGGTTATGGTGTACCTTATAAATATGCCACCTATTAAGATTTTCATTGTTTAAACTCCACTATATCCGTGCTTGACGTTCTGTGACCTCCCTGACCCTCTCACTGCAGGATGGTCGTCTTGGAGACGCGTCAGACCGAGGACCAGACGGGGTTGTCCAACCTGTATGTCCTGGATATTGCTGAGAACTACGTCATGCTGCCCTGACTCTCCTGTCTGCTGGCACAGGACACTGTGGGAAAATCCCAACTCGTCTTCTATATTAATGCCTCTACCCAGGACTTCATCAGTCATCATTAACTTTGACAGACATGGATGCGCTGCCACAGTATTTTATTTTCTAATGGGAAGAGAGGAGAAATGTCAGAAGGAAATGACGAGAGGATGTTGCAAATTCATACTGACCCAAAAGGATTGTTGTGTTGTAGCCTTTATCCCTCAATCTGGGGGAGTCTGCTCTTATTTATGCTAATTTCAACTTGGTTTGTGAAATCCAGAACAATCTACATAATTCAGACAGCTGAGAAAACCCTAAATTAATAGTAAAGGAAGGTCCTCATCTGACACCAAAGAGGATTATCAACTTTCATCTGCCTTCAGTATTGTCAATCACCTCAGCAGCCACCTGCAGGGGACTGAAACATATGGCTTCCCGAAGATGCCACATGCAAGCAGGAAGGACTGGAGCTTAGCAGCACTGCTGTTGCTCATGATGTGTGTTTTGTAACCTCCGTTTGTATATCAGTGTTGGATCAAAGATACACACTTATCACTCCATTACACTGTAATAAAGTTAATTAACACAAGATGAGGTGAACTGTATTGATCTTGGAGGGCAAATGTTTCAAGTAACTATTAATGAGAGGTGATGGTTAATTAAGTAAATCCCTGTTAGTGTGTTTGGGTGTTGTGAGTAGGTCACATCTGATGAACATAGGGGCATGAGGGCAAAGACTAAGTTTAATTTATAGCAAACACATACAGTCAGTAATATTTTCATCTAACTAATCGAGCCGCTGCATTCAGTTGTAAAGTGTGCATTACAAATCCTTAATTTGAATTGATTAATTCGCGAAACGCAATTTTCTCAATGTGAGCATAATGGTTGGTTTCTGTCATTCAAATGAAGCCATCTCTGCTGGCACTAATCTCTCTCTATAAAAATAAGCCTGTTATTTTTCTATGTTGCATTATAAAGAGGTAACCACAAAACTTCACGGAAGCAATAGGCCAATTATATTGTTGTTTTTTTCATGAGGGCGGGACTACAAAGTAGCACACTTGACTCCACGTATTTTTAAGGTGGTCCTGTTGGATGCCACTGAGAGGTTAAATTGGAGGGGGTGTAAACGAAGCAAGCTGTCCAGGGCAGGATGCCCTCTCTGTACCCCCCGACACATTAGCGGGAGTGCGCAGTGTCAGGCCGGGCCAGCAGCAGTCGACGCATCATCGCACGTACTTTACGCACACTGGATAAACGGGGGCAGAGACCCTGTCGAGGATGATGCTTATACCGGCTGAGAAGGGCTTTCTCTCGGGCTTTATTTAACTGGTAGCAGTGGTCCGGTCGCTGGTACTGGTGTAAAATGCATTGGAGCAGACCGGGTGTGCTGGTCGGCCTAGCGGAGCTCGGCTGCTGCTGCTCGCCTTCGCCTCTCCCATTTCTATTCTAGTACTTTTTTATTGTAGCTTTATTATTTCCAGGTCAAAATTTCAGTTTCCTGTGCGGCTTGTTTGTACTAAAAATGGCCGGAGATGGCGGCGCTCTGAAGGATATCAATGAGATTAAATCCCAGTTCCGGACCAGAGAGGGCTTCTACAAGCTGCTCACCCTCTCGGACTCGCAGCAGCGGGGCGGGCTGCCGCGGGGTCCGTCTGCCGGAGCCACGCTGGGCCCAGGGGCTGGACCCGGTCCGATACCCGGCGGAGGGGTCGGGCTGCTGCAGGGGCCCGGGGCTGCCGCCGCCTCCTCGTCTTCCAATGCCGCAGCCAACTCCTCTCCGGCGGGTTTCTTACCGCCGGTCCGGGTCTCTATGGTCAAACTGCAGCCAGAAGACCCGAGCGAGGAGTCGGAGCGGGTGTGCTTCAACATCGGCAGGGAGCTGTATTTTTACACGTACACCAACATAAAGAAGGTGAGCCAGTTCTTCCCCCGCTATTGGCCAGAATGACATATTGGATGGTCAGCCTTAGCCTAGCATGTTAGCCTAAACTGCTAATTTGATGCTGTTCGCTGGTATTTCCTCATGTTTTTAAACTAAACCTCTGTGGCTGCTAGTGCTGCACAGATCTGCGAACATGCACACGTTGCATTGCTACTTGTTGTGCAGTGCAAAATGGAGTGGCTGAGTAGAGAGTGAATGGTGCATCATCCAGACGGCTGCACAGTGTCAGTGAACGCTACAGGAGGGCAACAGTGTTACTATACAAGCAGGAAACAGCCAGGAAGGCTCTCACAGCACCCTTCACTGCCGTTTTACGGGTGAACCATGTGAACTAAAGCTGTTTCTTCTCTCTATACTACATTTTGAATGTTCATTTGAATCTTTGTTAGTTTGGAGCTGCTGTAAACGTACTCATGCTGAAGGAGGGACGGTGCAAGGTGAATCAGTTCCAAGCAGATGGTTTGCAAACACACTGCATTACAGACCGTGAGGTCTGCTTGTCCCCTCATGAAGTAGCCTAGATTATTGATATTAAGAGTCAGAATTCAGTGTAAACATCACATAACCATACTATTGCCAATGCTTTTAATCTATTCACTTACAAAAATCTCTATCAAAGGTCCACATGACAGAAATCTGATATGTAGAATCAGGTTTTTTTTCTTGAAGGAAAGAGTCTGTATTCGTCCTCTAGTTTCTCCTTACTGAGCTTGTTTTTAGCATTGCTAGCATTTGCCATGGAAGAGAGCTGAAATTGCTTGCAGTTAGCTGCACCACTTGCTTCTTAATGAGGAATGCTAATAACCCATTTAGGAGGAACTGGAGGACAAACATAAAAAGCTTCTCCTCTTCTAACCTGACTCAGATCAATGAGGGAAAATGTTGGAAGGACTAGATTTTTTTAAATGTCAAAGCTTCTCTATCATTGCACACCGTAAGTTACACCTTTTTTTAGATTTATCATTTTCTCTTTTCCGTGTCATAACAAATTACTCCACAAGTACGATAAATGTAGTTAGTTTGCCAGGAAGGTGGGTCTTCATGACACCTATGTGTAGATCATTGACTCGTGGTTTCTGCAGTAAATCACTTGCAGACACATTAACATGCAGGTGACCATGTAAGACCATGTAAGACTACATGAAGATACATGTCACCATCAGCATGGCATGTAAATTATACTCCCCATCCTCAAAATGGGCTCACAATCTTCTTTATGTGAAGGAAACTAAAGAGTAAAGTTTGTACTCAGTCTTCACTGCTGCAAACACTGAGTGATTTAACTGTGAAGTCAGAGGTAAGAGTTCATCCTCTGGCACATTTACGTGTAATCAGTAGGGATGATTCTTCCTCTCCAACAACATTCACTTCACCAATGCAGCTTGCTTTTAGTTCCACACATCCTTTCAGCTGCAAATCACTAACCAGTGTGTACTGGTTTACCTCAACGACTTCTGCTTCAATCAGTGACTTGCTACATTTCCCAGAATGCTTTCATCTCTCAAAGTGTCCCTGAAAAAATCATAGAAGAGAGGAACGTCTTCACACTGACTGCAAACCACGCATGTATTTAAAGAATAGGTTATCATTTTTACTAGTCTTAAAACTAAACTCCATTGTCCATTAAACAGTTTCAGCTTGCAGTAATCCATCCTGCTGTTTAGACCTGCCTTCTTAACGTGCTTCCAATGAGAGAGATGGGGGACAAAGTCTAGTCTTCTTTTTGTGCAGAAATGCATTCCAGGTTTATCTAAAGCTGCTGAAATTGCCTCTTTTTGTTTACATAAACAGAGTTGGGACAGGCTGGGGCTAGTAACGTAAATTTATACTAAGGAAAGTGTAACTTTAAAAGATACCCATTTGAGTCGGCTAACACACTGCTGAAACCTCATATTATTATTATTATTATTAGTAGTAGTAGTAGTAATCAGGCCAGCTGTGGCTGGTAGAGCGGATCGTTCATTAAGATACTGAACCCCAAGTTGTCATGGTTAATTGTGTCTCCCTTCAAGTAGCCAAGTCATGTATATTTAAAACTTCACAACAACGCACTTCTGCTGCTCTGTCAGTGGGCAGTCCGATAATATGTGTGAGCGTTTCCAGTCTACAAATACTCCTGCAGCCATGTTGCATTCTGGTCTTTTGTGGCCACTCTTGAATCTAACTTGATGGATTTCTCCTTGTGTTGAATCAGCACACACAGCAGCCCTTCATTCGGACACAAAAACCTGATGTTTACTATCGATCTTTTGGACAGATGAAAACTGTCTTTTCTATCAAACTGCTGTAGCTGCAGTGAAATATCTCATTGTGACTTTTTGTCATCAACGTTTGACGATCATTTGTCAAAATAAGAAAAACATATCACCAAATTATAAAAGGGCCCAGAAATGAAACAATGAAAATCCCTTCACTCTTCTGAGCTGTTGTTTTGCTTGTGCATCATGGTTCTCTTTCTCCGATCTGTCTGTCTGCAGGCTGTAGACCTCAGTAAGCCAATAGACAAGAGAATCTACAAGGGGACTCAGCCGACATGTCACGACTTCAACCAGTACTCCGCCACAGCAGAGAGCGTGGCTCTCATCGTAGGATTCTCAGCTGGACAGGTCCAGTATCTCGACCCCATCAAGAAGGAAACCAGTAAACTCTTCAATGAGGAGGTATTATATTTACCTGCGTATGTCTGCGCATATTTGTTTTCCTCTGTGTTTGGGAAAGTAGCAGCTCTTTGTGTTCTTGTGATTAAAGCCAGCGACAATACTTCAGAAGTAATTTTTCATTCTTGTATTGATTTGTTTTTGCCCCAGTTTGGATGTTGTGATGTAGCCTCGAAATTCGTCTTCAGAGTTGTCCCTCTAACGCTATGCTTTTTCGTTTTCACATTCTTTTACTGCACCTCCTAGACTGCCTCTTTCTCTTTAATGGGATTCTCTTTAATGGGATTCCCAATTAAATTTAGGAGATTGGGGATGCATGTGTGCACTACTGCATGCAGACTGACTCTTTTCCCCTCCCTGGGATTTACTTCTCTAAATCTTTTTCTTTCTTCATCTTCCACCCCCTAGTTCTATCTTTCTGTTGGTTTCAGTCTGTCTTCTCACTGTCTCTGCTGTAGCCTGTCTCTTGATTCAGATCCTTCCCATTCTTTAACAAATTGTATTTAGTGTTTTTAGATCACACATTTTGCTAGCAATGAGAAGACTACACAGTGCCCACATAAAAGCACTAAATCTAAAAGCATAGCATCGGTAATATCCTTATGTTACTCTTTCTCATCTATTCCTCAATTATTTCCATCCGCTCTTCCTTCTTTCCTTCCCTGTCCTTCTCCTTCCTTCCACTTCCTCACTTTTCCTCCATCCACTTTCTTCCTGTTTTCCAGAGGTTGATAGACAAATCCAAGGTGACGTGTCTAAAATGGCTTCCCAAGTCGGAGAACCTGTTCCTTGCCTCCCATGCCAGCGGCCACCTTTACCTCTACAACGTGGAGCACCCATGTGGCACCACGGCCCCACAGTACTCTCTCCTGCGTCAGGGCGAGGGCTTTGCTGTCTACGCCTGTAAAACTAAGACACCACGCAACCCGTTGTTACGATGGGCCGTGGGTGAGGGAGGCCTCAACGAGTTCGCTTTCTCTCCGGATGGTGTGCATGTGGCGTGCGTGGGCCAGGACGGCTGCCTGCGTGTCTTCCACTTTGACTCGATGGAGCTGCAGGGGGTGATGAAGAGCTACTTCGGTGGACTGCTGTGTGTGTCATGGAGCCCCGATGGGAAATATCTCGCCACAGGCGGAGAGGATGACCTGGTTACCGTCTGGTCATTTGCAGAAAGCCGTGTGGTAGCAAGAGGTCACGGCCACAAGTCCTGGGTCAATGTGGTGGCATTTGACCCCTTCACGACTTCTCTGGAAGATGAGGAGCCTATGGAGCTTAGCGGCAGTGAGGAAGACCTCCACCAGGGGGCACTAAATAACTCCATGCACTTTGGTCGGGTTCGAACGAGCAGCACCTTGTCGCGTCTTTCTCGGCACAGCTCTAAAGGTGGTGGTTCGGCGTCGGTCACATACCGGTTTGGCTCAGTGGGGCAGGACACTCAGTTTTGTCTGTGGGACTTGACGGATGACGTTTTATACCCACGTCTGCCACTGTCCCGCGCCTTTACTAACACTTTTGGACCCTCGCTGTCCAACTCTGGCAGCGGTGTGGTCAACAGCACCTCAGGTGTGGGAGGAAGTGGAGGGGTTGAGGGGCACCATCACCCTCCGAACACTAACACCGGCACCTCCAACCCACCAACGCTCCCCTTACCGCTTCCTCGCTCCCTTTCTCGCTCCAATTCTCTGCCTCACCCCGCCGTGGCAAATGTCTCCAAGGGCCAGGGCACCTCGGAAGGCGGCGGGGGAGTTGGAGGAGGCGGAGGGAGCAGCAGCGGAGCAAACATCACCCCATTCAGCATTGGCCGTTTTGCTACGCTGTCACTCCAGGAGCGCAAGTCAGACAAGTCCGGTTGCAGCGGTGGGGTGGAGAAGGAGCACAAGAGGTACCACAGCCTTGGCAACATCAGCAAAAGCAACGATAAGATTAACGTAGCGCCGAGAAGCAACCGGCTGGACGCTGCCAAGGTCCTGGGCACCACGCTGTGCCCACGCATGCATGAGGTGCCGCTGCTGGAACCGCTGGTGTGCAAGAAGATTGCACATGAGAGGCTGACCGTCTTGGTGTTCATGGACGACTGCATCATCACAGCCTGCCAGGAGGGTCTCATCTGCACCTGGGCACGGCCGGGGAAGGCGGTATGTTTTCAATGAACTCTTCAATTAGAAAAACATTGGATTATGAAATACATTGGCTATAACTAAATATAATTTTCTCTATTGTCGTGTTATTATCATTATTTTCAGTTAGTATTATTTATTCATTTAAGTGTCAGTAAATAGGGAAAAAATGCCAATCACAAGTCCTCAGAGCTGAAGTTGACATCTGTGGTCACCCTACTGCAGTGGCATCATTATGTCTGGGTGTCCAAGGCTACAGCCCCGTATGTTTTATGAATAGCCTTGGATCTCAAATTGTTTTTGTTTTTTTTTATACAAAAATTAGAATAATAAAAAGATCTATTCATCTATCATTCCAATTCAGTAAATCCCTGGCAAATAATGTGATATTTGATCTAAAACATAAATACATTTTGGGTCCTCTGAGTGTCATAATTAAAGCATTTTGTGTCAGCAAGAAAGACACAGAGAGAGCGTGTACCGGTTACAGGGGTTGTCCTTGTCGGTATCTAGTGGTAGCTAGCTAATGCACTAAGGCAAGACTTGAAGGCCACTGATATGAGAAGCTTTTTTAAAAAGAAAAATGATTAAGGCGGCGAGGCTGGAGGAAGTGGAGTGAGAGTTATTTCCTGTTGCTGTAGCAGCAGATGAGTCAGGAAGTTCAGGTTGGTGAAGAAAAGGGCTTATTAGCTAGATAGATAGTCTAGCTCAGTGGCTCTCTAACATGTTAGTTACAAGACACACCATTAATGAAAACAAGTATTTCCAAGGCGCACCTTTACATATTATTATACATTTATATATTTTAAGCTGACGCTTTTATCCATCTGCTTACAATCGCTCTATCTATTGAGATCTTTTTAGATATAGAGAAATAATATATTTCACTAAGTGTCTTATTCAGGGAAACATTGGTGGATGTGTTGCAGTAGGAACCGAACCCGGGGCTGTCACACCAAAGGCATGTGGCTGATCCACTGCCACATCGCCACCGTAGATTTGTAAATCATCATAAATAAGACTAATTCCTATTTAGGTAGCTACCAAGCTACTATAGTTTACTTTCAATAGCCAGTTAGCAACTGGTCATTAAATTCCTCCCTTGCCTGCAGCGAGGTTGGTTGCTTATAATCAGTTATATTTTTTTTATGATTATTGTTATTATTTTAATATTATTATTTACACATGTGACGGCCCCAAGAGCTCTTGGTGTTGGACCTGTGTGCTGTGTCGGTGCTTGTGCCTTCCACACCGCTCTGCCACACTGTTCCTTTGATTTGTGTTATTTTAATAAATTTATGTATCTGTATTGTTCAACCTGAGTTGCATCCTCCTTCTTTGTTGCGGCCTGAGAGCCGGGGTCGTAACACACGATCAATAACTCCTTCATCCTACAGGGGGAAAATGTGTCTATTCAGTCAGCATCACTTTTACTTATTCAGAAGCCAAAAAATCTCCCCAGTATTTGAAAGTGTTTTGTGTAATTTCCCCCTACACATGATACACAAGATGAGATTTAGAGGCCAACCTACACACTGTCACATGTTTTATTTATTTTCCCCTGAAATAAGTTGCTGGGCCCCTAATGTTTCAACATCCTAACAACGCCTCTGCCCAACAGTCCAAATTAGTTAAAGCAACATGTTCTCACAATTTAAAAGCTGGAACCAAATGATGTTTGGAAACAAGATGAAGAGACTAAAGCTGCTGTATGTCCTGTAATATAAATATATATATGTAAATGTTACATGTATTATTTTTCCTAAAAAACTTTTTTCATTGTAGATTTCTATTTCAGGACATTCAGAGTGAAATGATAATTGGCTATTAGCTTACATGTTGTTAGTATGATGCTGGGGGTTTTTTTTCAGTAAAACTTTCAATGATAGTCTGCAAACAAGTTATTTTTTCCCTCACAGGTCAGTAATCTGTTTTGAGCAGATTTGTCACCAGGGGGATATTTCACGCTGCACCTCTTCAAAAGCTGAAGATATGACTCAACAGTTGGAGATTATTTCATCTCTCCTCTTCTGAGCACCAATGGCTTTTTATCTTCCTGCACTTTAATGTGGAGTATAGATTTGCTTGGTCTGGTGTCTAACCTTCCTTTATGTTTTTTCTCTCTGTTCAGAACTTGACAGCACAGAACGGGAACTCTCCGAGTGGAACAGTGGTATAGCTGGAGGAGAAGCTTTGCACTCATCCCTCCCTCTATTTCCTCCCTCAATCTGTGTCGTCTCCCTCTCCATCTATCTTCAAAAATGTCAAATTAGGGGCCAGCAACCAGAGACCGTACCCTACCCACCACTGCAGTATTATAGCCTCAATATAGCCCTCTGTACTTGCCATGACCCAAACCCTGTTCCCTACTGATTTTACTCTCATGGCGTGCATTTGGGTGGGAAACACTTGCTGAATGATTGTTACATGAGCTATGAAACTAAAATAACTTAAACAGATTTAAGAAGTCTTGGGATAGACTTAAAGTTACAAAGTCAGGCAATCTTGGGTGATGCCCCTTAGTTCCAGTTAAGAGAAGTTTTAATACTATGGTATACAATGATTTTTTTGTGTTTTTCCTACTTAGCAGTTTGGGGAAGCAACCCAATTTCAACCTAATGGTTCTCCCATTTTGGGGTGGAAGAACTTAATTGGCCTGTACAGATTCCTGACCTTCACCACATCCAACACCTTTGGGATGAACTGAAATGTTTTCTGCAAGGCAGGTTTTTATCACTCAATGTCTCAGTGTCCAGTCTCACTAATGCTCTTGTGGCTGAATGGGAGAAAATCCCTACATTCATGTTCTAACATCTGGTGGAAAGACTTTTCAGATGCGTAGAGGACAGCCATTTTCCAAATAAAAATGTAGGGTGTTTGTTAGCAGTCATCCACTTTAAAAACTGGAGTTTGTCCACAGCCCGTTTAACCCGGTCAGGTTAGTTTCACCAGTCAGTTTAATGGTTTTAATGACCAGAAACAAGTTTTTTAACATGACGTGACATGAACTTTAGATTTAAGATGCAGAACTTTTTCCTTTACATTTGTATTAAGAAATCTGAAATGGTAAACGTGTTGTAATGATGGTCAGCAGTAGGGCAGTCTTCAGAGAGGGTTTCCCACCTCGTGCCACTGTGGGAATAAAAATGTATTCCCAGTGCTTCTGCCTTCACTTCATCCCTGAGTGTTGTTCTGCAGGAAAACTGCAACAAACAAACAGAAATCTGCAACAAGGAGCAAACAGCAGACCAGGCTCAGTCTTCATTCGTCCTTCGGTCCCTCCTTTGTCCGATCCCTCCAATTTCCCTTTCATGCAAAAGACACTGCAAAAGCCACGGCCATTGTATTTAAGTTATTTATTTTATCACAAGACTGTGTAGTAATTTATAATGTAAATACTGAAAATACTCTATAAATACAAAAAGGACAGAATGACCTGACAGCAAGGAGGCGAAGAAAAAACAGGAAAAATGAAGAATATTAATATATGAAGAGATCCTTCTATTGTACATAGCAACCGCATTTAAAAATTGAATGTCTGCTGTTTTAGGGAACATGAAGATGTCAATGTGTTTTTATTTTGTGTGATAGAGTTTCTCCAGTTTGTCCCTGAAAGCGAGCTGGGGTTAATCCGTCGAATGAGGCGGACGCATTTTGGGTCTAGTGGGACTTTTTAGAGAAACCGACCCGACTCGAGCACAGAGAGAAATCTTCGGACTGGCTGCTAGCTGTACATGTCAGTTAGTAGGTCCAAATAATACCAATTCTGCTGAACATCATGCGTGAACAAACCACATATTAATGAATAACTTGCTCACAAACAAACACACACACACACACTTGCACATTCCAAACATAAAACAGCTCATATGCACACACACAATCCCCTTATGGTGTAGCATCATATATACTGTGTCTTGGACTCCATTCCTGTTGCACCTGAATTGCCTCTTGCAAGAATTTGCACATACAATAAATCCACAGTCCGTCCTGAGCTGCCATGAGTGACAGAAGGTGTTGTTGTCTTGTTTGATCTGACCTCTGTGCAGAAACAGCTCAAATAACCGTTCACTGGATATATTTAGTACAGAGGATATAATAGGTGTACATCATTTTGATTCTGCTTATCGATTTTGGTGCTTATTGAATCTTTGCTCAGATTCTGAACATACTGTTAGAATAAGAAAAGAAACCAAAAAATGTTCCAAGTAAAAACCTATTTTATTTACCATGTTTTTAGCAGTTTTGGACTTCCTTCCATAAAAACGACCACATTCATTTTATCATTAGTTTTAGTTAAAGGGGAAGATAAAGTAAAAATATAAATTCTCCCTCTCTTGACATGTGCACATTTGTCTTTACTGGAGTTGGATGTGCAAAGATTAGCTGATTTTTATGCATTGCAAAAAATGACAGTGGACATTAAAAACTGCATTGTCATACCATGCTGCATGAAACGCTTAATCATATTAGATAAACTTCATAGCCTGACGTCAGCTGACTTCTGTTTGGCAGGGTTTGTTAGTTTGCTCTTTCGACACAGAAGCTGCAGTGGCGGTTTGTCAGGAGGTTAATGTTTCAGACATCTGTACCAATACAATAAGGTACCAGAGGATGGATTTACTGACTATAGTGATCCACTGATTTCATCTGGTCAGAATTATCAGTATTTGGTTTATGACCTGCAAAACCAGCGGCATCTAAATAGTCTCACAGAGCTGTTAGCATGACTATAGACTCATTTTAGATCCCTCCTACTTCCCACCCTCTGATTGGCTCAGCTGTGATTCCAAACAGGGACTCAGCCATTAATGAGCACAGCACCAGATCAATTTGAATCCCTGAAAAAGAAACAAGCGACAGAAAAAAAATATATTCTGGAACCAGTCTTCCTCCTGCATGAAAATAGACCTAATGTGGATTTCAGGAATCGATAAGTGGAATTGAAAATGAATGACTAATTAGTTGTTATAAATCTGGAACTGGTTTGAGTTCAGAACTAGTTCTCCAAACTCAACCCTGCGTCTCGCTGATAATCAACACACCAAACCATTTCTGTCTACGTCTAAACCATCAACCAGAGAGAAAGGGCTACTGAGGTGTTTCTGAACAGGATCTTTTTTTGTTTTCTGTTACTTTTAACATGCTTCTTATTTTGGGCCATAACAAACAACTGACTTCTGTCTTACATGTATGAACGCTCACAGTGCAACGTACCGGCAGTTTTTTTTTATCAGTCTTTGTGCTTTCTTTTGTGTGAGTTATAGAGTTACTTTTCTGATAATACATCCTATAAATAGCAGAGCACCTTCCAAGGCGGTGCCAAGGTTATGCCCTTGGAGCGACAAACCACCAAGTTCCTCGCACTGTGTTGGAGCCAGTCGGTATTGTTGAGGGTATTATTGTTGGCTACATGAATGCTTCATCACAATGTCTGAGAGGAAAAACTGGATCTGCTCTCTTCAGATGTTAAAGGAATAATTCACAAAATGAAAATGATCTAAACCATAGATCCTTCACCAAAAAACATTGAAGTATTAACATATTGTTTAAAACTTTGAATTTCTCTAAACAGGTTGTGCAGTTTAATCTAAGAGTTTTATAGTCAGATGTTTTGGTGCAGCTGTCTGATGTTTATCTTGTTATCTCACAGACACTGTTCACACCCACTAACCCACTTGAAATCCATTCTCATCAGTGGACGCCACTAAGGTGTGAATGCACCCTGAAGTAACCCCTCAGGCCACATCTACAAGTGGCCGTTGATGCGTTTGTCCACAATTGTTGTGTGTGAATGCAAATGTGTTCCTGACTGAATTAAAGCCAGTATATTAGTATGCATACAGAATGCAAAACCTTCCAAACTCGGTGCATACTTTTTACATTTTAGGCTTCTTTCTAAGAGATGTAAACATTTGGGTGTGTTGAACTTGGGTGAAAAACAGGTGCCAACTAACTGAGAAAACAAATACTTGACTGAAATATTTTTAACATGTTATTTACTTGGTGAAGTTGCGAGTGCTATACAAATGTTCTCAGGCACTAGAAAAACAAACGAGATATAAAAAGAATGATCCTGCTCCTGAACTGAAGGGCTGAAATAGAAGCGATCAGTCGGTATAACTGGCTGTGTTTTGCTTGTATGTTTCTAGGTCACACTTACTTGAACGCTCAGTATTTCAAACAAATAGAAGATTCAGAGGGGTTTGTGCTATAAATGTGTCATCCAAGGATTTATGTTCATTTTCTGTTTTTATGGCTACAAGATTTTGTTAGGTTTTGAAACTCGTTTGACGTTGGAGCAAAGATGCATTTCTTCTTTTACTTCTGACTGCTGAGGCAGAGTGAACAGAGAGAGGCGAAGAACAGAGTAAATATTAGAAGATGGAAGAGGATAGTTTTAGTTTTTTGCTGTAGAGGCATTAGGAATAAGTCTACTCACAGACTAATTAGCAGGGAACTGAACAAAAAGCTGTGATCACAGGAGCAGCTGGAGCTCCACCTGACTAAATTCAGTAACTCTCCTCTCACATCTACAAATCGCTGCGTCCAGACTGTTTGTGAGCAGAAACTACAAACACAAACAGTGTTGAGTCAAATATGACAAATACCTGAGCCAGCAAAGTTTAAAAAATTCTTTAGGATGCCAAAGCTCAGACTACGTTTTCCTCTCAACGCCTCATTCTGCACAGAAGCAAACATTCACAACCAAGAGAACAAAATCATTTTATATGTTCATTTTTATTTGAGAATGGCCGTTTGTTTTAAGGGTTGTTTTTTCATTTGTGTGTGTGTGTGTGCAAATGTTTGTGTGTATGTGTACAATATGCATTCTCTCTTATCACCATACAGTTACCACATGCACCGACCCACACACACATGCAGCATCACACACGCTTTCACACACTTAATGCCTGTTCTGGTGGAAGTTATAACGGCAGAATGACGTCACTGTATCCGGTTTGTAAATGGAGATCTGTTATTAAAACGTTAAACCTGAAACAATCGTGTGTCCTGTGTGATGGACTGATGTGTTTTGCTCACATTGGTATTATTGATTAATTTTTATTGGTCTATAATGGGTAGTTTTGGTCTAAAAAGGCCTATTATTTCAGGGGCTCCTGCAGGGAAACAGCTTGAAAGAGAGACTGATTTTAATATTTAAATCATTCATCTATCAAAAACATCTTTGTCCCTATCTGGTGGTCGATAGAGGGCGCTACAAACAAATATAGTCAGATTCACTACTTATCTGCACCCGTAGAGGAAGAAAAGGATTCTTTCGGCAGAGAAAACAGCATCAAGTCAGAGACAGCAGACAGTCAGTAACACCGGAACCGGATTCAAAAATAAAAACTCTGTTGGGCTTTTGCAACATTTGCGATCTGCTAGCCCGACTTTCACCAAGAGGATAAAGTTTAACCTAATGTGATTAAAGCTGCGACCAGTTAATATTATTATCATTAATTAGTAATTAAACAAAACTATACTATTAAATGTCAAAAATAATAGTAATTTGTTACATTTAGGCAAACTGAGAAAAGAAACAGGTAGTCCTGCAACCCATGACTTAAACAGCTGATCAGCTGTCATTGCTGTTGCTGATAAATTACTGTTGATAGACGAATCAATTGTTCATACCACACTATCTTTCAATAACTGGGGGCTATGGACATATACAATATGCTATAAGAAGCACACTCAACTGAAAATAAATATAGCAACAGTACAACTTGATAGATTGAGTTTACTTTTTACTTGACCACATTGATCAAAAGCAAGCATGTCGATAACAAATGATAATAGTAATAAACGTAATAAAAGAACATGCAACTTGATAACAAGTAAAGAAACAAGCAGATGATTTTAACAAATTTAAAAAATTTAAATACACCCAAAAAGAGAAAAGAAGTTAACCAATGACAAAATAATGATAACACATAAAGTAATAATTGTAAAATTCTTAAACTGAATAGGGGTTTTAAATGGCAGTGTAATGAATAAACTAGCTTATTCTTCGCAAAGCTAAAATTATTTATTTTCAGAATCAGCTTTATTGCCAGGCACTAGGAATATGACTCTGGATTGCACAATACTCACGATGTGCTTACTTATTCAATAATACAATAACACAATAATACAGTAATAAAATCAAACACAGGCTACAGTATAGAGAACACATATACACGCTATAAACAAAACAGACAGAATGAGACAATTTTAAACAAAACCTCAATAATGTCTCAGATGCTTTAGTCCGGAGCTACAAAAAGCTAGGCTACTTCATTTTAAACACTTCTTTTGTGGTGTGATGAACAGCAGAAAGAATCAATCTTTGCAGTATATTGACCAAATAGCAGCGATGGAGGAAGTACTTACATCCTTTACTTGAATAAAGGCTAAATAAATACTATGTTACAAGTAAAAGTCTACTTGAGTAAAAGTACAGAAGTATTAATAAGTACCAAACTGCAAATGAATGATTAAGTTACATTAGTGGATTGTGCTCATGGAGTTTACTGCTAAACTCAGACAGCTTAGGTTGGAAAAGGAAGAAGGGTTTAGAAGTGGACATATGGCCATGTTTAGGTAGTCAAAGTTTAGCGAGGCGTGAGAGAAGAGAGGCTACAACACCAGTTTAGCGACTCTGCTTCTTGTCTGGAGGGCATTAAAACAGATCAGACAAACTACAAACCCCCAACTCCAACGACTTTAGCCTCACCAACAAACTGAATGAATTCTGCAGTCACTTTGAAAGACAATGAGACATTCCTCACACCATCCCCCCGTGACGCCATGAACCAGCTCCAACACCCCCACCCCAGCAGGGGCCTGGGGCCTTCAACGACTGCCGACCCCAGTAAACAGTTTGCACATCCCTGCACTAACAGCCATTTAAACCACAGCCACATTGTACATATCCTTAATTATTCTTTTATCTTTTCATATCTTACTGTCAATTTCATGTTTTATGATTTTCTTACCTGCGCTCTTGCTCTGTCTTTAACTTTCTTATATTTTTATTTTCTTCATTGTTAAGATCCAAACCACCAAAGCAAAGTCCTTGTATGTGTAAAACCTGCTTGGCAAAAATCCTGTGCACTGTAAAAAGTTTCAGATCCTTTACTTAAGTAAAGGTATTAATACCATACAGTAAAAGTATGTTAGTATAATCAGGAAAATGTACAGTATTAATAGTAGTAGTTAAAAGTACTCAATGCAGAAAAATGTCCCTTGTGACTGTTATACTATCATACTTATATCATGAGATTATTATTCCTCATGCATTCATGTAAAAGCAGGATTTTTCTGCTGTAGTTGTTGAAGTGGAGCTCAAGTTGAACTATTCTGAATTGTAAAAAACCTTAATTTGTAAAGTTATTACTGTTAGAAGCTGTAAACACTCAAGTAAAGAACAGGTACCACAAATTTGTACGTATGTACTATATAGTTCCTGGGCAATACTATGTCTACCTCTGCCCTGCACACACAGGTGGGTTTTTTTTTTTACATGTGTTGTCAGTTTATGCCTTTTCTCAGGACTGTGTGGGCTTGATTGACATTTCTCTCTGGCTCTTCTGTTAGTTTTGTTTAGGGACAAGTTTATCACTCTTTTCAGTAAAGGGTGTGGTGGAGGAGAAGTCATTCTAGCTGAATGAACTGAAAACACCTGTGTGAGAGTATACAAGACCTTTAAACTGTCCCGAGGTATCATTTTTTACATGTTGACAGCAGTGGACAGTAACTAAGTACATTTATTTAGCAACTGTACTTAAGTTCAAATTAAAGGTATTTGTACTTTAAAGTTTCATGCCACTTTCTAATTCGACTCCACCACATTTAAGAAGGAAAAATGTACTTATTTCAGTTCGTAGTTACTTTACAAATGTTTACACGATTTACCGAAATTTAACTGGCAACTATTTTTATGATCGTTTGTCATGTCAAGTGAAAGCATAAATTGAATACTTTTATTTCTGATACTTAAGTATTGTTAAAATCAGGTACTTTTGTACTTTTACTGAAGTACAAATTTGTTTACTTCTACCTTTTGAATAATATAGTAACATAAAAACTCAAGTAAACTACAAGTTCTAAATTATCTGTACTTAATTACACTACTTAAGTAAATGTACTTGGATAAATAATCAGGCGCAAGTCTTGAAAAACACATATCGACAAGGACCTTCAAACGCATTCTAGTATTAAGTAGGAGAAGACTTTTATTCTGAAAAGAATGAACGGAAACAGCGTGTTCTTGCAGTTGCCACTTTGACACAGCTGATGCTACAGGCTCTCCGGTCTTGTGCCAGAATAAACAACAATAAGAAGCCGAATCGCAGCTCGGCCTTCCAGTTTGAACATGGAGGAGAAAGAGGACACCGTCGCGGTCAAACGGTAAGGCTGATTTATTTAAATACACATTTAATTTAAGTCTTTTTATTCCGAGTCGTCTTGCGAGTCGCATCGTTTGTTCCACTGCAACTTTCCGACATGAGTGAGCCATAAAAAACAGGCTGAAGATCACAGCGATAAACAGCGCGACACATCACTGTCGCTTTCACACCGCCAGCTCAGAGATAAATACATCCGTTCTTGTCTTTCAGTGCCTAATCTCTGATCCAAATACTAATTTTGAGTGTGAAGTCTTATTTTAAATACACGATTACCCATAAACATGGGTTTGTTTGTGGTTCTCTATAGTGCGTTCATAGTGAAGAGAATATCATTTCTGGTATATTTTTTTAATCAGATGTGATATTCGTTTAATATCTCGGCATCGTGCTGCTGTGATCTCTGTAAAGCGTCCTGTGTTGTTATTATAGCTGGTCATAAGTCCACAGCAGCCTTTGTTCATGACTCAGACTGATCATTACTGCAGCAACAGACAGCGGGTTGTTGCTTCATGGCTTCACTGACCCATATTTCATATTATTTATGTTTTTATTATGTCCAGCTGTTACGGACTTTTGCTGCAGCTGCATGTTCATGTTCATGTTCTTGTGACTTTGTGTAGCATTAATACATTCATTATAATTAAAGATGCCGTTAAAAATGCAGTACCATCTCAAAACATGCAGAGAGAGCAAGAACAGTACTTCCTCTCTGCTGTCTGAGTATCTCTTAGCATGGCAAAATAGTCGAAGCCAAAAGATGCAATAATGTGGTTTTCTAATGTTAATAATATCTGGTGCCACATTATAATACAGCATGTAAATGCATGTTCCTTTATGTCTAGTAAGAGCCTGCCTCTCAGTGGGATCCATTTGATACAGAAACATTGTTTTGTTGTACTGTATGGTGGCCAGAGAGGACAAAGTCTGAAAATAGGAAGACTGAAGTTAGTTTATGAGTGAACTATTCTAGTGGCTGGTGAGCTTCACAGATTAACCCTTTTGCAGTTTTCGGGCTTTCGTTTGATGTAAGCTCATACAGCCCTGCTGCCATGTTGATTTACGGTATAGATGTCCATCTTTGGGCTTAGAGCCAGTTTTAAACCAGAACCACCAGTGTCTCATGCAAACACTGAAGCTGGAAATAGCTGTAGGGGTGGACTTACTTCTTCCTGTCCAAACAACTTGCACATACCTGACCTGGCTGCTGAGGTCAGGGGGGGTGGGGGGTGTAACCATACATAAAATACTGTGCAGCTTGATGCATGCAGTCAGTTGTTTTTCATATGTTTTCAATGCATAAGAGAAAACGAGATAAAATGTTTTTGTATTTAATTAGACAACAACACAAAAAGCCGTACGATTGCTGAATGACGACTCTGTTAGAAATTTCACTGAGTCTCTTCTGTCCTTTTGCATTGTGGCTTGATTTGGGAAACTGAATCTGGCCAGCAAGAATATTCTCGGCCAGCTTGTCAGAGAGTGGTCAATAAAGTAATTGGAGTGAGTCAGCTGCAGCTCTCTGACCTCTGCAAAGCGGCAAGGCTCAGGTCATACTGGACTGTCCTGATAACCCACTTCAGAGGGAGTTTACGCTCCTACCTTCAGGCCGTAGATGGGACAAAAGATACAACGCCTCTTTTGTTTTCAGGGCAGTTAGTAGCCTGAATTTGCACATGTGATCTCTGCACCGACGCACATAATGTAATTAGGCTGTTTTTTTGTCTTCATCTGAATCCATCTCACGTTTTCACCATTAGTCCCTGTGATGTGCCTATATTGTGGCATTATTTGATTATGTTTTTTATTACTAATGTGTTGGCATGGCTGCAACCAAATTTCCTCAGGTGGGATAATTAAGTTTTTTTGACTTGACTTGAAGTGCTGATTACAACTTCTCAGATGTGATTATATTTTCAGCTTTTATTTGTCTGTTTGTACTCTAATAGTAAACTGTATATCTTTTGGTTTGGACTGTTGTTCCGACAAAACAAGGAATCTGAAGACGTCTCCTTTGGCTTCAGGAAACGATTAACAAAATTGATTATTTGATAAAAACAATAGTCATAAGCTGCAGCCCCGCTTTTTTGTAGAAATCTTCCTTAAAAAACACTTAAAACGTTTAAAAGTTAAAAGCTCCAACCGTCTTCTGCCTCCTCCATCATCTGTTTTTGCACTTTCCAGCCAATGGTTGCGACAGCCACTACAGCGAGGTAACTTCTGAAATGTTTCAATACGATTTCCAATCTGATACCTGAGTACCTGAGTTTAGGAAGAGTCTAGGCCAGATCTTATGTTCAACTTTTATCAGGTTCAGATTTTAACAAGAGATGTTTGTGACCAAGTGTTCATAGATCAGCAATGAAACTACTAAACATGTGATGGAGCATGAATGTGTGTGCATTTCAACATTAGTGGGAGCAAGAAACAAGAATACTGAAGTTAAACTGATATCTTCCTGTCTACTAATTTCAGACTTCAACATCCATATTGATTTACCAGTGACTGCAAAACTTCCTAAGCAGGGTCCGTTAGGGCTGCAACTATTGTACATAATGATAATTTTAATTATCAGGTCAGGTAGTCTACAGATTGTTTTCTTTCTTTTGATCTATTAAATGTCAGAATGCCCGTCACAATTTTCCACAGGCCAAGGTGACGTCATCAGATGTTGTTTTTGTCTGACCAATAGTCCAAAACTCATATTCAGTTTAATATCACATAACACAAAAATAAGCTGCAAATCTTGACAATGTAGAAGCTGGACTGAGATGTTTGGCATATGTGCTTTAAAAATTACTATAAATGTAAAATGATAACACTAGAGAGTGACTTTGAGACGGATCTGACTTCAGTGAGACATTTTAGTGTCCTTCGATGTCATCGATACTTACAGATGTGTATTTAACTTTATTCTAGGAAAAAATATTGTAAAAATAACGAAAATGCATTATTGTTTTGCAGCTCATGTGAACCTTGAAATTGTTGATGTTGGCAAATTTGATCTAAAATACACTGGTATCATTGTCGTCCACAAGCCAGTGTCAGTAGGAAAAGAAACGTGAGGTCGTGTTTGTTTATGTGTGTGTGAAAGCAGCAGTGCACTGCGTGCAGTCACGCTCTCCTCCCACAGTTGCAACAGTCTTTGTTTTGGTGAACAGTGTGTTCCAAACCAAACGAGGCCGAGCGTGATTTGTTACTCGGAGTGTAATAAGCATGTCAAGAGGGTTATGAGATGTCCGGTGTGTGTGTGTGTGTGTGTTCCTCAAACATTTCCTTCTCTCTTGTACTTTAGCTTCCTTCCTTGTTCATCTACTGTGCTGTACGTTCTCTTTCTGTTCCTTTCACTTTTAAACCTTGTGGCACACTGAAGCTCTCTCTCTCTCTCTCTCTCTCTCTCTCTCTCTCTCTCTCTCTCTCTCTCTCTCTCTCTCTCTCTCTCTCTCTGACTCTAGTTGAGGACAGTAGAGGACATTGTGTTCTCTCTAAATGAGGTGTGTATGTGTGTTTGCGTGCGTGTGTGTTAAAGAAGCTGAAGGCGTGTCTTTGCCTAAATGTCCTTTTTAATTGGCGTGTGCGTGGGTTTGTTTCCCTTCTCGTACACTATCACGGGACTGCCTTTGCTAATGCACAACTGCTTACACTCAGTAACCATGGTTTGTTTTCCAGTGCGCGCACACACACTCACATAAAGCAATAAGAAGCGGTCGCCAAAGTGCACCTCTGCTCTCTGAGTACACTCTGTTCTCTAATGATCCACCCAGCTGGCCGACTATTTGTTGCTGTGTTAGAGTGAGTGTAAGATCGTATGTGTTTGACAGATCATTATTAGCAGCAGTATTATTAACAGTACTACTACTAGTAGTTATCTCCTTCTTGCAGTGTGATGCAGTTTCAATTTTTATTTTCTGGTCATGTTTAATATTTGTAGCATAGTTACCCAACATCTGAATTAGGGCTGCATCTTACAAATATTTTCATTATCCAGTAATCTGGGAATTATTTTCTTGATTGATCAATGAGTCTATAAATAGAATTGTAACATACTTTGTGCAAAATAAATACTTCCTTATCTTTCTCTTAACAGTAGTAGTATTACTGTAAACCGAAGTATTAGTAGCAGTAGTATTAACAATAGTAGAACTATTAGCTGTAGCATTAGCAGTAGTAGTACAGTACTACACAGCAGTAGCTGTGTATAAAAAAAATAACACAACTAAAATTCCAAAAAGTTAGAACGTCATGGTTTCTGCTCACAAGGAAACTTATGTCAAAGGAATAAAAAAGATGGAAGTCAATGGCATTCCAGCTCCACATAATGGAAACCAGACAATCCATCACACGTACTGAAGTGATTCTCTCCTCACACTTGTTGACTAAACCCAAATATGGTTCAATTTATCCAAATAATACAGAAATGGTCCCTGAAGAGTAAAAATTATTTCGTAATTCACAAGAACAGGGGAAGACTATAAGAAAGTCTGAAAAAAGAAAGTGTTGTTTTTTTTTTTTTTTCTTCTTTCCAACCGTGTTAAATCATTTCATGACCCCTTCAAATTATGTCATGACCCCTTTTGGGGTTTGATGACCCCCAGGTTGGCTACCACTGTTCAACCAAACAAAACATTCCTGGGGCAGCCCCCGAAGATATTTGGTGAAAGCCTTTTGATGTATAAAGAGTCAAGTGGGCTTTGTCTGTTTGTTTTTCCTGAAGAGACGTCACCCAAGGAGACATAATGAAGTCGTTATTATCTCAGCTTGACTGGATGACGTGAGTTTGTAATTTTGTTTATGCGGGTGTGTCTGCGGGCCAGCATTCGTCTTGGCATTAAAGTATGTGGGTATAATGGTGGTCATATCTCTGTTTTGAGGGCTGCCTACGTGTGTGTGTGTGTGTGTGTGTGTGTGTGTCCGTTCAGCTCTGCTGCCCCTCAGATGTATTCAGATCCTCAAATGTAAAAATAAATTTGACTTGAGATATTGTGTCAGAAGCTGCCTGCATGTTGGGTATCAAAAATGCACACGTGACCTTTTTTCTATAAACTATTAGTAATGTTGTGGCTCCTACGGTATTTATTTACACCGAAGATGTTGACAGATGTTCTGCTGATAGGTCTCCCTGAGAAGACTAGTACTCTCACTAATAATAATAGTTTCTTATCCTTGGTACACAGACTTTATTGATACACAGATGACTTAAAATCATACAGTATCAATATGTTGTTAATTTTTTTTGTGGATCCCACCAAGACTAGCGACCGCTTTGTGGAAGCCAGTTGGGATAGAAATAAAGTCTGTAGTCTTGTAAATCCGCTTGCAGAAAACAAAATCTTTGGTTGAATTAAAAATGTGGAGACAACTTATCTATTTTAATTGGTCAGTCAGACCAGAATTTGTTCAAATTTGCTGTGTATAGACCCAGTTTACTAAACTATATACTATAATGTCTGTTCATCCATCCATTTCTTTGAAAGATACTGCTCTGACTAGTGTTGTAGTCAAGACCGCCCAAACCGAGACCAAGTCAAGACCAGAGTTTATCTAGACCGAGACAAGACCAAGACTTTTAGGGGCTGAGACCAAGTCGAGACCAAGACAGAGGGAGGGCGAGTCCGTGTCATAACCAAGACCAGTTCCCCACATTACATGACGCGAGATCACAGGTGCTTCTCAGATTGATCTGAAAGATCCACATTCCCATTAAAACTTCCACATACAAACAATAAGAGCTGAAATCAACGTAAGCATGTTTATTCAACACTCTTTTTCCATGTTTACCATCGCGGGGAGGGAGGACAGTCGTTAACAGGAACAACACATTTAAATTGGGGTTATTGGTTGCATTTGAAGCAATACGTTTTACATCCAATGAAAGTTAGTATGTTAACAAATAAATAATAGACAATGCAAAAGCAATTTATTGATATTCCCAAAGTTATGGTCTTGACTGGTCCGAGTCCTCAATGTCCGAGACCGAGACAAGACTGAGTACAAATTCGGTCAAGACCATCAAAAAGTTCTGACCCACGGGGTCATTTAACAACACTTACAGCTAAAGACTCCTCTAGGAATGTGGATAAAGAAACATTTTAATGGCAAAGATTGTTTTGAAAGTTTTTGAGTGAGTAGTTAAAAAGCGTGCCTTCTACATAAACCAAAAACATAAGAGAAAATCCAAGAAATCATGCCGCAGTCCAGCCCACACTGTTTGATTGACAGGTGATCTCTGGGAAACGTGATGCAAAAACATCACATTTTCTGCACTGAACACTTTGCTAAAATGGAAGAAAAATTAAACAGATCTTCTTTCTGTCTGTGAGGGTTCTCAGTCATACAGGTCGTAGTTATCCAAGGAAGGTTAAAATCAAGGGCAACTGGACTTGGAGAACTTCTTTCTAGAAAGAAGTTCTTCAAGTCCACTTTGTGATCTTAAAAAACAATGAATCTTTCCCAGCACCAGTAAGAAACAAACCAAACCGTCTTTTGTACAGTGAGTGTGATTTATATAATTTTCTCTACTTTTCCAATAATGTGTCTTTGTAAGGGCTTGGCAGATAAAGTGACTGTCTGAAAAAAAGTGCTATTCCTCCCAGTGAGAAATACCTTGGCAGCTCTGAGACAGTTGCTGTGACACACAGATTGTACAAATGTGTGTGCATGTTTCTAAACTTTGTACAAAAACCACATTGTGGATGAGTATGTTGTAATAGATCTGCCCCCCTTTGTGTTTATAGCTTCAGTAAAAAAAAGAAACGTTCTGGAAACCTCTGCTGCCTCTTTGTGCAGTAAGTGAAATTCAGTCTTAACAGATTTACTGTATCATCCACTGAGGGAGCAGCACCAACAACATGTGTGTGTTTAACAAACTTCATTAATCCCACTTCAAATACTCTTGCAGAGATTGTCAGCATTACAGGTGGTTTAGCTGTTAAAACTACCTGTCATATTGGATGAGAACGGGGAGGGTGTGTCGAGGTCTTTTTCACTTGGCAGGAACATTGTGTCCTATCGTCTGAATACTAGGATAGAGTTCACATACTGTGGCAACACCACTGAATGGTGTTTTATTTGACTACACGTTTTCACTCTTAACAGGTTAAACAATAACAGATGATGGCTTTCTGCCTGTGAACAAGTCAGATATAATTTCAGATAAATTCAGAGTGTGCAGGAAACCTGCAAGCTGTTCAGGTTCTAATGTGCAGGAAACCTGCAAGCTGTTCAGGTTCCTAATGTGCAGGAAACCTGCAAGCTGTTCAGGTTCCTTCTCCTACTGTAATTTAAGATAAGATAGTTGCTATATTTTGTCCATTTCTGACTGAATGTGACACAAAGTGGTGTAAAGAAGTCACTGAGACCCGCTGGGACAACAAAAAATGCCACAAAAAAACTTTTTCAAAGGGGAAAAACTGAAAAAACTTTTTGGAAGTGCAACAAAGGCGGGATCCAGACAAACAGTTGTGCAATAAGTTTTGCAGCAATAGAACTTTAGCATGGAGAAACAAAAATTGTCATATTTTGTTGATATAAATTCAAATATAATACTAAAAGTTATAGTTTGGACTGGAGATTGTGGATCAGAGATTATATGCAGTTCTATTCTGTGGAGTGCTACAGATAAAAAGGTATCAATACTCAGGAGTTTAAAAAAATCTGATAACATTATATCGTCCCATAGTAATTATTTTTAACAAACACAGAACAAATAGTCTTAAAATAGGAAACTGATGCACATAAATAAGCTAACACTGATGGATATCTCAGTCGAGCTGGTGAAGTGCATTATTTTTGCTAATCACTGTGTTTGTGAAAGTGGATTATCACTATTATAACCATACTATAATTTATGTTTTTTCAACATCTTTATCATATCATCATCGCCTTTAAGTGTGATTCTCTGAGGCCGTTGTATAAAGGCATGCTAATGCTTAGCAAGGTCAGACATTATTGAATTATGTTGTACTATTTTGTTTTAATAATATACTATATGTTTAAATTGTATCTCTGCTTTGTCAGCTGTCACTGTCACTGCTGAGAAGTTATTTTTGAGCTGGCATCCGGCTGGAGTCTTGTGTTGTGTCCTTTGTGTTGTGCTGCAGTATGTATAATAATATATATTTAGAGTCCAATTTGATTCATAAAATGTGCAAGAGTCAGCCACACTGAGCTCTGGGTGGTAATACATATAATCTTCTTTTTTATTGTTGTTGATTATTAGTTTCTTAATTTCATTTTACAGCACTTGATACCTTTTGTTGCTGTTGCAGTGTGCTGAAAGTATTTGAAAGGGCAGAAGTTAGTTGTGTGTGAGGTCATTTCAAGAAGGAACATATTGATGCTGTTCCTGTGTCTGATTTGATGTGATTGCATATCTACACACTGTAGAGAAATGAAACCCTGCTTTTGTCTCGTCAGCACGTCTTTTGGTTTAGGCCAGATCGGGTAGGCAGGGAGGGAGGGACTGGGAGACTGGGAGGCTCTGGACAGCCTCCCAGTCTCCCAGTGGCAGAAATAAATAACATTCTGTTCCCTTCAGTTTAGGACATTTTTCACTATTTTTGTTATCACTTCTCTTCCCACACACAAAAAAAAAACATCCAGGAATGTTTACAGAGCTAAACTCTCTGGCCATGATCATCCATATGAAGAGGCAGAGGCCTCCATGTCTCGCCCCCTTTGGAAAACACCAGAGATTAAGTTACAGAGGGCTGAGGAGAAGAGCACTACTGTGGTTCCTAAAGTGGATTCCATCAAGTCCCAGAAGGACGTTAGAGGGCCCCTGGGATCAGGAGATAACATTCTTCACAGACTCCATTTAAAGATTCCAGACTTTAAATGAGACTTTGAAAGGGCAATGATGTGAAGTTATCAGACATATTGATCATAGCATAAAGTATTTGTAATGAGTGTATCACATATTTGTTGGATTGTTGCAGTTCACTTGGCTGACCTGAACTCCTCTTAGCACCAAACTTGAGCAGTGAACTAGCAGGAACTGAAATTAAGGCAAATCATATATCTGAAAATCTAAATCGTAGTGCAGAAAGAGGGTTTTCTCTGTTCCTTGGTAGTTGATGTGACTTTTTGATTTGAAAAGAAACTTATTAAAATCGTTATAAAAACAACATTTTGTCAGAGAGGTTGACAGAAGTCACAATTTGAGAAAGCAGAAACTATAGATTGAAGCAGCAGCAGAACCTTAAGGTGTAAGATTGCAAGTTCAATTTCTCATTTAGTGTAAGTTAGTACGAAACGGTGCATATAAATGTCTTTCTTTTTCTTTACCTGATTACTGAACTGGAATAGCTGAAATTTAGTTCTGTGTCAAATTAAAGAGAAGCATCTGGTGTGAGGGGATCTGAACTGTGTTGTAGAGCTCTGAGAAAAATTTTAACAACGCTGAGACATGAAGTGAGGAGTGTGTGACGTGATCTTTGTGAAATCCTGGACTCACCACTGACTTCTTTTTTTCTTTTTTTGTCCCACTTTCCCACATTTTTTTCTCTTCTTCATGTCTTTTCTCCTCCTCTCATTTCCGTTTTGTTGTGTCATCTGATTTGTGTCCTTCCTAAACATTTTACCTCTTTTTGTTTTCCTCTTTTACCTCCTTCCTCTTCTCCTGTCCCTGTTTTCATCTCTATTAATCATGTCCTATCCTTCTGTTTTTCCCTCTCCTCCTCCTGTAGTACCAGTTCCGAGCAGAGGAAGCTGCGTTCTCGTGATGCTGCCAGATGTAGGCGGAGTCAAGAGACGGAGGTGTTTTATGAGCTCGCCCACACTCTGCCGCTTCCTCGCCGAGTCACAACCCACCTGGACAAATCCGCCATCATGAGAATCGCCCTCAGCTTTCTGCGGGTGCGCCGTCTCCTTCAACCCGGTAAGAAGCACATCTTCAGATGGTCGTCAGACACACGTTTTAACCAAGGATGTTCCATAGTCATCACCTTGTTGTTTTTATAGCATGTGAGAATAAGAAAGAGGATTCTGAAGAGGACGAGAAGGAGAGGAGGAGGAGGAGGAGGAGGAGAGGAGGATCCAATGGACGTTTTCTACCCTCAGGCACTGGCTGGTTTCATCATGGTGATGACTGAGGAGGGAGACATGATCTACCTGACGGAAAACGTCAGCAGCCACATCGGCATCACTCAGGTACATGTGAACAAAAAAGAAAAGTATTTACTTCACAGTAAATCTGCTTTCATATTAAGCTTTTCCACATCATTTCAAACCTGCTGGCCTCCGTTCCTCATTCATGTGTCCGGTTCAGCTGCTGTTGAGTGTGACAGTCTTGTGATAAGTCAGCATCAAAAAGTGATTTTCCATCTTATCAGCCAGTGGTAGTGTTCACAAAAAACTGTAGCAGATGTGAGGAATTATCATTTTAACTGTGACTAAGAAGTAGAAGCACGTGTTTTACAAGGAAAAATACCTAAAAATGTTTTTTTTTTATTCTGTATTGAAAATATATATCGTTTCTCTAAACTACTCTTTAGATTTAGATTTTAGTACACTGGTTCTGTTTCTTTAATCGACGTAGGTGCTTTTACTGTAAGCCTCTGGGAGAGTATGTGACTTATTCCGAGTAACTCGAGCAGGATGGAGAGCAGAGACATCCCTTAAATCTATTCTTAGCTCTGTTGGAGATCAAGTGTATCGTTGAAGCTCATCTAGGTTATGATGAGATGCACACAGGAGTGACATGAAGCTGTAATGATTTAATCAAACAAACACCTCTGCCAATCATTTATTTGATTTTTTCTTTATTTAACAACACTATGGTAAATTGCAATACAGAGGAAAATGAACACATATAAACCTTTAAACAAGGCACCAGTCACACAAAATACATAAAGAATAGTATTTAAACTAAAAGAATGTGATATCAATGAATCTTTATTGATTTGAACTTTTAAAATGGATGCAGCAAGCTTTCCAATCTCAAACCAATGCATCTATTTTTGTTTGTTACTGACATTTGTTGTTGTCTTTTGCTGTGTACAGCTGGAGCTGCTGGGTCAGAGTATTTACGACTTTGTTCATCCCTGTGATCAGGAGGAGCTCCGAGACCTGCTGACTCCACGTCCAGGTCAGGCGCTTGTTATTGCCTTCGTTATTACAATGAGACAGTGTACAACAGGAAATGTAACATAAAGCTTTGACGTGTGTAAATGTTAAACAAACACACACTTTTTTGGGAGTTTGGTCTCCTCCAGTATTTAATGCATGTGCTGTTTTTGTGCTGCTGTTTGAGATTATGCTAGTTAGCGTGCTAAATCATCAGCATGCATTGTAATTACTTAATGTCAGATATATCGGTTATATCATCCTCTGTCACTATAGGCATTTCAATACAGAAGAGGGATGTTTTGTGAAAAAGCATTAGCAGTGGCGTTACCAGCTGTGCTTTTGATCAATCTATAAAAATAGTTCAGATACTTTATGAATCAAATGTGTTGGTTTGGAAACCAAACGCAAAGAACTTGGTGTTAATAAACTTCTGTACGTGTCTGTTGCTTTCAGGTTTGAGCAAGAAACTGTTGACAGAACAGCCGAGTGAGAGGAACTTCTTCCTGAGAATGAAGAGCACTCTGACCAGCAGGGGGCGCACTGTCAACATCAAGTCTGCCTCCTGGAAGGTGCAGAGATGAATTAACACAGATGAATCACGTGCAAACACACACAAAGTTATCTCAGTGCTCAAGTCAAGTGTGGACCGCTCTGTCCAGCCAAGAGCAGCTGCTCTGAGGACACACATACACACAGGGCTGAAGTCCAGCCTGAAAGAGATATGAGTAGGTCCCATCATCTCTGGCAGTCGGCCCTGTTCCTTTCAAACTGCACGGAGTACACAGTTGTTTATGAAACACACATCCACACACACTTATTATACAACACTCACTCATGCTCCCACAACAGAGCATCAGATGTCTAGTCTGTGTTTATTGATAGTTTATTACAGGATAAAGGAACAATATGTTTTCTAATTGTAATGAAAACAGTCTGGGTGTTCTTTCAAGATATCTCATGGCAGCAGAGCTGTAGACTGGGTCTTTGGACTCAAGTATCACTCAAGTGATAAAAATGCTCATGACCTACTTGGCTACTTGTCTGAACTCTCAACTTGACCTGAAAATAAAACCATTGAAGCAACTACAAATAGTTTTTAGGATATATATATATATATATATATATATATATATATATATATATATATATATACTTTCTGAATGCTTGTCACTACGACTCAGACAAAATGATCTACGGATGATTACATGATAATTACAGTAACTATATAGTCAAATTATTAATCTTACATATCCACAAATGGATGCATTACCTCATCGCTATGCATCCTGCAAACATCTCTCTTCCAAAACAAATGCTCGCAATAACCATATCTACATCTTTATGACACGAGGTGGTGAAAACTCAGAATGAACTCAAAATAAAATGTTCCCTGTAGTTGCTATAAAGTCACAATTTTTGCCTGGTAAACTTCTGAAACAATAATAATGAAATAAAACAGTGATAGGCATGCTTTGCAGAGCCTTAATTGTTTTAATGGTCAGCGTGCAGAGACCTGGAAGACTTGACTTGCATTTTGACTATGAAGACTTGATATGACTTTGACTTAAAACTGGGGGAGGCATTTTATTTAATTTGTTTAAAATTCTCTTTATAATCAATAAATCAGATGGTCTGACACACACAAGAAAAAAACCTGGTATCTGTGGCTGTTGCAAGACTGTGATAAGCCTAATTCTGTGCACTCTGCCTGTGCGTGAAAACATGTTTCGGAGGGAGCGCGTAAGGATCTAGTTTAGGTTGGATACTTGTAAAATCTAGCTGTCTCCTGCTAGTTTCTCCAACATTTCCTACCCCAGCTTTAAAAAATTCTTTGATCAGATACTTATTGAGTACATTTATTATTTAGGCAAAGTTCTAGTATGATGGTTAGTGTTACGACAACATTAAACACTGCTGCAGTTAATGCATGTGGCTTTACAAAAATATCTTTTGTTCTCAGTAAGTTTAGTATAAAAAAAGCATTACGTTGAAATTGATACTGAAGTGGTTTGTAAACCTTGAAACAATGCTCTGCCCTCAAACTTAAAATGAATTGTGTTCCTGTTTCTGCAGGTTCTCCACTGCACAGGTCACATGCGCCCATTTGCCGGCAGCTCCACGTCGCCCCCTGCAGCCAGAGTGATGACCTTGCTGTGTGAGCCCATCCCTCACCCGTCCAGCGTGGAGTTCCCTCTGGACACCTGCACCTTTCTCACCCGCCACAGCATGGACCTGTGCTTCACACACTGCGAGGGCAGGTAGGATAAACTGACTGACCTTTGACCTCAGAGAAAAGAGAGGTTCTGCTTTGAGGGGGGGAAATCACAAAGAGAGAAAAGCGAGATGGGAAAAGAAATCTCTTGAATTTTTAATTCTTCTGTTGCTTTTCTTCAATCTTCCTGTTTCCAGGGTGACAGAGTTGGTGGGATACAAACCCGACGATCTGATTGGCCGCTCAGCCTTTGAGTTTCATCATGCACTCGACTCTAATCAGATGAACAAATGGCTGCACATATGTGAGTTTGTGTGTGTGTGTGTGTGTACTATACCAGAAAAAAGACACTGTACATAACAGTGATCACAAAGTTGTGTTGTTCTACTCATTTTAACTTCACTTGTCCACAGAAGCTGCCTGAAAACAGTATTATTATTTTATTTAAACATGTAGACCTACTTTCGAAACACAAAATGTATCATTAAAACATGTTGAATATTGTCTGCTCTAAGAAATTTTGCATGTTTGAGCTTTTTCAGCAATTATCTTGTGTCCAGAATTGTAGATTTTTTTTAAGCCCACAAAGGAATCTATAAAATCTTTTCTTAGAAGTTAAAATATAAGTTTTTGTGTTGGTATAAGTCTGTTAACAAACTTCCATCCTTCATGACCACCCCTTTTCACCTATCTTATTTCTGTCTGTCCACACTCTGTAGTGCTGAGCAAAGGTCAGGTCAGCACCAGCCACTACCGTTTCCTGGTGAACAGCGGCGGCTTCGTCTGGGCGGAGACCCAGGCGACTATCATCTACAACAGCAAGACGTCGCAGCCAGAGGCCATCGTCTGCCTCAACTTCATACTCAGGTACTTTAAAAAGCAGCGATGACACGTCACAACACAAGCCAGGTCAGAGCTGGTGTTTTTAGGGTAACAGAAGATGTGAGAAAGGATGTAGTGTAGGGTTAACATGCAATGATGTGGTAAATACAAACTACTCCTTATTCTTTCTTACCTCCAACATCGTCTTCCTCTGCAGCGCCGTGGAGCAGCCGGACGTTGTTTTCTCCATTGAGCAGATCCGTTGTGGCAAGACTGAACCCCACTCAACAGCGCTTGCATCGGAGGATTGTGGGACTTCTGACATCTGTGACTCTGACCCTGACAGTGAGTGTCTAACCAGCTCCAGTCAGGCTGATGACGAATGTTCGAATTCCAGCAGCGCAGAAGAGCTCTTCTTCAAACTGAAGGAGCAGCCGGAGGAGCTCCTCCAGTTGGCTCCGGAGGCCGGAGACGCCATTGTGCCGCTGACAGGAGGTGAGCCAAGCCAAAGATATTTATATTAACTTGAGCACCAGTGATGAATAGTGATTTATTATTTTACCTCAGTTAGTGGGAACTAGTTCTTGAATCTGGTCATTATCAGTAAGTACATGTTGTTCCTTTGTTCAGTCACTAGCATGTTGTCTGGAGTTTTACTTTCTACAGCCTTGCTAGCAGCTCTTTGGGGCACAGAGGTGCTTTGAAAAACATGTCAGCAATGATGATAAGGTTTAATATTTAGCAGTAAATACAGCTGAGGCTGATAGGAACCTCCATTAGCTTTACAGTTTTTAGTCATAAACCAAAGTGAACAAATTAAATTGGCAGTTTGCATAAAATCATGTGGCGAAGTTATGTATTAAATTAAAAAGTTTTGTTATACAATATTTCATACATGTCCTTTCACGAGGCTCATCTTGTGACTTTATTATTAAAGAGCAACTAATATGTACAATATTTAAATTCAGTGCTTGGTTTAAAAGTATTTTTTGGTTTTATTTAATGTTGAAATCTTCCGTTTTCTGTCTGTCAGATTTTGTTGAGCTGACGTTTGCCAGTCCGTCCAGTCCAGACTCTGTGCCGGACCACCCTCAGGATCTGTGCTCTCCACAGCTGCGACAGCTCCTCTCACCCATCTTCAACCCCATCACTCCACCGCCATCATCATCACCACCCTCCTCACCTGATCTTGACCAGGTAAATACAAGCCTTACTTTTTTTTAAACTTGGAAAGTATTAGTTTCGATGTCTGATTTAACTGTTTCTCTCTCTCAGAGCTCCTGTGAGGATGTTGTGATGGACACCAGCGACGTGGAGAAGTTCTTTGCCATTTGGCCAAATGAGGATCAGAAAAAAGGAGAAACACTGGAGGTAAGAGGAGACAAACCTTTTCAAAACAAAGTGTCTTACAAACCAGGATTCAAATATTTCAGGAGGGAATGAGGCAAAGAAAATTCAATAATACAAAAATTAAACTATTATAAAAAGTGATTTTATAAGCCAGGACCTGCCAGAGGCTCTGGCTCGTAGGGGAGCAGCTATTCAGCAGTTTAATTGGGACTAACTATGAGGTGCTTTAAAGGTGATCAGTAAAATACTAGAATCAATTTTAAAACTAACTGGTAACGAGTAGAGAGGCTGAAACACGGTTAATACAATCAAGTTCGCTGAGCAGCTCTGTACCAGCTACAGTCTTTTTTATTTTTCGGATGAACATTTTTGAAAGAGTCTTTGTCAAACCTTAGGGTGAATCAAATTATAAAAATACAGATTGAAAGTAAAAAAAAAAGAATTTCATTAAAAACAGCTTTTGCACAAACAGCTGCTTAATGGCATTTTTTTATGGAATATTGTGACCTGTAGTTGCCACAATTGGGAGGATTACTGCTCAAAAACTGAAATTGTAAGATTAATAAATTTTTTTAAATTACATTAAATAATCCATCAGATGTGTAGAGAGCTGATGGCTGTAAAAAAAAAAGTGAACGTTCAATTTTTATTTAAAATGTTTTTGAAAAAGATAAATTTTGGTCAAACACAACTGAAGATCAGTTTGTTGCACAACTTTGGAAGTTTTTGCAAGGATATAGTAAATATAGACGTGGACATCTTGTCCATGTGTGTAACTGTTACATCGAACCATTGTGTCTCTGACTTTAATTTCCTGTCTTTTCTCAGGACATGGATGGGATGGATCTGGACATGTTGGCTCCATACATCTCTATGGATGACGATTTCCAGCTAACCGTCCTCAGCAATTTGCCAGAGGAAGCCGACAAACCTCAGTCCTTTTTGTCTGAAGCCTCAACTGTGACACCGGCAGTCACAGTGAGCAGGAAACGGTACGAAAGGCCCATATGAGTTGAGCCGTAGTAGATAATGTGAAGCTGTAGTGTTCGTTTCACTCCAGAAAATAATGTTGTTCTTAGATCTTTACATCTAGTGAGAAACCGTTTGTCCTGAGGGTGGCGCCACAGGACAGGCCAAGTTTTTAGTTAACTCAATAGGAATTGTCCTCTGTACGGTGGCCACTTCAGGACAAACTAGGTCAAATTGGATTCAGCTTGTCAGGCTCACTTCTACATTGAAGACCCATTTACCTGTTTAAGGAGAGTAAAGTAGGTGGTACAAAGTTTACAATGCAAGTCATAAAAATTCTCTTTCTGCATCTCTTTCAGGACTCATAACCCGGACGAGGAGATGCTGTCCCAGCTGAGGATTCAGGACAAGAGACAGAAACAAGATGCTTCCCCAATAGAAGAGGAACTTCTTCTCACCCACAGATTACTGGTCAGTGGAAGGAGGAAGAGGAGGGAGGAAGAACAAGAAGAAAATGGGTTTAGCCAGCAGTTTATAAAGTGCTTTAGAGAATGACAAGAAGCATGTTTTCTGTTTGAATAATGCTTAACATTTACCTGAAATAAACTTTCAGAAAAGAGAACTGCAGGAAGAAAATTTGACATAATAAAATGTAAAAGTCTGACCTTTTAGAAGAGAAGAGGAGAAATAACTGTCAGATTAAAAAACAGTTTGTTAGTTTGAATTGATTTACAGCTTTCACTGCAGCGCATTACACAGATGCTTTCATCCAAACCATCTTACAGCATTATTTTCACTTTGTAAATGACGGAAAGCGGCAGAGATAACATCAGCAGTTATTAGTGAAACTAAGAGCGTATTAACCTTTACATTGAAGCCCTGATCAGTGTGAATCAGCTGAAAGTCAATATTTCAATCATATTTACATGGTTTGAAATAATTAGAATTTACTAACAACTCAATTTACATAGAATGTATCATGATAAATTAACTTATTTAAGAAATAGAGCTTTAAATTCAACTTGACTTGTTGCTTAATCATTGTTTAAACTCCATGTTCAGGGCTGTCTTGAGGAAACTGACCAATCAGATTTGGTCCTGGACCCTAGACCAGGTGGGCGGAGCCGGCTGCTTACAGACAGAGACCCTCTTTTAGGAGGCATGCAGGGACTCTGTGATACAGCAGGTAAGATTAATGCAGGTTTAACTCCGAACCCTGCTGAGCATAACATGTTGTGGTGCTCAGTTAGCGATGGAGCTTTAAAGAATAGGACTGGTATAATTTTAAGGAACATTTGCAACTTCAATCACAACATAAGACATGTTTAAAATATGAAATACAGTATATATATTAAGGTACTAATAATAATGTAAATTCACTCCTTTATTAATATGCACACTTCCTGATCACATGTTAAAAGCAGGTTTTAAAGTGATATTCCACCCAAAATCTTCCCTTTTGTAAGTTAGTAAGGAAGTGGTCATCTCACTTCTAAAGATTGTCAAACCGTCTACAACAGTGTTTCTCTCTCTGTTTCAGCTCTGATGAGAGACATATTCATACCTCGCCCACCTGACATGTCGCCGCCCCTCTCGCCTTTGACTTGAAGCAGCTGCTTCCAACCGAGAGTTGGCTTGACTTCTGCGCCCAAAGCCAGAAAGTCGACCCTGGATTTGTCTGCAAACATAACAATCTGAGCGCACACATACATCACACAACAAACATGTACGCACACGAATATAAACTCACTCTGCGTAACCATGATGTGAGGTCCAACGTGACCTTGTTGCTTGTAGCTAAAGCAGGACAGTCACTTACGTTGGGTTGTTGGGTGAAGTGTTGTTGGGCAGGTGCCGACGGCGCTGCAGTTCGCTTTCCTCAACCCAATGCTGCAAAGTTGTTCGTTTTCTTTCCAAATTTACACTTCAGCTCTGATTTAATGTGAGAAACCGTCATGGTGGCCTGTCTGTTTCATGGAAACAGCTGGTGGTGCTATAAAGAAATCAGCAGAAGATGATTAAATGGGTTAAACCTTGAAACAAATGTATTTCTCCGAGCAGCTAAATTAAATTCATCCCAGCTTTTAAGTTTATCACATGGAATCTGTTTCAGTGCTTCTATCATCATTTACACATGTAAAACCTGCGCAGGAACTCCCACGATGCCCTGCTTTGACTTTGAGCCAACATCAACCACATGTAAACAGTTTTATGCCGTTATTCTTTTCTTCCGTGTTTAAAAACAAACGAAATCTATCTCACTGCCATTATGCGTGTTCTTCCAAATTACAAATGAACTTGCGAGTATCAGTGGCATCATTTATTTCAGTGGCAAATTTGTCTTTTTATACACTTGTGCTAAACCTTTTTAATAGTTAGTTTACTAGAATGATGAATGTACCTAAACACTAGAATTCATTTTTTTTGTTTTTTTCCATTTTAATTGTATAACTTGTTACTAATTGTGCCGAAACATGTGAGCTGAAGCTAGACTTACGTTTTATTTCAGTTGCAGTGTTTGATGATATATTTGTGATGCACACCATCTGAGGTGTGTGAAGGATTAGTTTTATTTGGCTGTACGCAAATAAACCCTAAATAAATTTAAAATGGTGTTATGTTTATTTTAACCATGTTCACTCTTCCAAAGTTCTCTGTGCCTTTTTATTGTCTGAGATAAGGCGTTTCAGATACTGTTATGCTTGTTCTTTTATTTTACACTGTATCCTGTATGTATTCTGAAGCTAAATAAAGCTGTTGAAGCAGAAGCTGCTGTGTGATCTGTGTGCAGAGATGAAACATCTACCTCACTTAGGAAGGAGCGGCTCCGTCTGTAGGTGATTGTCAGTAAATGTGTGTCTTCCCAGGATCAGGAACATCTTATCCATGGTAACGCAGGTCTGATCGCTTCATTTCTGAGGAGGAAATCACATTCTTGGTGTCAGTGTGCATGTAGGTTTTGATTTTGAAAGCATTATTCCAAATAAAACATAACCGTATTGTTTCATAAAAGCTGCTCTGTTTTAATCACCTCACAGCCCTCAACATTCAGTCTAATAAAATGTGCAGCATCTTATCAGTCTGATGCATCCATTTCATGCTAGACTTTACTTCTACTCCTCTACATCTCCAAGGGAAATATTGTACTGCATTTTCATGAACGTTGTAGGTACTTTACACTAAGATTGAGCAGAAAAATGCAATGCCTTTGTAATAACAGCCCACGAAATATTGATGTATTGACCGTTTGTAATGATTCATGTAACCCCTGGACTTGCATGTAATGTGGCGCTGAATATGTGTGAACGTAACGGTCAAATCATCTCTGTTCCCTGTGCTATTCAGATTTCAGGGACAACGTGTCTGTGAGATGATACGCTTGACCCTGAAGCTGGATAAATAACAGGCTCTCTCAGCTGTCTATACTCTGTCGGGCGTTCGTGTACTCTGATGTATGCGTCGCTTTGAGTCCATCTGCAGATGACCTGAATAAACCTCCAGAAAGACAAGTGCTTGCCTGAAAGAGTTTATTAAGAAATTGCCATCACCAGTGGTTCCTAATGTTTTTCGATTAAGAATTCTTTAAAAAAAGAAAAAAAAAAAAGCTGTGTCTGGTTGGGGCCTCTTGTCACATTTCAGATGTTTAAGAGCTATTGCGCTCTAAACTTCTCACATGGTTTGTATTTAAACAGTTCAAAGCCTAAATAGATCAAATTATCCAACATTTCGCTAAAGCAAAAGTAGGTAATCTAATAGATTAAGATTTAAATTTGAGAACTTTGTTTTCATCTCCCCCCCATTAATAATCTCATGACCCCTCAGATTTATCTGGTGTCCCTTTGGAAGGGCCTGACCCCCAGGTTGAGAACCACCAGACTACTCTTCCTAACTGTATAGAAAATAGTTCAACCTCGAGCAGCTACGACAGTAAAATGCTACACACTGGTGCATCAGTTAATCTAATGTCAGAATAATGTCAGTCAGTCACAGCATTTTACTGCAGATATAATACAGAGAACAGAAGTCACTGCACACATGCTAATATTTAATATTGACCCAAAACTTTTAGTCACTAAACCTTCATCATCAGGGCAAATGTTTGACAAAATAAAATCTAAAAGTTTATAGGGACATCAGCAGTGTGTGCTTTCATGCAAATACAGAAGTTCCCAGTCTGGCCTGTTTGGCATTGTGTCATGAGTGCAGTGGTGGGAAGTGACCAACAGTGATTCACATACTGTGCTAAAGTGCAATTTCAGGTACTTGTACTTTACTTGGGTGTGGCTATTTTTGGAAATGTACTTCTACTCTATTGTCTCTCAGAGGGAAATATTGTACTTTTTCCTCCACTGTTTTTATATCAGAGCTTAGTTACTTTGCAGATTTACAGTTTAAACTACCCGAATTAAGAGACAACACTGAGATGCTACTTACATCTGAATAGGTCAACAGCTCAGTAATATTCTAACTATGTTACAATATACTGTATCAGAGGTAATTTTCTGCCTTGAGTGTTTGATAGTTTAAATACATTTCACTAGCAATATTTATTTATAACATTCTCAATGCAGCACATTTACTTAAATATTTTTACATTCTTCATACTTCTTCCGCTGCTGCATGACTGCTTTAATCTTCTCAAAAAGGTGGATGTGAATATAAGCAGTGACTTTTCAACTTGTCTGCTCTACCTACATATGATTAGCTCAACCAGGTGTATTCAGCCAATCAAGAGCTGGAAGGCACAAACTCCAGAGGCAGACATCTGGTGTAATTAAGCAAATACATACATGATCAATCAAATCACAAATTCGGACTGAGTAACTGAATTCACCCTGCACATTTTCATTCTGGTGTCATCACACTGGTCACCTGAAGAAAAATCTCCAAATGTTTTTGGAACGAGAACAGGAGGAGAGAAATCCTGCAACCCCACACTTCTTGCAATAAAACCCATTTTGAAAGAGTCAGATTTTGTACAGGGATGACATTTCGTTACTTCTGGTAAGTATTAAAGCATCACTAGGTTTCCTCACTCTGTTAAGACTTCTGCAATTCAGTCCATTCCTGTCTAGGTCCTCAAACACAGGTCAGTAGTCCGCATTACCTAATGCTGCTTTATAAATGACTCATGAGCCGTTTCGAGTCAATTCATTTCTCAGTGGCAATGGCCAGAAGAAAAAAGTACAATGTTTGGTAGTCAGAAGGAAAGCTCAAGTGACTAAAAGCAATGCAACATTCTTTTAACACATCCTGTTGCCGTCATTTTACAGTATGTGGTTGTACTGGGCAGTGGTGGAATAAGTATTCACATCCTTTACTTAAAGTACCAATACCACAATGTGAAAATACTCATTACAAAAAGCAAAATGTCCTGCATTTAGATCCTACTTCAGTAAACAGAAACATTTTATCAGCTGAATGGGGTTAAACAAACGAACATGGAATGATTAATGTTAATAGTGATGCATCAATGTCAGAGCAGCTGCTCGAGGTGGATATATGAAGTAGTTACTTTATACATGGTTGGGTAGTTTAGTCCAGTAGCTCCCAACCTAGGGGTCGGGCCGCTCCAAAAGGGTCACCAGATCAATCAGAGGGGTTGTGGGATGATTGATGGCAGAGAAAAGTAGTTATACATAAGCATTTTTTTTTACTTCTCTTTTTTTTTGTAAAACATTGGATGATATCATTTAGTTAAATGAAACCATTGACAAGTTTAGAGGGGTACTGCCAACAACCCAGACATCTGAAACGTGACAAGGGTTCACCCACAAACAAGTCATAAGCCAAAAGGTTGGGAACCATTGGTTCAATATATAAAAATACATTGTGTTTTACAGTTTTATGTTGTGTTCATGTTAAATGTAGTGGAGTAAAAGGTACAATATATTCCCCTGAAATGTAGTGAAGTTTAATTCAAAAGTAGCAGAAAAGGAAGTACAGTACTTGAGTAAATGTATTGTATGTAATTCATTTTTTTGTCTTTTGTTTAGTTTATTTTTTGTTGTTGTATTTTTTGCTGTTTGAATAAGTACATATTCAAGGCCAAATAAATAAATACTTGTCAGTGGTCACTTTAATATTGTGTATATGGGAAAATATATATATCATAAAATATTGTAAATTGAAGGAATGTAAGAATTAAAGGAGTACATAAGTTTTACTTCTTCCTACTCCTTTTCGCACGTGTGATAGAAGAATGTTGTATTTGTGATTTTTATATATTATATATACATATATTTTTTTATATACTTTCTCTTGCATGTTTGAAATAAAGATTTCAAATTAAATCACCATTGTACTGTCAACCATTTGTATTGGGAAATGCTGGTTTGTCTTTATCAATGACTTGTCCACTTGACATTCATTCATCTGACTGTAACCACAGGTGACTGCTTACAGTAAACGAGACCAACCTCTTCTCCTTTTCTTTTCCTGACACTCATCCAACCAACTTCTCCTTTTGGTCAAGCTGGATGAAATCCTCAAAACATTCTTAGATTCACACTAAAAGCAGGAAGTTTCTACCATCACATGTCACCACTACACACCATACAGTCATACAGCATTCGGTCAATGTAATAATCATCCTTACGGGAATGATTCATAACATTTTCCTGTAAATAAGTATTTGGATCACTATCCTGTTTTTAAATGGAAAAATCTTCTGCCTCGCAGGAAGTGATGTGTTTCATGTTTATGGATGCAACAGCAGCAGTTTGTTTGGAATAAACATAAGGCGGCAAAACGAAACAAGCCATAATCACTAAACAAAAATCAACCATTTAATATATTTCCACATTTTATCAGCTCGTGAAAGGAATGAAAGGCGGTGGTGATTTTAAGGCTACAGCTGTATAAGTACACACTTTATAACTCTTGCAGGCTGCACAGTATCTGAACATCAAAACAAGTAAAGATCCCTTCAAAATCTGGTCAGCCCAATTTGTCTAAATATCTAAACTTGTTGATACCTGAAGTAAAAGTCAAACCGCTGGACCTCACTCAACCGGTTTTTATCTTTTACACTTCTCTTTATTCATCCAGGGTAAGTGAGCAACATACTGTTGTTACTGAGCTCATCTCTTTCTATTCCTGTCAACACAGAAGAAAACACTCATTACCTTGTTGTGGGGTGTGTGTGTGTTTCATGTTTTAACATCCTGGTGGGGACTTTAATCTGAATGCACACTAACTGATGGGGAAATTGAGGTCCCTATGGTTAGAAACGCTGTTTGAGTGTTAAGACTTGGTTTTAGGGTTCAGGTTAGGATTGGGTTAAGGGTAAAGGTTGTGAGTTACGTACAAGTGTGTTGGTGCATGTGTTGACCTGCAGCAGCGGGAGAAGCCCATCAGATCAGGAACACTCATGAGGAGGAAAAAGGCTCATCAGCAGGATCTGCAACATACAGTATACAGACATGTCTTAAAGAAAATATCAGATTCTATGTGAGTCTTTTTTCAGCTGATGATTCAGAAGTGTGTTACAGACTAAGATAGATAGATACTTCATCTATCTCTGGGGGCAAGTTCTCATGTCACAGCAGCAGTACACAAACAGACCACACAAGAATAGTTCAAAAGAAGTATTAAACATAAGAATCAAAAGTAAACAAATAAAAACTATACTGTTTAAACATGTCCATGCAGACAGTGTGCAAATCAGTTTAATAAGTTATAAGTTGAAAGGATGTATGAATGTAATCAAGATAATGACAGTTAGATTAGATTTTTTGTATTATTGTTAGCAGCTGCTCTCCTATAAAGCAGAGTTCCCAAATCAAAACAAACAAAAAGTGAAATTACCTTTGGGAGAGGTTTCTGTCCATGTGCTGTGCTAAACACACCAAGTGTGTCCTGTGTCTTGCTGCAGCACTGACAAACACAGGTGATGCAAATTAACTTAAATTAATGCAGCGTTCCAGACTGCTCGGAACTGGGAAATGTCCAAGTTGAAATATACGACTTCCGACCTCCAAGTGTTCCAGGTGCATGGTGGTGTATGACGCCCGAAAGTGAATGAAAACCATGGCTGACCGTGACAAAGTGTACACACAGTTGCACCTTCAGCAGTGTTTTAGGTGTTAATTAAAAGGATGGCAGTTTAACTGCAACAACTGACATAAATAGCCTATACGTTACTAGTTCTGTGTACCCCTCTAGCTACATCAGTTGGTGATCCTCATGTCAGTCAATGTCGTAGGTCACACTTCCTAATGTTTTGGCATTTTTAACAATAACTTTTATGCAGTGAAGATGACTTTGAGATTCTTTACTGTAGCCAGCTACCTAATAGGCCTAACATATTTCTACATCAGTGTATGCAGAACAGGTTTTACTATATGATTGTATGTATTATTTTAATTTAAATACATGAAAATCTACTTTTTGTTGACTTTTAGTTTATGGTTTAGGCTACCATTTACAGTGTGTGCTTCCATGGGCGCTGACATTGTTTTGTGACGTAATTCAGCTGCTACTCATGAAGTCGGGGTAAATATTTTTTCTCAGAGTACACAAGTAGGAAATCCGACCTCAGGTGGCGTTCCAGGGTAGTTTTTCTAGTTGGAGGTCAGAAATTTGCCAGTTCCGAGTTGCCTGGAACGCAGCATATGTCACAAACAAAGACCAGGATGTCAAACAAGGAAACATTTCAACATTTATTCTTCATATAATTCTGTGCAATAATACAATATACAAATAATCTTTATGCAAATATTACAATCCATAGAATAGTTAGATTTGTTGCCACAAAATGAAACATGAAATACATTCAAGGTCTGTAAAGGAGTCAGTTGATCTGCAGAAGTCAAAGGGTGGCAGAGAGGGATCAGCCTGGTGAAGTGAGGAAATCGATTGATCGCTGAGGAGTTTCAGGTTATTTGGGCAGTTTGGTCCCACATCTGTGTGCTTTTTTTGCAGGTTGTGGAATAAAAACTGTTATTTAGAGGATTATTTTGATAAAACCACCTTTATGTCTACAACGATTCCACCGGTGCTAATATATATATATATATATATATATATATATATATATATATATATATATATATATATATATATAAAAAACATTATTTCATGTCAGCGAGCAGAAAGATTCTTTTTACTGTACATTTAAACTCATCATAGTATTATTCATTTTTATTTCACTCACCACGGAATGAACACAAGAGAAACACTTTTAAAGACTGTTTGGTTCCAAAGCATTTTCAAGTCTAAATATCTGCTGTACACTAATTAACATGTTTTTTTAAATTAACATCAAAACATGGTCCAATTTGAGTCACCATTTATTACCGGAGTGACTGCACACAATGCTGGCTTCAAATCCACAATATGTGCGCCACAGCCCAATAAGACTCAAAGAGAAATGCTGTACAAAAGATAGAAATGGAGTCAGTTGCTGTGGAAACACAGGTTTTTGCAACAGCACGCCCCTGACTTCACGAAGGAAGCCTCGATTGGCCCCGTCACTGACGGGAAGGATAGACGATGTCTCCAGAGCAACACTGAAAACACACACACACTTACATTTTCATGTTACTGCTGTCCTGTGAAAACCACGTTTTAGGATTTTTAAAGGTTTTCATTTTCACAAACAATGACATGCATTGTTCACACTAAAACCAGGGCAGTTACATTCATACAATAAACTATACAATCAACATTTAATTTACTGCACTTCAGCCCTCTCAGGTCTTTGTGACCCAACAACTGGCCAGTCAGAGCTTATCAGCTTTGTCTAAAATAGCGTGTGATAGGACAGTGTGTCCCGATGCTGGTGAGCTGCAGCCAACCAGAAAAAGTGCAGGAGTCTGCTGTCAGTCCGCGTTTTTTTTTTTTTTTTTTCAGCCATCATTTGGCTTTTATCATCTGCAGAGTAAACACTGCACTGCAGCAATCAGCTGTCAATCAAAATTGTGCCTTCATTGCTTAACAACTGCACCCCGTGTGTCACATATGAACCCCTCATTCTGACAATCAAGTGTCCTTGTCATCTGAAAGTGCAACTTGTAGCTGCCGGACGTCCCCGTCACTTATCCTATCTCTGGCACGTGATGACTGGACCTCCTCGTAAGGGGGAGGGGGGTTGTCAGGGCTTTGGCTGGACAAGAGGGGGCGGTGACTGCCGTCCGATTGGTTGTTGAGAGACTCCTCCTGAGCAAGTAGGAGCTGGGTGGGTCCAGGTGCTGAGCAGGCGGGCAAACGCTGCCCCCAGCTGCCGTACACCGCCTCCTCATAGGAGGGGAGAGAGACAGGAAGTCCATCCACCATCAGGTCCAGCTGGTCTGAGGAGCGACGGCTGCTGGGACAGAGAGAGAATTACTTAATGTAGAATAAGCAGGTGTTGTTGTAAAGGTGAAGTGGGGAATATTTTGACGTTTGATATGCTACAGTAACAAGTTTTCGCAAACTCTCAATTGCAGCATGTGGTGTTCAGGTGTTACAGCAGACTCGTGGAGTTTTTAATGATTTTGTGAGTTTTATTTTCCTTCTAAAAAGAAATTTGTGGAAGTGAATCTAAACCACAATTTCTGCTTTTCAAATTAGCTGAGCTGCTATACAATATTTCCAAAATCACTGCAGTAAATGATCTCCTTACCTGTGTGATTGACAGGGGTAGAGGCGCGACTTGACGACCAGGCAGGCAGTGGTGGTGAGCAGAAAGATGGACACTCCCACCGCTGTTGTGGCCATGCTTGGCATCGAGTCATTCACTCCGGTGTCAGAGTTCACATTAGGACCCTCTGAGGGGAAAAAAGACAGACATTTAGAGTAGAAACACAGATACCACACAGATACCTAGAGGAAGTAATCTGTGGTCGAATGCTGGCAGCTCAAGCAACAATACTCAAACATTTGCTGCTTCAGGCTTCACAAATGTGCTGCTTTTTCCTTTTTATGTAAGTGTGGATTGAATGTTTTATTACTTATTTACTAATCATTAATTACAGCAACAGGACAAAAAGATCTCTTCTGACCATTTATCCAACAGAAAAATCAGACATTGACCCAGAATTACAAAGTGTGTGCATGTAGTTTGTGTTTAAAACATTGTTTTGGTGGTTATATAATTGCAAAAAGGTAAATTTAACTTTAAGACAAGGAGCTGAAGCTGTGAAATAAAGTCTAAATGTGTGGCTACCTACTACCTGTGGTGCACTACTGTGGAAAAACCCAGGTATTCTGGCTAGACAGGTTTAACAGAAAAAGATTATCAAATACAAGAATCTACGAGTTGAAGTTTTTAATCTCGTGATGTGTTTTTTTCTGTGCCCATGATAATACGACAGTAGCTTTCCACAAGGCCGTGACAGCGTCAACACAGAGGAAATGTTTAATGGTTATTATGGTGGCTTCGCCCGCTTCCTCGTTCTGCATTCCGACTTCCTGTCGCAGTGCGTTTGAGTGAATGGCGACAGAGGAAGTCGGAACTGGTCTGAGGAAAGTAAAGCTTCAAGTTCCCCTGCAGAGTGTCTGAGCGCGTTTCTGTTAAGTAGGTCAAAAGATGAACGTGAGCTGCTGCTGCTGCTGGGTTTGTATCAGAGGGATCAGGCCTCAGCCTCACCACACTTTAATATTCAGAGGCCCAAAATGAAGGCTGACCTTTCTTCCTGATCTTACTGATTAAAGTTTCATTCATTAGTGAGATAGAGAGAAAACCCAATCTCAGTTGACTGCAGTGGGAAAGTTTAGTTCTTGAAGCAACAACAAAATGAATACAACCTAAAATCAATTCAAATGTACTGTTTTACTGTTAGATCTACAGACGTAACAGTGCTGTGCAGCACTATAAAACTCCCAGTAGCCTCTAAGACGTCTGACACAGCCAGACCGCATCTCATCAGGAATTGGCTGAAACACATATTTTACATATAAGTAGACCCACTGGGAATCAAACCCTGTAACCACAACAGTGACACGCCATCTGTTTCCTGAACACTCGAAACAAGAAGGAACTGTCACAAAGTGACTAATCAGCCTTTAAACCATCTGAGTCAAAGCTATGAAGAGTCATAGATTATAAACTGAGCTAATCACTGAGGAATGCTGTGATGGGAGTACTGGGAAATGTCAAGAGATGTTTAGAGTCGTCCAAGAACATCTGCTTACTAACAAAGAAAGGAATTTTAAAGTCACATGACTTCACTCCAAACTCAGTACCCAGAAAGAGTCAAGTGGAAACAATAGAGGCCCCAGAGGGTATCGACCTACTAACCTGGCTGTTTGTGCGCGACCCACTGAGCTCCATGAGACTGAAATATTCTCTCTGCTGCGACTGACCCAAGTATTTTAAATAAAACACTCGATGAATCTGATTATCATTTAAGGTTTGTAGGAAGAGTCCCCGAACATTTACACAATAAAACACCGCCTCACCAATGACTGAATTATAAAACCAGGTTTTCATTGTGTCCACTACCTAGTGAGTATTTCTTTTACTGATGTGAAAACACAAAGTATAACCAGGTAGTCTCGGATCGAAGACACTCCCAGCACAGTGTTGTTGTTTGGTTACAACTAACAGTAAACTATTTATCTTAATTATTTAATTTAAGAAATTTCTATAATTTGTCTGTTGCAACTTTTCATAGCCCAAAGTTACTTATTTTGTCCGACTAACCAAACTAGAGTAACAAAGCAGAAAATTCTAACACCCAAGAAACTGAAGACAAGTCTGGCATTCTTCTTGAAAAATTACATTAAAAAATAATTGATAGACTCTTCAGTTAATGGGCAAGTTGTTTCCAGCCTAGATTGTTTCTGGCATTCAGTGAATTCAAACGAGTGATCTTCTGAACACAAAGCTTGAACACTTAATTCGATAAATCCTTATAGGCAAATTCACTTTTTGCACGTGAATTATTAGAAAAGTGAACTCACTTCACGTCAAAACCAAACAGGTTTAATGCAGTTGACGTATGCTCCCCTCAAAAAACATTTCAACCTCAACAGATCCTTAGAAAACATAAATACTATATTACTTTTAACAAGACTTCTAAACTCTTACCTTTATTTGGGATGCAGGCGGGTATTGGAGGCAGCCACTTTCCGTGGCGACACCTGGAGACACGGATCTTGCTGTTGATGTGGTATCCGGGCTCACAGAAGAAATGGATGGAGCTCTTCTGGGGGAAACCTCGACACGGGGACGGATCACAGCGGAAACCTCCATGTTCTGGCACCAGAGGGTGAGTGCAGTTGTTCAGTCTGCCTGTAGACACACCAAACACAGCGATAAGAGCAGGTTTTTAAAAAGGGGACATGTTGCCTGTGTGCACTGGAGGTCAGTTTAGTTTTAATTCATTTTTAAAGTGGGTCTGCTAGTTTAGTTTAGTTTTTAGTTTTGAGAAATGCTTAGTTTTGGTTAGGTTTTTATTAGTTTCAGTATTTCTTTATAATATGTCGCATTTGTCAGGGGCGAGATTCATAATGTGTAATAAAATCTCAACATTATACAATTTTAAAAAATGCATTCACTTAGGACAGGTGAACAACCACCCACAAGAGACAGCTTTAAAAGATGTGTATCAGCTGCCTGGACTGGGGTTTGCTTCTGTTTCTCTTACCTTGTTAAGGTAGCTAGGTTAGCCTACTTGTGCAAGCTTCTGAAATCGACCCTTTATTAAGAAGTGTCCCACATATATGCTCTTATCTGAGACACAAAGCTATCCCAGGGGATCACCTAAATGGGACTCCATGATGCCAGGTGAGGGCGCGGACTAAAACTGGCAAAGTTAAGAAATTGGAAAAGAGATTTCATATCTAACCAAAATACTAGGCTCATGTAGGATCTATAAAATAAACTGACAAAAACAACAACTAAAGACATTCACAAATTTTTGTAAAGCCTTGTTTTTAATTTTTATTTCAGTTAAAAAAAAAGATATTCACACCTAGTTTTTGTTATTTTGTTGTTGTTTTTATTAACCTTATAATAACCTTGTTCCTCACACCATTGCAACCAGTTAATGTTTATATTTTTCAGAATGAAAACAAAGAATTCCCATCAAACCCTCTTCTGCCTTACTCCTCCTCCATCTCTGCAGCACTACTCCACATGCATTTGTTTTTATTTGGCTTCATAGAAGATTTTTTTTCTCCACAAGCTGCAATCAACTCTGAAAGATTTATCTCAGTATGCATCAAAAGAGCAGTGATTTCTTCTCATATGGCGCTGTAAAGCAGTCTCTTCAGCTACGGTCCAGAGTGTTTATGGTAATTATATTGTTCTCCTATAATTGATGCGATAATAATTCATAGATTTCAAAATGCCAAGGCACACGTGAATGATATCCTCTCTACTGGAGTTACTGTGTCCATCAGCAGAAGATGGTGATCATTGGCACGAGGACAACCTGAAGGCCTGTTTTTTTTATGTTGTTGTTTCTGCAGCATACAGACATGATGTCAGAGGCTGATCGATGATGAGCGAAGATGACACCAGCTGGTAAGAGCGCTGGTACAATGTGAAAGGACTACAAGGTGATATTGTAAACAAATGCTGACATGTGAGTAAAGGGCCCTATAGAGGGTCAGGACTTTATTTTGATGCCTACATTTACACATGTATGTACACATGAATGTACCGCGGTGCGTCCTGTGAGCTCTTTTCCAGCAACTCCCTGCTCATTCAGTGAAATGCACACATTATATATCAGATAGTTGCCAGCAACCACCTCTGCCTTACCCAGCCAGCAATGTTACCCACTTCCGCTATTTCTTCACCCTCCATCTTAAGTAGAATTATGATTTCCACTACCCCCGCAAGCTCCTTAACCCCAGACATCAACATGTGAAGAATAGGTCAAGTGTGAGGCTGAGAGTGGAAAATCACTAGAATTTCTGGAAATGAAGTTACAATGAAAAAAAGTCAGAGGCGTTCACTCTGAAAGCAATTTAAACTGTTTTGTGCAGTTAGAAACAGGAAGGAGACAAAGTCACAGGCAAATTTTGAGCAACTTTGTGCTCCAGTCCCAAAAGGCAGTTTGTTTTGAACCGCTGAATGATGAGCTGCACAGAAAGTGGCAACATCCTGCATTAAGCTGCCTAAAGTTCAAATTTTAGGCCGCAAAGTTTCGCAATCAGTCACCATAAAAGTGTGATTAAAACTGTGTGCTTCAATCCAAACCACTGGTGAACTTTTATCTGGGTCATAATTACAACTAAACCATAAATCACACTGAAGAAGTTTTTGAGGTTGTTTCATCGTCGTACTGCTGTGGTGTATCTCAATGGAATGAGTAGGAAAAATCAGTTTTCTAAGGATTCTCTGTTGCAGTATTACTAATACAAGAAAACCTCAATTACTAGCCCGGGCTTTTATTTGCTTCTGTCACTGAACTCACCCTGCCTATATCTATGACAGGGCTTTAATTCCTTTACAATGCCGTTATAAATCTGAATAAATGATACTTTGGTGCTTATTGTTTCTGTAAAATGAACTAAATGACTGAATTGTGGAGAATCTAACAGATCTAACAATGTGAAGCATGTACATATTTAAACATTACTGTTGGTATGCACCATCTAAGAGGCTTAGCTCAAGCAGGTGACCCAGTGGGCTTTAAGAGGTTTTATACATCTAAAGAACTTCTATAGAAAACAGATCAGGTGTCTAATTGAGACCTGGGTTTATCGGTCAAAACATGTAGCCACACCAGGCCAGTAACTGGGACTAGGCTTTTTATTGAAGTTTGACGGTATGCAGCAGACTAGCTGGGGAGAGCAGTCAGCTTACAGTCACCATTAAGTGCTACAAATATTTCACAATGGGATGTTTCATTTTTTTCTCCTTTGATTAGTTAGTGTAACAAAGAATTCATTACAAAATGCAACAAACTGAATAAATTATGCAATATGAGAAATCTCTATTTTATCCGTTAACGACTGTGTTTCCTGACTGTTTTGAATTTCTATATGTCAGTAAGCATTTTCACTTTGAGAACATTTTTGACAAATATTTGCCTGCCTGCTAAAATGAATAAGAATGCATGAATGTTGGGAGGTGATGCAGGATAACATAAGTTAAACAGAGGCTTGAGGGGTTTTGGGCGGACAGGTGGGGTCAGAGGTCATACCTGTAGCGAGGAGCGGTGAGAAAGCCAGAAGGAGGAGTCCACAGACCAGACTGTAACGTCCGCACGGCCATGGATACAGGACTGACGCAGACATCAAACCAGACTTCCTAATGAGACAACAGAGATGAAGAGTTAGAAGCAGAGAAAACACACGCAAACACGCCAGCAACCATCTTCCCTCACACACACACACACACACTGACGTCCAGCACACACACACACACACACACACACACACACACACTGACGTCCAGCACACACAAGAAGCTAAAGTCACACCTTTCATCTCTCAAATGTCTGAAACTGGAAATGACATCACAGTTGTGAAAGAAAAGGGTATTTTTCAGTCTAAATGTGTTGTCAGCTGCAAAACTGGCCCTTGTTTGCTTTAATCCAGAGAAGTCTGACTGTTCATTCACACCTGCTGTTCATTCACACCTGTCAGCTGCCACCACACACCTGTCAGCTGCCACCACACACCTGTGCTTGCTTCTCCTGTTGCTGACTGAGCAGCAGCATTGATGAGGGTCTTCATTTTGATTTTCCAAACACAACCTGAGATTTGAACCAGTGACCTGCCGTTTGTGCCCTCTGACATTTCTGATACACAAGAGACCAAAATCTGAAATCCCTGGAATAGAGCTTTAACTAGAAATTATTTTCATATTCGATTAATCTGCTCATTTTTTTCTTAAAGTTTCCTCTATAAAACAATTTAAAATGCTCAACCCAATTTCCTAAAGGCCAAGGTGATGTCATCAAAGGTCGGGATTAGTCCAATCAGTCCAAACTCATAAATATTCAGTAATCTATAATGTTAACATGAGGGAAAGCAGCACATTTTCGCAATTAAGAAACTCAAAAAAGATAATGACCTAAAATGATCTAAATGATAAGTTGATATGAACAATTAATATTCAGTCGATTGACACATCGATTATTTAACTAATTGTTGCAGCTCTGCACTGGAACTAATTTTACTTATGTAATTTTTCACAGGAAGACAAGCGTCTTCTCCCCATTCTGTGCAATAAAGCAGCTTGGGTAACACACAAAGTATTTAAAACATTTACGCTGTAAATTGCAGGCTGAATTCTAAAGAGTTACCACTACTTCCCTTTACGTTGTAAAACTATCTTGCAAGTTATCTACAAATCCAACCAGCTGGCACAAGCTGTAAACTGCAGCAGAAGAGTGAGTCTCAGCAAAAATCAACCTTTCACCACCCTGAAAGGCATTTAGAAAATGTGATCATTTGCAGCCAACTCACCTGTAAATCATAACAATCCAGAGTCCAAAACTAAAAATCAACCTAAAACATATAAATATGCAAATATTAAGCAACACCTTTAAATAAACGTTGCTTCTATGTTCTGCATTGTTGTCTCATCTTCCAATCAGACCTTTTACAACACAACCATAACCCTGGCTTGACTTCAACCGGTTAGCCGAACTGATAGTGAAACCGACACCTCACGCTCAACATCGACCGTATTGCCCAATAGTCACACCTGACAGCTGAGCTAAAGCTAAACTTTCCTCATGCCAAAACAGAAGCCGATCACCACAACAACCCAAACTCTTTCTCCAGATGACTTGCACCGCCCTCGCCCCAGACAAGCACTTCCTGAGATAAACTAGTGCCAAAGGAGCCAGGGCTCTGCTGAAGTGTCAACCTAAATGCCACAGTGAGTTTTCAGTGCGTGAAAACATGTAGGTGTAGGTGTGCTTTGCCGTCTTCAGTGTGTGTGTTGGGCTTTCATGTCAAGGGAAATGCCAGTCATCTCAGGAGCGGCGAGGGAGGCCCCCTGCCTCAGAGTGCCAGTCTGATGGGCACACATGCACAAACACGCACGCACGCACACACATAGGAATCAAACATTACAGAGGTTTAACACACACACATTTACAGCTCCATCTTACGTGATCACAATCTGCGTGGGAGATCTGCATCTTAGTCATCATGGCCCTCTGAGATATTATAACTTCTACTGTCATGTTTGTCAAGTTGGAAAAAGGGAGGCAACAGAATCATTGTGACAAAATTATTCTAAATTAATAGCTTACTCTATTTCATGTGATAGCTGCACTGTTTGTGATGCTGTTAAACGTCTCACATCCGTAACATAACCAGCCTGTGAAATAACTGCCTGGCTTCACTCGGACCACATTTTCACGAACGTATAAATTAAAGCAGTGCTAAGAGATGTGACGCATCAACGCAGTCAAATCAATCACCATAAACATCTCTGGCAAGCCTTAAATGCCAGTTTTTCCCAATGATTTCAGAGTCAGCTGGCACAATCTGGCAGTGTGGTGAAGACTGAAGGCTGCACACAATATGACTGACAGCATGTTTGAGCTTCACTACAGGTGACTTCACACTCTGGGGGACTGGATGTCCTCCAATGTCGAAATCCTGACAAAAAACTAGTGTCTTGTCTCCCCTCCATCCTCTACACCTGCCCTTCATAACTGAAGTTGATTTAAGTTCAAACACAGAACCACTGTGTCTTTCTGTACTGAACGTGGGCTAACGGTCACAAACATGTTGTTTTTATGCAAAAAAGATCAGTGATGACTTGTTAAACTGATTCTGTATTTGATGGAAGCCCCCCCTGGTTTTGTGTACTCACGCCTACTGGTGACTCAGATAAGATCAGACTCATTATCTTGTCGTCAAGTAAAATTTGCTACAGTAAACACTACTTTCGTGCATGGTCGACCCTTTCCTTGGAAATCTGACACGCAGGAAGTGATGCATGTTATGTTTCCAGCTACAACAGCGATTTGTTTGGTGCAAACCGAGGAAGAGCTGGGTAATAGGCAAGAGCGATGACGACACAACCAAGACAAAGGTTCCCATCAACAGAAACTTCCACAGGGAAAATGCCAAGAAAAACATGCTGCAGGAAGTATTCAAATCGCCTGACCTCTGAGAATAAACTGAACGCCAAGAACAGAAAACATGGAGGATGACCTCGGGAAGTCTTCTTTGACTCAGTTATGGTAAGTTTGTAGTCTTCAGTATTGCGTTGTCTTCACCCACTGAACCACATCTGACAGTCTTGGTTGATCAGTAGCAGCAAAGGTATCTCTGCCATGTTGAACTTTCTGCTCTGCTGCTTTACAGTTTTTCAGAATGTGTGAAACTTCCTACAGAGGTAGAAGGTAGAGGTAAAATTTGGTGCCAGGGTTTGTTTTTCTCTTTTAACGGGTTTGTTTCTCTTTAAGTTTTTAACCACAACTGACAATGTGTTTAACATGTCTGTTTAAAACACAGTATAATACAGTATTAATGTTCTGTTAGGGCTCCTGGAAACCCTCAAACATCTCAAAAAACATACTTTTAAGAGAATTGCTTACAAACATGAATTTGAACTGATGATGCTACAGAAAAGGATGCATTAGTTAGACTTGGGATCTCAGAGAGACGTCCCTTTTCAGATATTTTCATCTGCTCTATATCTGTGGTTGGTGTGGACAGTAGTTTTTTTTACACTCTACTGCTAAAACATACTAAATACAAAATAATCTTGTTTGGATTTCTGAGTTTGACCTCTCAGGGGTCGACGTAACCTGAAGTAGCATCATCAGAAGGGTTGCGACTTCAACACTTGTCTATTTAAAAAAAAAATAAATATATATATATATATATATATATATATATATATATATTTCACAATTATCATTACACATACAGCTGGGAGGAAGTAAAGCAGATTACAACCGAGCGTAAATGTTTTACGCAGACCACGCCTTCAAAACTTCCCCTTGGCTATATTTAATTTGGTAGAAGTGGATTTAATTTAAACTGGAGGACAGCGTAATGCGGCAGCATGAACCTCCACTTGCTCAGCCTGTTTGACAGGATGGTCGGGGTTTGTAAAGCTTTCAACAGCCAGTGTGGGCTACACAATGCACAGTGACCACACAGCACACAGTGGGAGTGCTGATGTTGCGTTACTGAACAGGTCGGAGGGATGTCACACCTTCTGTTAGGATGTGGTGCACAAAACAGAGACATAAATGCTTTTATGACTTCATCCATGAAACACTTCATATTCAAAGTTAATGCTGGTTAAACATTAAGCTTCTTAAGTTAACCGTAACACCCATCATGAATGTAAAACACCAGCAGCTCAGATTAAATGTTCCTGAGATAAATCAGACACTTCATCCCCACCGCTGTCTGCCTTCTCCAACCCTCATTACCATGGGTATCTTTTTATTGTTTTATTTTAATATTTATTAATGAATTTATTACCAGTTCCACATGTAGGGTTAGGGTTAATAAGCTTTTAGCCTTTGAATGTTTTCTGTTTTTCTTTTCCTATCTCTTGTTTGTCTAATGATCTGATTGGTTAGCTGCTGCATATAACTGCTCTTACACGGATAAAAAACGCTGCATTGAATTGAAATGCACTAATGTCTACCAGGTGTTGCTACTTCAGTCTTATCTGTGAGTCAAGTGGTGCCATTTGAGTTAAGGGAGAGTCACAGCAGGTCAGGTGTTCACAAACAAGCGCAGGTCACCACACATGGATACAAACCTCCAGGAACATAGATTATGTCCAGCAGATTTACTTAGGGTTGCAACTATTTTCATTAAAGATATTCAATTCAAAGATATAAAACAGAGTTTTTGAATGTGCATAAGTAGGTATGATTATGGGTAAACATGCATAAATGTGTGTGTGTGTGTGTGTGTGTGTGTGTGTGTGTGTGTGTGTGTGTATATATGTGTGTGTGTAGGTGTAGCCTATATGTGGGTAATCAAGAGCTATTATTCAGTTGAAGGTGTGATGTATAGCCTACATAGCCTCCTTTTCTATTTTTTCCTTCTTTGTATCTGACTACATGAAATATTAGTTTTTTTCCCCAAGGATGTCAAAAAAACAAAATTGACTAATTGTTTCAGCTCTAGATTTAATTATAGTGGAAATAAACTATTAAAATACACACCTAAAACCTCTGAACCTCAGACAAGCCCTTCAAGGACTTTAACAAGCCTGAAATTGCATGAAATGCCCATAAATGAACCCTTGAAGGCTTAAAAAACCTGGACCCATAAAAGAGGGACCTCCTGTAATCTGTACAAAAACCTCTTAAAACCTCCTGAGACCCTGCCAGTCAACCCCCTCAGTGAACCCTGAACTGAAACTGATCTGTAACACAGTTTATTATGTAGCCTAGATCCTTTGTTCCGCAGCAACATCGGTGTGTCAGTGGAAGCTTCACGAGTTCACAATCATATTAAGGGATTATTAACTATTAGTCATGGTTGAACTACTATTTATCACTTAATTACCAATAATTAACAGGCACGGACTGAATTTAGCACACCAGCTCTATATCAGCTCAAAACTACAAGACCAATCATTCAACCTACTTTATCAAATAAATAACAGTGCGCTCGTGTTTTTGCACACAGCAGCCTATATTTATAATCAGAGGACTGAGATATCGATCTGTTATTTTTAAACACATTTTAATCAGCGGCTCTCACAGGTCCGACGGTCACCGGCAGGTAAAGTTAAAACACCGACACCTCCCCTCTTTGAATGGAGCAAATCTAAAAGCGGTTTAAATGGCGACATGTCTCACCTGAGAGCCGTGAAAGAGGCAGCAGCGGTGAGATCCCGGACTGAAGCGGCTGCTCGCGCTGAGGAGCAGATCTGAGGAGGATTTACTGACAGATCTGAGGATGTAAAGTGAAGATGGATCAGAGCTCGGATGTCGGCTTGACGGCGGCGGCTCCTGCTCAGCAACAAGTGCGACCTTCTCGGCTGCTCTCGCCCTGACTCATCGATCAGCTGTGTTTGACAGCGACACCCAGGCTTCCTATTGGCTGCTGCGAGCTGCCAAGCACCGCCCACCTGTGGGGCTCCGTCATCTTCTGGAAACGGTCTTCTCACACCACAGAACACACACACACAAAAGCATACAGGTCTTTATGAAAAGGAAATTGCGTCTAGTCCTAACATAAAAATAAATACAAAGAAGTAAATACGTTAAAATAAGAATCACATTCCTGGAAACCTTTTAAAAATGAAAGCCACAAACCCAGAGGCCATGGTTGATGGTGGCACCAGCTAATTAAACTGTGGTGGTGCAAACAAGTTAAAACAAAGCTTAAAGCCTAGCTAGCAGACAAAGATGATAGATGAACGACACCAAGCACTAAAATAAAATTTCAACCTCATGATGGCGCTAGAGAGAAAGCCAGAGCATCACAAAAGTGATCAGGACTCATCCTCAGGGAACCATGAGTGTCTTCACCAAATCTTAATCTAACAACCATTAGTTGTTATAATATTTAAGTCTGGACCAAAGTGGTGGGCCAACCAACCAACATGTTGCTAGAGCAGCTAAAAATAGATGTTATTCTGGGAGTTCAATGACCCGGAAGTGTTTAAGTGGCAGCCTGAAGAGAAACAACCAAGCACCAATTTTATGCTTGTGACATGAGGCAAAACCTGAATAGAGATTTATTTTCATCATGAAAAACAAGCATATTGAATTAATAGTTAACCATCTCATAATCATATCAAAATACTACTTCCTACTACTACTAAAGCGTCCATGCCAGGAAACTCTATAAGCGACTTATTTAAGACTTTAATATATATAAGTGGCCTTTTATTGTGGCCAACCTGAGGCAAACCGGTGCAATCCCCATGCTGTCTGATCAGCATCTTGATATGCCACACCTGTGAGGTGGATGGATTATCTCGGCAAAGGAGAAGCGCTCACTAACACAGATTTTGTGAACAATATTTGAGAGAAATAGGCCTTTTGTGTACATAGAGGAAGTCTTAGATCTTGGAGTTCAGCTCATGATGAATGGGGGCAAAAACAAAAGTGTGTTTATAATTTTTATTGGATATTGGAAAATGGAGCAGAAGTACAAATTGCAAAAAATGTCCCAGATTACCCAAATTCTCTAATTTGCATCCAAATTGTTTTCCCCTTTATTATTAGGCTATACGTTTATTACATTCCTTACAGTTGAACTAACTGATATACTTATTACAGTTTTAAATTTCAGTTCTAACTAGTTTATCCTCCGTGTTTGTTATATTGTTTTGTCCCATTTCTAAATTGCCACGTGCCACATAAGTTCAATTTCAATTCAATTCAATTCAATTTTATTTATATAGCGCCAAATCACAACAACAGTTATCTCACAGCGCTTTTCATAAAAGAGCAGGTCTAGACCGTACTCTGTGATGATATTTACAGAAGCCCAACAATTCCCACCAAGAGCAAGCACTAGGCGACAGAGGCAAGGAAAAACTTCCTTTTAAGAGGCAGAAACCTCGAGCAGAACCATGGCTCAGGGTGGGCGGCCATCTGCCTCGACCGGTTGGGGTGAGAGAGAGAGAGAGAGAGATGTAAGGAGAGAGAGAGAGGGGAGGGAGGCAGCCTACACAATATACACACACAGAGGTACACACAGTGAAGGTAATGCTGCTATAGACCAAATGAAAAATGGTACAGATATTTATAATAGTGTTAATGGTAACCATCGTAATGTTAATGATTATAATAACAATAATAACAATAAGACTAGCAACAATAGTCGTTGCAGTAGAGGGTGTCGAGCAGGAACACGGGGGCAGCAGGTGACCCGCAGCCACAGATCCAGACTCCACAGCTCCAGAGCCAGAAAACCTGCAGGAAGTGATAGGAGGAGAGGAGAGGGACGAGAAAGCACAAGACTACCAGAAAGGGGAGAAGTTGTGTTAGTAACATGCAATAATGGGATAAGGTTGCATACAGAGGGAGAGAAAGTAGAGGAGAGAGGAGCTCAGTGCATCATGGGAAATCCCCCGGCAGTCTAGGCCTATAGCAGCATAACTAAGGGATGGTTCAGGACTACCTGAGCCAGCCCTAACTATAAGCTTTATCAAAGAGGAAAGTCTTAAGCCTACTCTTAAATGTGGAGATGGTGTCTGCTTCCTGAACCCAAACTGGAACCTGGTTCCACAGGAGAGGAGCTTGATAGCTGAACGCTCTGGCTCCTAGTCTACTTTTGGAGACTCTAGGAACCACAAGTAACCCTGCATTCTGGGAGCGCAGTGCTCTGGTGGGGTAGTAAGGTACTATGAGCTCTTTAAGATAAGATGGTGCCTGACCATTAAGAGCTTTGTAGGTAAGAAGAATGATTTTAAATTCTATTCTGGATTTTACTGGAAGCCAATGCAAAGAAGCTAAAACAGGAGAAATGTGATCTCTTTTCCTGGTTCCTGTCAGAACACGTGCTGCAGCATTCTGGATCAGCTGAAGAGTCTTAATGGACTTTTTCGAGCAGCCTGATAATAAGGAATTGCAGTAATCCAGCCTAGAAGTAACAAATGCATGGACTAGTTTTTCTGCATCATTTTTAGACAGGATGTTCCTGATTTTCGCAATATTACGTAGGTGAAAAAAGGCGGTCCTTGAAATTTGCTTAATGTGAGACTTAAACGACATGTCCTGATCAAAGATAACTCCAAGATTCCTCACAGTGGTGCTGGAGGCCAAGGTGATGCCATCCAGGGAAACTATATCTTTAGATAATGCGTCACGGAGGTGCTTAGGCCCCAGAGCAATAACTTCAGTTTTATCTGAGTTTAACATGAGAAAATTACAGGTCATCCAGGTTTTAACATCCTGAAGGCACATTTGAAGTTTAGCTAACTGATGAGTTTCATCTGGCTTGATCGATAGATATAACTGAGTATCATCTGCATAACAATGAAAGCTTATGGAATGTTTCCTGATAATATTGCCTAAAGGAAGCATATATAAAGTGAAGAGGATTGGTCCAAGGACAGATCCTTGAGGAACTCCATGAGTAACTTTGGCGTGCATGGAGGACTCATTGTTAACATGTACAAACTGAAATCGATCTGATAAATAGGACTTAAACCAGCTTAGAGCGGTTCCTTTAATGCCAATGAAATATTCCAGTCTCTGCAATAGGATCTGATGGTCAATGGTATCAAATGCAGCACTAAGATCTAATAAAACCAGTACAGAGACAAGTCCTTTGTCTGATGCAATAAGGAGGTCATTAGTAATTTTCACCAGTGCTGTCTCTGTGCTATGATGAGCTCTAAATCCTGACTGAAAATCCTCAAATAAACTATTACTCTGTAGAAAGTCACACAGCTGTTTAGCAACTGCTTTCTCCAGAACCTTAGAGAGAAATGGAAGGTTAGATATAGGTCTATAGTTGGCTAAAACATCCGGATCAAGTTTGGGCTTTTTCAGAAGAGGTTTAATTACAGCTACTTTAAAGTACTGTGGTACATAGCCTGTTGATAAAGATAGATTGATCATATCTAGTATAGAGGTGCTGACTAAGGGTAGAACATCTTTAAGCAGCCTAGTCGGGATGGGGTCTAAGAGGCAGGTTGATGGTTTAGATGAAGAAATTATTGAAGTTAGTTGGTAAAGATTGAGGGAAGCAAAACAGTCTAAACATGTATCTGGTTCTACAGCTGTTTCTAAGGTTCCTGAGTTAAGAGATAAGTCTGTGCCAATTGAGGGCAGGTCTTGATGAATTTTGTCTCTAATAGCTAGAATTTTATCATTAAAGAAGCTCATGAAATCGTAACTACTGAGAGCTATGGGAATACTTGGCTCAATAGAGCTGTGACTCTCTGTCAGCCTGGCTACAGTGCTGAAAAGAAACCTGGGGTTGTTCCTATTTTCCTCTATTAATGACGAGTAGTACGCTGCTCTGGCATTACGGAGGGCCTTCCTATAAGTTTTAAGACTATCTTGCCAAATTAAACGAGAATTTTCCACTTTGGTAGAACGCCAATTCCTCTCAAGTTTCCGTGATATTTGCTTTAATTTGCGAGTTTCAGTATTATACCATGGAGCTAACCGTCTTTGTTTTAGTATTTTCTTTTTTAGAGGGGCTACAGAGTCGAGTGTCATTCGCAGCGAGCCTGCAGCACTATCAACAAGATGATCGATTTGGGAGGGACTGAAATTAGCATAGGAGTCCTCCGTTACTTTGTGACTAGATAATGTATTTAGAGCTGATGGAATCGCATCCTTAAATTTAGCTATGGCACTATCAGACAGACATCTTGTATAGAAATTTTTGCCCAATGGCGAGTAGTTCAGCAATACAAACTCAAAAGTTATCAAACAGTGGTCGGATAAAGAGGGATTCTGTGGGAACACCACTAAATGTTCAATTTCAATACCATACACCAGAACAAGGTCGAGGGTGTGGTTAAGACAGTGAGTCGGTTCATGAACACTCTGAGAGAAGCCGATGGAATCTAACAGAGAGATAAACGCAGTACTGAAGCTGTCATTCTCAACGTCCACATGAATATTAAAGTCCCCTACAATAATAACTTTGTCCGTTTTAAGGACTAAAGTTGACAAAAACTCTGCAAATTCAGATAAGAATTCAGAGTACGGGCCAGGCGCTCGGTACACTATAACAAAAAGAATTGGTTGCAGTGATTTCCAACTTGAGTGCGAAAGACTAAGAACAAGACTTTCAAATGAGTTATAGTTTAGTTTAGGAGAGGAGTCGAAGATAGCTGCAACTCCACCTCCTCGGCCTGTGCCTCGAGGAATGTGAGTATTAATATGACTGGGAGGGGTGGATTCATTTAGGCTAACATATTCTCCATCACCCAGCCAGGTTTCAGTAAGACCAAATAAATCAATATCATAATCTGATATTAGTTCATTTACTAGTACACCTTTAGAAGAGAGAGATCTGATGTTTAAGAGTCCACATTTAACTCTCCTATTCGTTTGCAAGTGGTGACCTAGTTTCATATGCAATGTGATCCTTCTGTGGGAAATTATTGTTTTTCGGAACAACAGTGAACTCTAAACCATAAAATCTCTATACTGTATTTTTAAAATCACCAACCCGCCGTGCATAAATGCACACTGATACTAAATTATAAATTTAACTCTGAACTCAGATAATTATACTTAAACTAGCCACTAAAGTCATTAAGAACCTTTCCCAAAATCATATACTCTCACACACAGCTGTCCTGTGGTCTGTAATGGCTGTCATTGTTTTGAGCTTGACTGTTCACAGTAAAGGCTGCAGAGCTACAGCCTGCAGAGCAGTCAGCTGCTCAGTTACTCCAACTGAATGGGTGACTTGACAGAAGTGCTAAAAATACAGTGCTGACTCTGCTGCTGCTACGGTAGAGAAGAATTTCTTCTGGTTTTCCACTGAAAGCTGCAGTATCAGCTCATCAAGCAGCATGTGGGAACTGCATCAAGCATGCATCAGTTAGGTGAGTGAAAGATTAAATTTAAGCCATATTATGACACTTATGTAACACTGTGGAGCCAAACTTATCAACACGGTAATTTTGGTAAACCTAACCCCAAACTGACTACACCGATTAGCTCCCGCACCCTAAATTCACTCTCTGTTCCTCGTTTCTGTCAAGTTTTACTGCCTCAAACACATTTTCTAAAACCAGTGAACAACATGGCCTCTCAGTAGAGTCAGTGAGTGTTTTTAACAGCTCTTGCACAAACATATAAGATTCTGTAGTTACAGTCAGATGTTAAAAGCTTCTTCAGAGAAACTGTACTCTCAGGAGCGTAAACATGCAGGAACACAGAGCGGAAAAGGAAAAAAAATTACCACAACTAGTCTGGGTGCCTTATCTAATAATGTTCGGAAAGTGGTCGTCTGTATCAGTGATTTGATAACTCTCTCTGAGCCTGATAACTGCTTGAGATTATGTTTAGATCTTCTGGATCTTACTTGCTTGCTTTTATTGTGAAGTACATCATCATGTCCTCATCTTTTAATAACTCCAAAAGAATTAGCTGTGTTTGACAGCGACACTCGGGCTTTCTTTTGGCCTGTGCGGGCCGCAAAACACCGCCCACCTGCACTGCTCCATCATCGTCTGGAAACACTCTTTATCTCACACCTCAGAAACACACGCACACAGTTATTTCTGAAAAAATTGTGGTCAGTCTCAACATAAAAATAAATATATACATGGTGTCACCTGCAAAATAAACTGTGGTTCAAACAAGTTCAAATAAAAGCGAACAGCCTTTGCTAGCAAACAAAGATGACACACACACACAAATGATATCATGCACTAAAAGCAAATTTCAACTGCAGGATGGAGCTGGAGGGAAAGCCAGAAGATCATCAAAGCCATCAGGACTCATCCTCTGGGAACCATGAGGGTCTCTACCAAATCTCATGTCAGTCCATCCAGACGTTTTTGTGATATTTAAGTCTTTTACCTATATATCTGTTAGTTTTACATTTCAGTTCTAACTACTTAGTGTTGTTTGTTATATTGTTCTCTACTTCATGTGCAATGTGCAACTCCTAAAGGAAATAATGCACCTAAATCACTTCAACAGTTAAGCGGAAGCTGATCGTGTACTTTACATTTCAGACCCAACATCAACACCAGGTCGAGATATTCTAGCAAGTCCAACAGTTTCACTCATTCGCATAAGTTGGAATATTGCAGCAAAGTAAATCGTAACTTATTCTGTTAATGCATGCATATATTTTTTAACCCTTATATTCCTGTTGTCTGAACACCTACTTGCTTGTAAATGATTATGAAAAAAATCCCACACAAAGAGCATTTCAGGGTTTGAACACAGTCTCTAAGACAAGATGCTGATGATGAAGGTGTTAAGTCCTTTGCAGAGTTACTAAAAAGAGATGGTTTTATAGATGTGAATATGCTACAAGAACTGAAATTTTACAATTAGGACTCTCTCATTGGATCACTTGTTTGGAGCTGAAAGAATATAAAGCAAGGGAAAATAGCCAGATGGTCTGATAGAGCAATACGTATTTAGTTTAAATTGTTAACAAATTGTTTTTGCATCTGATTTGTGATCTGAAACATCAGTGGTTAATCCTTCACAATCAAAGAGGAACAGAGTCTTTTCAGTTTACACATTTAGCAATCACACACATAGAGAAACAGATAATGGCAGATCAGATACACATTTCTCTTCAGCCTCTTATGGTTTATGTTCATTATGCAACTACTCTGCACGACCGATTAACATTTAGTCGAGCCAAGTCTGACAAAAGAGCTGAGATGTCCCAAAAGGCCACCATTGCAACATGACTTTTCCTCTGGAACCACTTTTCTTTTCTTTACCCATCCAACAATTGTTTTTCAGTGTGTAATGAGCCTTCAAGCTGCTAGCATGGCTCCTTATTGTATCACTTTTGGCCATGTTTGCATTTCACCAAGTAAATACATGTTTCTGATTAGAATCTCTTTTCCATTTCGACCTTTCCTGCATTCATGCCTAGTGAGTGTCCTCAGTGGAGAACAACACTTCAAAAACACACAAACAGAAAACAGACACCAAAGGAGACTTTTACAAAATCTGTATTTGCAAAAAAAAAAGTAAAATTTGCAAAGTGAAATCTATGTTTTTTTTTACAATACCAGTGAAGTTTACAAAAAAACAAGATGGTGCAGGAACGGCTGCTGGAATCTGCAACAGATCAACAAAATCAGCTTTAACACAAAAGGCGAGTCAGTGAGAAGCATTAACAGTCCATCGGAGAAGGAATTAATTCGGTTTTTAGGCTGGTTGGTCAGTAGTGGTCATGGTTCTGGTGACTCCACATGTTGGAAACCAGAAGTAAGTCCTGCAGGGTTTTTTTCCAAGAAGAAAGACTACTCACTTAACAGGACAATCCCTAAAGATGCCTGACAAGATGCTGCTAAGCAAGGCACTAAACCCTGAACAGCAGCACTGGAGCTGTTCATCTGCTACTAGTGAAGAAATAAAAAACAACTTCTGGAAGCTCTGTGGCGTGAAGCAGGGAGATGCTGAAAACACTGAATCCCAAGCAGTCCTGCTTCTTGAAAAATCCCTTTGGACTGAACCTTGCTCTCCTTCAGAGTATGCAACCGAGGTGAGAAGAGCGCCGACGTTGAGGCCCTCAGTAACCACATTCAAAATAAAAAACAACCCTGAAAAATGCTCAACCTGAAGTATTTTCAGTAACTTGAAAAACTGTCAGGAACGTTAATGAGAGATGTCACGCATCAGCCAAAAGATGCAAACACCAAGACGCACAACTTGGCATAAAAACCGCATCAAAATGACTCAAAGACTTTTCAGATATGTGAGATGAGAAGAGTAAAGCGTCATGGAGATCTCCCTCCACCGTAGTGTCAAATCAGAGTCATAATCTCTCAAGTAGTGATCGTAAAATGTTAAGGCATGAACTCATGAATATGCATACACATAAAAAACACACACACACACAGAACTACCACACAAACAAAGCAGTAGAATCTGGACCTTAAAAATGTTGTTACAGTCAACCTAATAAGCAACATCGGTCCACCAGTAGAGGGAACAGATCTGGGATTTTCACATTGATATTCAAAGGACAACTGATCAAAAGTGGGATGAGGCTAAGAGGCTCAACAGGACAACAAAGTCTGGGTCTGGTGTTTGGTTACACCTGGACTAACGGCAGGTGGGACAAGAGTATAAGGGCCAATTTTGGGGAAATAATTTGAAATTTCATTTATATAAAAAACTCAAAATATTTGGAGAATAAAGTTTAAAATATGAAGGGGAGCTAATATAACAAGATTTTCATACTCTGTTGTAGTAAACAGTAAACCCAAAGTTACAGGTTTCACCAGTAAGCACCTTCTCACCACTGGTTTTCTAGGATTTTGAAATGGAAACATGGAACATGATGCATGAGCCAATAACTGGACTGTTAGGAAGCAGTGGCTGAAGCACAGTGGGATCATACATTTTTTAACAAATAAAACTAATAACTGCAGGCTGCAGTAGTTTTTTTTTTTAAAGGAAAGGTGTGCGTAATCCAATCAACCTAATCTAAGCATACCAACATTTCGCTCTTGAAGCAACTTACTTTATTCTGTTATGACCTTTTTAAAGCTAATATTTTCAGTCACATTTATAAATCCCACATAAGCCGATCATTTTTCACCATTTCACCAGCCGCCTACCTTAAAAGGTACAGCAGGAAACGCCTCTGATGCAATTTACCAGCTTTAAGCAAGAAGCAAGAGTCTATTTGTTGTCAATCCCCAACAACAGTTTATGATCATTTAAAATATAGTAAGTGATGAATGTGCAGTTTGGATTTAAAAGATTCAAATGTGATCAATATTCAAATGTAAGATTCTGACTTTGGAAGAAAAACACTCCTGTCTCTTATCCTAAAATATCACAGCCCAAACTAAATCGCCACCGCTCCACCTGACGGTCATTCAGTCTATCATTTCATTCAGCTCAGCTCTCATGTCTCTGATGAGAAGCAAGCGGCTGCAAACATGAAGGATAATAACAGGTTTCATAATCTGTGAGTCATCATTGGCTTGTGCCACGAATGACCACAAAACAGGTCAAGAAACTGACACAGCTGAAAATGTCTGATAAGCTGCCAAGGTATATAACGCCTACCAGCCTGCAGCAGCAACGTGGAATCAGACAACAGCTTTTAGTTACAGACAGCCTAGAAGGAAGTATTTTCATTGGTTTAAGCAGCCTGATGGAGTCATCATCTCAGTAACTACCGTAACAAACACGCCTGAAGGGTGCTGCTGCTGATTTAATGCAGTACTTAGTGATCGTGACACAACATAGTGGATAATAGTGACTTCAGTTCACCGGTCACCTCATTCTCTTCAAGGCTAGATTTGCAGGAATTATCTTATTACAGAGAACAAAATATTAACCTGCTTCCTGCTTAAAAGTCTTCAACCTACTCTGTGCTGCTACTCTTCCTCACAAGGCCTCACAGTCATTGGTTTCTCTGTTTGGACATGAAGAACCCACAAAGTGAATGTTTACTTACAGCTGCAGTATTGTATGTATAGCTGTGTGTGTGTGTGATATATATATATATATAGTATACGTACATAGAAAAGTACATGACAATGTTCAGTTTGCAACGAGAACAGCGACTGTGCTATGCCATCCAAAACTGTCCAACCCCTCCCTTTGTTTAACTGCAGTTTTGACTTTTTTTTGTAGAGACAAAAGTAATCCTGACAGGAGATGGCATCTAAAAGAGCAAGAAAATGTTATTCTGCATCAGCGGAAAACATTCCGGGTGCAGAAACTCATGGTTAAGAAGGCTACTTGACTGAGGTCTGTTCTGAGGGGAAGAGGCTCTCTGCAGCAGCAGCCTTGGCTTAGAGAGGGGAATGTGTCTGCAGGCCGTGTTTATGTGCACCCCTGTGTTGCATCACCTTGAGAGGGATGACTCATAACAGAGCATAATCTTTAAGTTCATCTTCGGTATCAATCACCATTCATGAAACTACAGGTGTTTGCTGATAAAGACGGCTCCTTTTCCAGCCTGAGGAACATCAAGGCAGAAGTGGGTGTATAATAACAAGACCTGGGCACAAACAGAACACTAATTAATTCTCCATGGTTTCATTCTTTGGGTGGTGTTTGGTGCTGGGGACAATCAGTGGAGCATTTGAAAGGGAATTTAGTGTGAATATACAGTGACTGATCTCAATGTCGTGGTAATAAAAACCCTTTAAACAAGTTAGAGATATTAACTCCACCATGAAAGCTGTTTTCAGCCCCTTTAGAGAACTCATGTAGGTTTCATGGAGTGTTTGCTATTAGTCATTAAATCAACTGAGGCCTGATCTTAAGAGAATGCTAGTAAAGAATTTAACCTAACTTTATGTTTAAGATGAAGTGACAAGATTGGTGTCTGATCAGCACTGATGGAGGACTCTGCTCTCTCACTGTCATCCAAAACAACCTGACACAGGTCTGGTAATTATTTTAGCTCATGGGTGTGTGTGTGTGTGAACATTATTAGCAGCTATTAGTCACTAGTGTTCAGACGGATTTTCCTGAAAGTGTTTCCTACCCTCTAAGTACTTCTGCAATCGTTCTGTCATCTGCCTAAGGGTCCACTTTCACAGAACACAAATGCAAACACTAAAATAACAGATCAAAAACCTACTGTTTTGCTCCTTTCCACCACTCACTCTATAAAGGTGGATTCAGGAGCAAGACAGATTAACCAGGCTATCAAACATTAATCGATTCAATAGGACAACCAGTGTAGAACAGGATAAGAACTCCTCCACATCAGCAGCAGGCTATTTACTGAAAACAGCTGCCGCTGTGTTTGTTGAAGGAGAGTGATGACGTTATAAGGAAGCTGACGTGCACCACAGAATAAAAACTCAAAACTCGCTGATTGCCTAAAAAGCAGCTCATATTAATTTTCTTTTTTCTACCTCAGAACCATTCGGTTGTGTATTAACTAAGGGTTAAAAGCACGTGGAAAAGCCTACTCTTTAAAAACAAAACAAAAAAGCTAAAACAGGTGTATGATTTTAAGGGGGTCTCTTCTTGTCCTATTTGTCTATCTGCCTTTCACATGTCTGTAAAACCGTTGCTGCTCGTCCTTGTGTTATTTTGACCAATGAGGTTAATGGTCAAAAATTCCTATCTAGCCATCTAGAAAAATACCAAAACAAAATAAAATGTCTAGTGTCTATTATCTGCGTGCTGGAAACAACCGGGAGTGCAGCTCGTCGACAGTGCTTCAAAAATCATCACATCTCTAAAATAAACCAAGAAACAAATCATAATAATAAAACAATCACAAAATAGAGATAGTAAAACATGAAAACTGATATATCTCTCTATGTTCATTGTACATACACAGGAAAATAAAGAGGAAATAAGAGAAAAATTCATCTGTTAAAAAAACCACAACTCCAGTGTTTACCTTTTGTCTTAGTGTATGTTTGCTTGTTTACAACAGGAAGCTAGTACTACAAAATAAAGTCCGTGCGACTCATTTCTGAGTCAAAAGATTTCCTCCCTCAGTAGTAAGTTCTGGGTGTGATGAGGATAGCGTCTGGTATCCGTCCGTGAGAGAAGTCTTTGTAGTGAGAAAATTCGGCTTCCAGACCTTCAAATAGTGAGATTAAAATGTCGCTCCCTCTGACTCTAAAATCAGCCAGTGGGTTCACGGCTCCTTCAAAAGCATCCGATTGGTGTGCAAAACCCCACGTTCACACTTAAAATCCAGGTAAGGTCCAAATGGAAAAATAAAAAACAGCCACAGTCTTAATCTTTCCAGGTCAGGCCCTTCAATTAACACAAAACGTTTACATCAAATCAGCTAAAATCACTCCATGGCCCAAGCTGTGGCTTCTCTGCTCTTCTCTCTCTCTCTCAAAGTGAGAGCTCACGCACGTATGAGCCATCACACACTGTCAGTGTTGGCAGCATATGTTTACACACGTACACACACACACACACACACACACACACACACACACCCCGCTTTATTGCCTCTTATTAAGGGAAGTCACTCCCCACGGTTCAGTGATTCACGTAAGAAAATTAGAATACTCCTGCACACCTGGTTTACACTTTGCAGCTCACAGCACTTTCTGAAGCACAGACCCCTCATCCGTGACCTCTGACCTCTGTGGGCCACTCCTCTGTGTGCAGGAGTATTCTGTTCCATCTGAACCTGCACATGCTGCACTCCAGACTCTGGAGGTCTTAGTGGCACATGTCTCATCTCATCCTGTTCTGCCTCATCAGGGGGACGATGCAGGACGGCGGACCCGCCTTCGTCAAGAAGGGGTGTTTGAGAAGCTCGCTGGCCGAAGCCCTCTGAGCCGGGTCTCGCACCAACATCCTGTCCAGGAAGCCCTTGAGCAGAGGGGAGACCTGGGAGGGGGGAGAGAGAAGTGAGAGGGATAAATGATAAATGATGGGGCAGCGGATAAGACGCCTGCCTTTGGTGTGAGACACCAGGGTTCAATTCCCCACTATGACACATCCACCAATGTGTCCCTGAGCAAGACACTTAACCCCTAGTTGCTCCAGAGGCGTGCAACCTCTGACATATATAGCAATTGTAAGTCGCTTTGGATAAAAGCGTCAGCTAAATGAATAAGTGTAAGTGAGTGATACTATCCTGCAGGTTCGTTGAATCAGGTGAAATCAGATAACAAGGTTATTCAAAAGTGAGATTGTTGTCCCGTTTCATCTGAATGTCTTTCGTCAGATATCGCCCCTACAGTCTACATATTTTGATTAAGACTCACATATTGGGACCTGTTCAGTGATGTTATAGACTCAAAACTTTCTTTTCTAGCCAGAGAATTTGTACTTGAAGGCTCAGTGACAAAAATGCAGACTTGGCTTTGCTTACTGTATGCATGTTTTCCAGCTCTGTCTATTTTAGTATCAGTTCTAGTCTGACTTTAGATGTAATCATTTTGGATGCAGGGACACACACACACACACACACACACACACACCCACCCACCCACCCACCCAGGCAATTCAATCAAGACGCAGGACCACACACTTGGTGTTTATACTAAACAATCTTAGATTTCAGTTCTGGGGACTTGGGATCTCACAGAAACTCAATTAACAAAAATTGAAGCAGACTGTTGTCTTCAGCTAGCTGCAGTTGTGTGTGCAACGTTTTGCAGAAGACAGAATCAGCATGGTTTATACATTTTATAACGCGAGCAAGTACACAACATACGTTGGTGACGCTTTCCGGTCAGCTCGCTCTCAATGGCTGTTGTGGGTTGAATCGTAAAAATATCAAAAGATTCTAATTTGGGGTGCCTCCAATCCAGCCAGCAAACTTAACATTATGTCTGTAAACCCCTCACACTATAAGATGATTTGGGCCATAAATTGGTTCTGACCAGCCTCGGCTTGGGAACAGGCCCGGGATTGTCCAGAGATGCAATTCGGATCCAAAATTGACCCAATTATCCTCTAGTGTGCGGCCAGCATTTAGCATCTGTGTGCACTAAGACATGGAATCATCACATTTCTTATGTCCTTTTCCTTTCTTGTTTTCTGTTTAAAATTTAAATTGTAAAAGTGCCTATTTTATGTTGTGTTTATTTTATATTAATTGTCTGTTAGTCCCTATCTATGTCACACATTTCTGCTTGGCCACTGCTTTATTTATTTATTGGCTTTGTGAATTACTCGCCATCATTAGTCAAGTCGCAGGCAGCAGTACTGGGATCTGTGCCAGGGCCGAGATAACCTCCATCATTGTTACTCAAAGAAGCTATTAAACAAGTCAATAAAAAGGGTTGGTCAACACTCCTTTAATGTAGTGTGTCTCTTCTTAACGTCAAGGCACCTAAATGACTGCTAGAATAAAAAAAAAAAATGACAGGTTATAATCAAACCCGTTCCTCACAGCTGGAGTGGTTACAAACCAGATAAACTGCAAGTTGTCTTTTCTGTTCCTCTTGTGAAAGCGAATGTTTCATGTTGCAAATGTTATAGATGTTATTAATAATCGTTTTTGCATCATATTTGGTGGTTTTAACAAAGGGAAAGTACAGAAAACGATGATTGGTAGTATAATGACTTTCCTAACATCTGCTAATGGTGCTTTACATAAGATGGTTGGTCAAAGTTCAGCAGTGTCAGTGTTTTCAGCTTTGGTCCCTGTTGTTGTACCTTGTGCAGGTTCTTCAGTTTGGGAGGCAGGTTGTCTCGAATCATCTTCATGGCTTTGAGTGGCGGCTCGTTGAAGTACGGCGGCTCCCCATCCACCATCTCTATGACCATGATCCCCAGAGACCAGATGTCCACCTGGACACAGCGAGAAGAGAAAGTCAACAAGTAGAAGAGATGTGCTTGTTTAGATGTTCAAATAACAGTGGAATCATGAGGGTGGGAGTATTACCTCTGGTCCATAAGGCAGTCTGGATATTAGCTCTGGTGCCATCCAGTACGGTGTTCCAACCAGAGACTTCCTTCTTTGCACTTCCTTAGACACCTGGGCACAGAAACCAAAGTCTGACAGCTTCACCTGGAGACAGAATGAGCCAGACAAAGATTATTCAGACCAGACAGAACACAACACACTCACCATCACTAGTTTAAACATCACATAAGTGAATGTGAGGTTAAAGAAATACATGTATCCACTTTATTTATAGATTAGCTGTTTCATGGCTATACATCAACGTGTCTGGCTCAGCAGCAGGAGAGAAGCAGGAGAGAAGTTTCTTCATAGTTCGTATTAATATAATTTCTTAAGCATTGTAAATTTGACTTGATTATGGAAAGATGAAGCCACCTTCAATAAAAACCAAATACTATGAGTTGAGTTTCACCTGCATAAATATTAAATATGGATATCTGAAGCACACCTTCCTTTTCATGCTTCTTATAGCCAAGCAAGTGGGACAGTCAGTGAAATCTGTCCCACAGTCCCCACTACCATCCACCTCTCTTTCTGAGAAGGTTTGTGCATGGCTGGATATTTAAACAGAGAACCAGCCTTTGATGTTGCCCACAAGGCCGACTGCTAGCCTCAGACTGCTCGGAAAGAGAAATGAAAAAAGCTTGCTATGAAAATCAGGCCACACATGTATGAACACTCACATACACAAACACCGTAACATGATGGCAGCTGGTGACAGACTGGGCTTCATAGACAACATCACTTAGCCAAAATTGAGATCCAGTTTTCTAGAAAGTGAGACACTCATTCTCATTTATCTCACCCATCACACAGGTGCATTCAGACACCCCAAACACACTGACCCTACTGACGAGAAACACTTCGCTTGGTTGAGTCTGCTTCCCCTGCCAGGCTAAATCGCAAACAACAACTCAAACCCAACCCACACTGCAGCCAGCAAGAAGGTTGCTGTGTGAACATGTGACCACTCAGGGTTTTTTATTTTTATTTTATGAAGATACTATTGGACCAAAACAACTGAGTAGAAAATCTGAAGGTTACAGAGAAAAAAAAAAAGCTTTAAGAGCTGCAAACTTGTAGATTTTTCCCCCCCCCCCACAAACACCTTTTTAAAATCTTCATTTTTCTCTGTGACTTCAAATTTACTGACACAGGATGTGAGCTGAAAGTGAAAATACTTAATTTGATTAAGAAAATCCAGGGTTTGAAAGGAGTCACAGCATTGACACACAGTCTCTGTCACATTCGTGCAGTTTTACTGGAAAAATCATCAGGAGAGTGACACCGAGTGTCCTCTGAGAAACTCATTAGCAGGATTTTGAGCCTCATGGATCAATGAGATGTAGAACAATGTAGGAGAAGCACTTCGGTGTAACCGTAGAGGCCACCCTGGCCATGCACACTGCTGGAGGCTGAGGCGGTGGGTGAAACCACAGCTCATGAAGAGATCAAACCACAAACACTCCTCAGCTGTCATCAAGGATGCTGTGGTTTACACTTAACATCACATGGCTGACTGGCACATTATGGGTGTATGCTGCTATAAGTTACACAGCAAAAAAAAAACAATACCCCGCCCGTTTATTAAAAGGGACAGTAAGTGACTGTAATCCAATACACTTTTAAATTCTGCGAATATTTCCACAAAAAAAAAAAAAAAAAAAAAAATCAGCTTTTCCTACACAGCCCTGGCTCTGTAAACTGAAAACAAAGAAAGTGGCGTGGACCTTGCACACAACATTGTTCCAGCCAATCAGCAACCGGTGGCATTAGTGCTCATGCACACCACAGAGTGATGTGGGGAGGGGAGACGGCCCATCCGAATGTGCTGGCTGAGAAACAGTCAAAGAGGAAAAGGTCTGAAGAAATTAAACAAAGGAGAAAGTGATATGACCAGGCCAGGGCGAAGGCATTTCAACCCTAGAGAAAGTTCAGAGCTTTTGAGGAAGTACTGAAGGGAGGGGTGCATTTGTTTGGCAGTTTAGTTAAAAAAAATCAACAATCCTTCTGCAAAATCACTTTACTCTCAATTACTCTCCCTTCAACTTGTTAATTAAGTGTATTAAGCCAAATATCATCAGAAATAATATAATGTGAATTATAAAAGTGGAGGACAAACTCAGCATGCCAGGAATTAATACTTGCTGATTGACTTAATGTGGATTAATTAGTAGCAGCAGACCAGTCTTTGGGCTAATGATTACTCATTCTGACTCCTCAAATGCACCCAATCATTTACAAATATGTGATCTTTATAAAGTGACCACCGTGGACGAACTCACGAGTTACACCAAAGCACTGACGACATTCAGCTGTTTGCCTTAACTTATCGGCCTGGTCAAAATACACAGTCTTTGTGTTGCTGAAGACAACTTATCTTTATATATGCATTCTGCAAAGGCAACAAATAAACAGCAACATCTCACACTGAGTCATCTGGACCACAACTGAAACTCCACTGCACAAACTTAGGGACACAGACTATGTATGTATCTGTTGACTGTAACATACCAAAAGCAGAGTTCCTTTTGCCTTGGTCTTCTTTTGCAACCGTGTTAGTTTCATTTTCTATAGAAAGCAGAAACTTGCTTGTCAACAGACAGGAAGTGATTTGGCACCAGCCTCAGCTCTACAGCAGAGGTTACCAGAGGCATTTAGTTCCCTTTTCCAAAAAACGTTTCCATTCTAATTTTGTAAAACTGTGTGAAGTGCTGTTGGTGGCTGCAGTACTTTGCTGAGTTTGTGCATCCTGTGAGAGAAACTCTGAATTGGAATGAGCAAGGAGAACGTACCTCTCTGTCCATCATGTGCACACTACAAGCCTTTCCTCACAGAAGACACTTTGACAAGTCATAGCAGGAGAAGCACATGTGTGGCTAATAACATTAACAATTACTGCATTCAATTAATAATTATTATTACAAAACATGATATCAGTGACACCTGAGCTTGTCCTGCTAGGACTTGCTCAGATATTTGCCGTGACAAAGGCCTGCTTTCGTGCTGACAGAGTGCCGCCTCAGTTGGTCTTGTGGTTTGACATATAAAAGCAATTGTGTGCTGCGACTAATTTGCAAAACGAATCACATTATTCACTTTGTTTCTGTGCAGCCACATACTGAACACTTTCTTCTTTTTTGTGACTGCTCAGCTCACATTTTTTCTGTACTCCGCAGACATTTTAAAAGGAAGTTGTTTTTTCTAGAATCACCACAATATTAATTTGGGTTTAACAGCTTTGATGCCATCTTTGAGGAGTGTGGTACATACCCGGCCATCATGAGTGAGAAGTATGGAGTCACTCTTGATGTCTCTGTGAATCACACCCTGTGTGTGGAGGACAGACAACGCCTTCAGGACAGACAGACACACTGTGGCAATCTGCTCCTCGTTCATCCTGGAGGGAAGGAGACAACAAATATGTAAATTTAGACACTGTACAGTCAGGTGCAATTTCTGAAACTATATCGACCAGTCTTTGTTTTATAGTTATTAGAGAAATACTGTATGTACTACTGTGTGTAACTCTGTATTATGTGTCTTGTTCATCTGGTTTGTTTAGTTCTATCACTGTGTTTTACTCGTGACTTGCCAAGAGACTGCAGCTGAAAATGACCTTTAAATTATTTCTGGTACAATGTATCAAATGGTAACAATTATTGTTAATTTTGCACATGATCCATTACAAATAAAACTGTCATATATCAATATATAACTTGCTGTTGTGAAAAAAATGTAAAATGACACAAGACCATGATGGTATATCCATCTGTGCAGAACACATCAGGTAACACTGCCCCCTTATGGAAGATAAGAGTTGGTGAGGGAAATTTGATGCAGGACACGGTTTAATGTTGAGGAAATTAAAAGCCTAAATCACAAGAAAGTATATTGATTACATAGACTACAAGCTCATATACCCGCCCACAATGGTTAAACCTCTTAAAAGATGCGAGGTACTACATAAATGACACAAATAGTTTTTCTCTCTCACCTGGTGTGTGTCACGATGTCTGTGAGAGCTCCTCCCTCCAGGAACTCCATGACAACCCAGAGCTCATCTCCCACCAGGTAGCTGTTGTACATCTCCACCACGTTCTCATGGTGATAGTCCCGCATGATTACCACCTGCAGTTACCATAGAAACAGATATAATTGCACGACTCGTTAGACTCAAAAGAATGACAAAGTGGCCTTGCATTTAGAGAGACTATGGTGTATCTGTAAGTATCTGTCGACGCTGGTGAAGCCCTGCCTGATTACTCATGAGTTGAATAAAATATCTAAAATGTAAAGTGACAATTAGAAACTAATGTGTGTGTGAAAGCTGTATAATCTACCACCTACATAAAAGCCTTTCATTTCTTCTGACTTTGAGAGATGTGTCTCAGGAAAGTGATTTTATTCCATGGTTTTATGTCTGAAGGCTGCATGAGCTGAGTGTGATAGATACCTTCACACCTTGCTGTGCTGCTATGCCGTCTTTATATGTGAAAAATATATCTGCAAAATTTGCTTGTGTCAGGAAAGTGTGAAATAACATTTTTGGAATGTTATAATTTATTTTCATATACAGCCATTGTTCTCTTTCTGGTTCAAAGGCACTAGTCAGGACATACGGATAGGTCAGTGTGTATCACAGTATACACAACTTGTCACAAGGCATATATGAAGCAAAGCAATCTAACAACATTATTTAAAACAGAGGAAAAATGCAGATGTAAGTGCAGTAAAACATCTCTGCATCAGTCAAAGTGCATCAGCTGATGCATTTTATTATCACATTCAGTGTCAGTATTCACTAGATCAAAAACTCTTACCTCGTTGAAGAGGAGTTCTCTGCGCTGTTGTTTCCTCAGGTCCATCTTCTTCACGGCGACCAGTTTGCCGTTGGTTTTCACTGTGGCAATACACACAATCCCAGTGGACCCCTCCCCTATCTTAATGTAGTGGTCTAAGTAGGTTCGCGGATCGCCAGGATCCACCACCATCTGTAGCGCTGCTCTGAACTGCTCATGGGAAACCCTCTGAGGCTCCCTTTGCGGTGAGCGGCCCTGGGACGGCGCACCTGAGACTGGGGCCCCAGAGGGCGCAGGGGGCCGTGGAGCTGGAACGTTGGGGTGAGGGGTGTGTGGTTGCTGGGTGGCCTCAGGGGTCAGGCTGGGGTGGGAAGTATGATGAGGGTGCGGGTGGCTTATAGGGGGCTTGGAGCTGGATGAACCTCGAGCAGAGCCGCTAGAGGGGCCATTTTGAGGAGATTCATGGTGTCGAGCTGGCTGGAAGAAACAAGACAGGAGAACGTCACCAAAAACACAACATCCACTCAGTATAAAAATCAAGAGGAAGCTGTCCTTTCGGGATAGAGCTGCAACAACTTATGAATAACTTAGCAAAATAACCGATTCGTAGATGCTTCGTAATGCGGAAGTGGACAATTCCAAATCAAATCACGAATGTAAATACTTCATTATCTAAATGTTGACAGAATGAAAAGGGGGAACTCGGAAATGCAGAAGTGCAGCACTGGACTGTCTGTGTGCTGTGCACATAGCAGCCACGATCGATAATATCTATCAAATCAAAATGATGTTTTCACCCGCACACAGGCAGCAGAAAGTGACAGTGAAAGCGAGCAGAGGGCAGAGGCAAAGCATTAAGTTGGCAGGCTGTGAAAGTACAGGGTAGGTCACAGTGTGTCACAGCGTGTCACAGCGGAGTGAACATGGTGTGGCTGGAGCATTGTAAAGTGAGTAGTGTAACCCCTATCTGAAACTATACTAATAACAGCAGCATCAGAAATGAAAACCGCAGCAACAGAGGGCAGCAATGATGCTGTAATAATGCCATGTAGAATTAGCTACATTTACAGGAAGTAACATTAAATAGCCCCATGTCATTACTATCTACTTGGTTCTATCATTATAAATACTGCATGAAAAGTACCAAGTAGCCACACAGTGAGAAAAATACCTATTTATCCTGTTCGTTTTCCAATCATATCGTAGCCTTCATAATCATAATGAGGTGCCTAGAGATTCCCACGCCTAGAAGTGAGGCATCGTGATATCGAATCAAATCATTGACAGGATAATCATAATCGAATCGTGAGACCAGTGAAGATGCACACCCCTAACTTACAACAACTAAAATATTAACACCACATTTACACAGTAAGAGGGGGTTGTTGGCATTTAATCCTCCATCACAGGTTATTTCATTTTACTCCACGTTAGGGATGGGGATTGTACATTTTTATTGATACCCTTATTGAGACTGTTTAACAATCCGATTCTTTATTGATACTTTACTATTATTTGGTGACGGTTATTTGGTAAGACCTGACCCAAGGTACGAGGAAAATATTCAATGTGCGATAACATTGTTATATATTGAGATAACATATGACTTGATAAATAAACAAATACGGAAGTGTGTATATTAACTGCCTGGTTGTTTTAAAATTAATTACAGGATTAGAATTGAAGATTTTAAATACAGCTAAATGTTCTTTCTGGAGCAGCAACATTGTGGTGACATTTAGAAGGAATTAAAACTCAGACTGCAGTCTCAGTTCCTCCTCCTATCTGCTGTTATTCACTGCCTGCAGGTAACCCTACCAGGCCAAAGGAGGAGCTGCTGGTTTGTCACAGCCAGCAGCTGAGTTTCTAACAAATTTTAAGACTACAGACCCGTCTATGCTCCAGACAGACAGCTTTCTATTTAGCTTGTTTTTAACATTTGGCTAATTGCCAAGCTAAGTTTGCTGTGCTTGTATGAAACATACAGGATGTGAGACCGGGGACAGAGATGATTAAATCAACCTTTTCTACATGTTTACCTTACAGACAGGTGGATTGATGAAGTATTGTCTTTTTACTCGCAAAGGTTTTATTGCACGTACTTACGTGCGGTAACTCAAGTAGTTTGGAGCTACCTTCACCGTCTCCAACGCAACGTGGCAGTATCTTTCTCTGCTGCCGCTGTGTGCATGTGTAGGAGCCGACAGAGAGCAGCAGAGGCTGCAGCCTGATGATAAACATTCCGGCCTGTTTAATACCGCGTTTCGGTGCCATCATAGTTCTCTTATTCATCACGTTTCAAGTTAAATCAGATTTGACGCTCGAGACACAACGTTACTTTATAGGTCAGACCGGAACGCGATCCCCATCTCTACTCCACCACGTTATCATTATACAGTATAATGTAATATAGTAATTCAGGAAAATCTAATTTGGTAGAAAGGTCTGTTTTTGCCTAATCTAGCAAATTCAATACCTGAAATAAATGAAGGTACTTCATCAGATTGATGATATAAAAATCCAATAATACCTTAAAGACATCCTGCTCACTGATTTGCAGATTGCAAAGTGAATTGGCCTAATACACACAGATACTAAATGGATAGTTACTGCAGTATAAATTGTATGGGAAAAGCTTTGGTTTAGTGTACATCGAAAATACAAATAACACAAATCAAACAATCCATAACATAATTCTGTAAAGCAATTTGCCACAGCAAGGTTGTTCTACTTTTTTAAAAGCCCTGAACTCCATAAATCTAAAATAATGAGATCCAGGACAGAAGCAGCTAAATCTGACCTGGAGAACAAAGAGCAAGGTGACGGGAGCTATCATCCATCAGCCAGCAGCTCAATTTGCACCTGTCTGCCTTTTTCTCTCAGTCAATAGCTTCCCTCAGGGCTGCTGTCTCTCCTTGTGCCTGTACTGGCTAGAAACAGCCACCTGTCTTTCTGTCCATGCTGCCGTCCCTACCTGTCCTGTGGGGCTGCGTCCGCCCTCGCTGTCTGTCCTCGGGTAGGTGTTAAACGGCCGTGTGGTCTGTTGGGCAGTCTTCATCACCCCCTCTGTTACTGGCAGGTTTGGGGTGCGGATGTTGGGCCCAGAGAGAGGTCTCTTGTCCCTGGGAGACTGAGGGCTGCCATCCCGCACCATGTAGCTAGACTTCGGCCTGTGGTCACTGGGTTGATCCCTGTGAGGCACCTGCTCCTGAAGAAAGGCAGGGTTTGGATGAGAGATGGAGGGATTAGTGGGATTAGTGCAAGGAAAAATAGACAGAGAAAAAGATGCATAAATGAAGCTGTTACAATATCAAATTAAAACAAATCAAAGATACCTAAAGTGTTGTATTATTAACTAAAATCTACAAGGCTAGGACTTAATATATTGGTCTAGAACAGGGGTCGGGAACCTTTTTGACTGAGAGAGCCATGAACGCCACATATTTTAAAATGTAATTCTGTGAGAGCCATACAATATGTTTAACACTAAATACAAGTAAATGTAAATGCATTTTATGTAAGACAAACACTTTTAAAGTACAATAAGTCTCTGAATTCTTTTTAATAACGTTGTTATGTTGTTGCTAACCAATGTTGAATAAAGTACTTCCTACCATTAATGCAACTTCTGGTGCTGCATGGTTTTGCTGATGGCTTTGTAGTCTGGTTGATACGTGGTGAGGTTAAGCTTCATGCAGGCGTTGAGACTTCCATCCGTTAAACGTGATCGTAGGTTGGTCTTCATGTTCTTTAGATGTGAGAAAGACTGCTCACATGCATACGTAGAGCCAAACATTGTCAGTACAGCAATACTCACACGCTGAAGTGTGTGCTACGTGACGGGAAGCGCGTTCCAAGTTTTGACAATCAGCTGGTCCGCGGGTTGAAGTTTTCCAAATCTTCATTCAGTGACTTGAACTTACTCACCTACATGTCTGAGGCCTTCAGGTCAGCAGCTTGTAGCTCAAAATCTCTGACGGAGACACCGGGGATGTAACTCAGCTCGGCACTGTCCCCTGCACACTTGTGTGGATGGGTGATGAACTTAAAAAGACGAGCGCACTCACGAAATTCTCCAAAGCGCACTTTGAATGACAGCAGGAGATTAGATGTGAAGCCCGCTAGCTGTTGAAGATCAAGATGTTGAGCAGGGTCACTTGCTGTGCATGCATATTTAAACTGTCCCAGTTTTTCAAAGTGTAGTAAACGACCTGTCATATCAGCGATGAAGAGTTCCAGCTTGTTTTCAAATGCAAACACTGCTTGTTGAAGGGATAAGACTGTATTTCCAACGCCTTGCATTTTCACATTGAGCTGGTTCAGATTTTCAGTCATGTCCACGAGATAGTAGAACTTCAGGAGCCACTCAGTGTTAGCTAACTCAGGATGCTCAACGTTTTTCATTTCAAGAAAAGTCTGGATTTCGCTCAGACAAACCTGGAAACGGCTAAGCACCTTCCCTATTGACAACCAACGCACATTGCTGTGCAGAAGCAGACCAGGATAATTATTCCCAACTTCATCTAGCAGTGTTTTAAACTGGCGATCATTTAAAGCTCAGGCAACAATAAAGTTGACCACCCGAATGACTAGCGACATCACCTCACCAAGCTGCTCGCCACATATCTGAGCACAAAGCGCCTCCTGATGTAGGATGCAGTGAAAACTTAGGATGGGTCTCTTTTCATGTTCATGAAGAAGCGCTACGAATCCTCTGTTTTTCCCCACCATGCACGGAGCACCGTCAGTACACACCGAAATAAGTTTATCAATCGGTAGATTTTTTTTCTTCAGCGAACTCGGTGAAAGACTTGAATAAATCCTCCCCTCTTGTTGTCCCTTTCAAAGGTAAAACTGCAAGACTTTCCTCACAAAGTGTGTCACCGACAGCATACCTTGCAATCACACTGAACTGGGATAAATGGCTTACGTCTGTTGACTCATCCAAAGCGAGAGAACAGAATGATGCTGCATTTATGTCCTTCCCTTGTGTTGCCTCAATTTGATTTGCCATCATGATGGTACGATCGTGAACAGTTCTTGCCGACAGAGGCATGTCTTTTATTCGTTTGATTATCTTGCCTTTATCCGAAAAGTCGTCAAAAAGTTCACTGGCAACATCAAGCATGAATGTTTTGGCATACTCCCCATCTGTGAATGGCTTTCCGTTTCTCACAATTGCTAAAGCACCAGCAAAGCTACGGAGTTGCTGCTGACTAGCTTGCACTCTGCACAGTAGCTCTTGACATGCTTTATTCCTGCTGTCCCCCGCAGGATATTTCGATGCAAATGTAGTATTGCGTGTGTCGCTTTATATTTGAGCGTTTCATCGATGCAATTTTATCATTGCATATAAGACACACCTGCTCTCTCCACAAAGGCGAATTCCTCTGTCCATTCCTGCTGAAAAGTACGATACTCCTCATCTTTTTTTCTTTTAGCCATCTTCTTTGTCAAAAGGGTTTCTGCAATTAGCTAGCTAGCTGACTACTTGATTAAAAGGCGGGACGTTTACTTTCTGACCTCACAACGACCCGTGTATGTTACGCATTATCCAATAAAAATTTGGTGTTGTCCCGGAGTACAGCTGTGATTGGCTCCAGCCACCCGCAACCATGAACATGCGCGGTAGGAAATGAATAGATTGAAATACATGAGAATGTTTTATATTTTTAACGTTATTATTTTTGTTTATTAAAGATTTGTCTGCGAGCCAGATGCAGCCATCAAAAGAGCCACATCGGGCTTGCGAGCCATAGGTTCCCGACCCCTGGTCTAGAAGATAATGACTACAGGAAAGAGAGCCGTGTCCTATGAACAGCAATGTCCATATAAAGAATCTTATTACTAATAACTATAAAGATGAGGTGCTGGGTCCAGTCCCTACCTTGTCCCGGTCCCGATGCTCTCTGTCTCTGTGAGGGGGAGGAGGAGGGCCGGAGCCTGGTCTGTCTCTGTGGGCCCTGCTGGGCTCTTGGCCCCGAGGCTGCTGCTGGGGACGACCCTGGACTACCTCATCCCACTGCGGACGGATTACGTGCTGACCCTGGCGGGGGTCACCGCCACTCTGGGGTTCTGGTCTGGTTCGGTCTCTGAGAAGGAGAGCGATGCAAATATCAGTACAGATACTCGTGGTGCAACAGCTCGTTGGTTTGTGTTGATAAAATCTCTGCTTTGCTCCTGTTCATAAAATAATGATGCCACAACAAACAATCCGTGCTATATCCCACTTCTAAAGACACAATCAGCGAGTAAATGCACAATAATGAAATGCTTCAACTCTTATTTGTGTTCAAAATATGCGCCATTTACTCCACCCGGAGCTGCAGTTTGACAGCTTACCTCTCATGTCTTTCTGGTTGTGAGTGATGGCGGTGGTGAGGATCTCCGTTCTCCTGCCCTCCTCCTCCTGAAGAGCTCGAGTCCTTGCGAGGCTGGATGGGAGGGCTGCCTCGTCGCAGGGAGTTGGAGCGAGTCACAGACATGGTGTCAAACTCATCCAACAGCCATGTTAGAGAGCCGTCCACTCCAAGCTTGTTGCCACGCACAATTGTCTGTAGATTTGAAGGAGAGAAATAAAAACAAAAACAAAAAACCTTGGTGGACAGAGGATGAACAGATGAGAACACACAAAGCGTCTTGTCTGAATCACTTTGGTAAAAAACGGTATGAAAATTTCACATCGCAATTATAGTGACCAAAATTATCATGGTTATCAATATTATCACGGTATAGTAAAAATGTGCCGAAAAAGTACTGATACACACATTGAAACTATTTCAACAAGTTTTATTTTGTTAACTACAAATAAAATAGCAATTTTATTTGCATAAACATTAATATCTTGTGTAAACATATTAAAACCATCTAAGTGTGCATTATCAAGATTTTATATTATATCGGTAATGCAATGACCCCGTGCACAATTACATTAAAACAATTAAGTCTTCAGAAGACAGTGATAGTAACTGCAATGAGCCCAACAACTGACATAAATACAGGAGGAGTCGATAGTATTTCTCCTGTTCTGACACTTTTACAACTAATTTGATAGCCGCTGGATTAAAAATGAACAAGATATGCTGGTTGGTTGACTAAACTGCATAACCTGTTATCATGTGCAGTGGACGAATAGAGTCTGCAGGCACACGTGTAGCGTTTTTACAAGAGCAGCTAACACTGAGAGCTTCAGTTTACTGTTAGCGTCAGACAGACAAACCAAAGCTAAAAGTTAAATCACCCTGCGTTCACTACAAGGTCATTTTCTTCAATCAAGTTTCCCTCAGCACTCTCATATAAACTAAAATACGACCGGACTTCAGAGTTACTGCAAAATCTCTGCAGCAACCCACGTTGCATACTGCGCATGCCCGCATGCGCCTGGGAGACTGTCGCTAACTTCGACTGATGCTGGACATTATTTGCTGTGAGTTTGTAATAGCGTGGTGACCGAACCCGGTTATCATTAGTTAAAATTGTTTATACTTCAATTTAATATTTCAAAGTATCAAAGACATTCCTTCAGAACCTTCCAGCTAAGATTTACAATTAGTGCCGCCAAGTTTATTAGTGCAAAAGGAAGACTCAACTTGACTGTTTTACCTAAATTTGGCTTTTGAAGACCAAGACACTGCAGTGACCATGCAAAAGTCTTGGCTACCTAAATGTCAGTCTCATAAGTTATAATTTAGTCAAAATGTAGCTCAATCTAGTGGCCAAAATTCACAAACCGATAAAAAAGAATTCATGACATTCAATGACAATTTTAGAAAATGTATAATTTTCCGCTCACCCCCACCTTGTGTGGCTCCACGGCAGTGATGACATTCACATCGATGAAGGGTTTGGGTCTTTTGGCGGTGTCTTCGATGAGCGACTGCCATTGCCGTGGCAACCCGACAAACTTCTGTTCCTGCTCGTCAAAGTCAGTATGAACGCGATGCTCGAAGTTGGATGGAGCAGAGATCTGGATACGAGATTTCTTCTTTTTAGTGAACATGATGGCGGCTGAGGCAGCTGCAGGGAGGAAGCAGGAAAGAGTGAGGATAAAATGCAAATGTAATGCTTCCAAAGGACATATGTAAATCATACCATACATACATGCCCTAAGCATGCAGACAGGCATGGACGGAAACTTCAGAAATCACTCAACCACTGTCTTGACTTCACTGCCAAGAATATGTCAGGTACGTGTGAATGTAAAAATTCAGCATTTAAAATGCACATGGATTGCAGGCTGGTGTCCTATAAAAATGCAATCAATGATTGAGAGGGTAAAACCATTTAAAGCCTATTTCGCATAATTCTCAGTGATTCACTTAAGTTTATCATCATAACAGAAGTTATCTCAGGGCACTTGTCATATAATAGAGCAGGTCACAAAGCAGCAACCAAACTGGTGTAGACCAAAAAACAAGTCCTTATTTGCAAAACTCACATCACCATGATAAATATTATTTGTACTTGTGTGTGTGTGCATGTGTGTGTAGTTCAGAAAATAAATAACCACACAACTGGTTTATTCAGGCCCATTGAGCAATTAGCAGAGTACTGGCAATAAACCAGTCGTGACCTTTAGCTGAAGGTCATCAGCAGGCTCAACAATAGTCTCACTGCTGGTCTACCATTAAAGACAGGAAGACTGCTCCTACTCCAGTATTTCCTAATGAGCTTGGTAACACAACCAGCCTGGAGGGGGGACAAACATCAGAGTAGCATCTTCAATAAGCCATATCCTCGTCATCACTTGCTGCTTTTCTCGCCGTCTCTCAACACTGAGACTGTCAAAGCTCCGGTGTCACTCTGTGCTATGCAAGTACATTCAAGACTGTACAGTCCAGTCTGCTGTTGACAGCTCACTTTCTGTCCACTAAACTAGATGCATACTCCATTGTGTGCTTTATTTAAAAATAATTCTGACTTATCAGAGTATGAAAGTGGAAGAACGATGATGACATTTTCCTGTGAGGGCAACTGACAGCTGCAGTAGGACTGGAATCCACGGTGGGCTGCTGTTGGTCCCAACCAAAGTAACATTATAAATAATATTTTTGGTCATCTATACACCGAGTCAACTAGGGGGACAAAATATTGGACACATGAAATACTCCAGTCCAATACAGCATCACCACAAGGTACAGCCTTAAAATGTACCATCAAACGACGAAGTCGACATCTCGTTGACACAAGCCTTTATCACTAATGTGTCATCTAATGTGTCACTGTCGGGAAAGGACATGTATAAATAATAAAATTAATGATGGCTGAATTATTCCTTTTACCTGCTTTGGTTTCCTGTGCTTGCTGGCTCACTGTCACAATGTCATGTTTTACAAGGACACTTCAATAGAACGGAGCCATCATTAATAATCTGCATGTATTCTATTACAGGACAAAATATCTGCAGAGAAGACGTATTGTCAACTAAAGTTATATAATTAATAGGGCTGGGCACGTTGCAGCGTTAATTAATTAACGCGATACATTATTTTATCGCACATTAATACAGTTTTTATTGTTTTTATTATTATTTTGAAAGTCCATTCTTCACTGACTCTGAATACACTGTACAGTGAAACCATGGGTCACAGGAGGAGTGGGATGGGTATCAGCCTGCAAGTCACAACGTGGTCGCTTGGCCACGCAGGGTTGCTCTTTCCTCAGGTGAACAGGAGACAAGCGAGTAAACGGCAGGAACTCTATGGATAGAAACTATGGCAATGCCTTCTGTGCACTATACAGCTGTAGCCTATTTAACTTTTATTATTTTTTTAATGTGTATTTTTTTAATTTCCCTATGGTGCTTTTAAACTTTTTTTTATATTTCCCTGTTGCTTTTATGTTTTATGTAAAGCACTTTGAATTACCTTGTTGTTGAAATGTGCTATACAAATCAACTTGCCTTGCCTTTACCGGATAGGCCTTCATCTAGTTTTACGGGGATGCTCTGCCATGCAAATTCCCTCCTGTTGATGTCCTATTTAGTAAACAGTAATAGATTCTGGAAACTTACAACAGCGAGGATCAGTCTCTCTTCCAATGATTTGTGCTGCACGTCGCATACAAAAATTTCAAGACAATTCAACTTCGGCAGCGGGCGGGCATGTGCGTGAGGCGACCACTAATAATTAAGTTTCACAAATTCTGTATTTATTGTAGAACTGTTGTTCTGGATATTAAATACAAATAATCACATACAATATGGGTCATGGGAAACCTACAGAAAAGTCCCCTTGACTTTAGTTTTCAATTTTAACATTCAAACTTTCATATTATCTTACTGTAAACCAATTACAGGAACAAGTGCATTATCACCGATATCCCCACTTAATCAATGAAATCACTGATATCTGCTGCTATAGAGGCTGATTGGAATGAAAACCTTCATATGGAAGGAAAACTCTGATGTGAATTTACATACTATACTCTGAAGCACTGCTCACCACTTTTGGTTTGGGTCTCAACAGTCTCCCTCTCTACCTTGCTGCTTTGTCAGTGGGTATCAAATGAGACACTCCCAGTAGTCAAATAGAGGCTCACTGGTGATCAGTGTTATAAGCAGAACCAGACCCTGCTGGGCAGGAGACCAGAGGGGACAACAGGAGCGGTGGGGTGCTTGACCCGTTAAATTCTCTCTCTGTTCTTCTCTCCTCTTGTTATTCTACAAAATATTGTGCCAAACTCAGCCCATTTACTCAAAAAGAAAGAACAAAAAACAGGGGAAGTTAAAAACAAGGCAATGAAAAAGATGAGAAGACCAGAAAGGGACGGGCGGATGGTGGCGGGCGAATGGAGTGAGAGGGCGATCTGGGCGGATCATGAGTTAGTTAGAGGGCATGAGTCATGTTGCCGAGCTCACAGTCTGCAGTGTTAATAAAGCCTTTCACAGCAGGAGTGTTTGAAGTCTAGCAGGACCCGCCCAGGAACACACTGAGAAAAGCAAGCTTCAGAGCCAACAACGCAGTCTCAACAGCGCCAACACAGAACATCAACATAACACAGTCTCTCCTACAAATAGCACAGACATCGGTATATCTCTGAGCTATTGCGCATGTGATAACTATCCATAGTGTCAGTTATTCCTGAATACTTTTGATTGTTATTACATTGTGCAAAGCCAGCAGGACAGTGCAATACATAAAAGGGTCAACAGTATTTTACACACCAAAAAAGCGGTACGTTGCTTAGCTTAAATGCAGGGACTCCTGTCAGCTTCTCCAAACTGGGGGCATGCCAACCGCTATCCAATGTAAACAATACACTTGACTATGCATGTACATTATGTGTATGTGTATGTGTAAGTGCCTCATACAACCCCATTGTAAAAAATCAGAACAAACCCTTTAAGATACATGTTCAGTTACTACCCTGAAAAGAAAAACAGAGTTCATCTCCACCCAAACACTAACTCTTTACAGCGAGCTTACAACACTGATGATAAATGCCTCTTTCCAGTCATAATGAGTCTGGTGACAACTGTGAAGAGGCGTATAAATCACTGTAGAGACCTATCATTAGTGTTCAGCTGAGACAGCAATACAGTCAATCAATGCATTTGACTCCAGGACACAGATAGTAACTATTGCCTTAAGGAAGGATGACATGAATGAGGTGGCTGGAGAAATCAACACATTACCTACGGAGTACAATAACATAAATCGATATGTAGATTCACTGTATAATTTATCTGCAAGATGGGAACGGTTAAGGCTGTTAATTAATGGCTTGAGTCCTAATATCTTACTGAAAGCATAAGTAGTTTCATCAGACCGTAAATCTGAACAAAAAATTGTCATGTGGAGATTGAGAATGACACGGAACGTTTCATATTCACAGGCAGTGGTCTGGCTGTGAATCATGGAGGATTGTGGCTTTCAGATCCTGAGATTTTTGCAGCATCTGGAGATATCTGGAACTGTTAGCTTGAGGGTAAGGCGGAAAAACAAGATTTTACTGCTGCTGTCAAGAGCCAGAACTCAATAACGAATGCCAAGTAGCAAACAGATTATTATGACCTCAAAGAGCATGACAGAGACCTTTATTTACTTGGTGGCATGCACATAGTTTGTATTATAAAACATAACAGTTTGTGTGTAAATGGAGAGCTTTATGCGACAATGTGTGTCTGGGTATGCAATTCAGTGTAGCTCATTTAAAAGCCAATAAATGTGCGTCAAGAAATAACAACAGAGATGCAGGCTACAAGACAATTATACAACCCATTTAGTTTACCACACTATGGGTTTTAAAATGAGAATGTGAACACTTTTATTTTGATAGAAAATGGTGAGGCTCAGATACAAAATATATATTTTCCCGTATCGCACAAGATTTGTGCAGACAGACAGAGAGTTGGACAGGTGAGCTCCAGGCATACAAGGAGAGTGATTTACAGCTGCAGCAGGTGTACGGTCTACACAAAAAGCTCTAAGATAAAGTGTGGGGTCTCGAATCGAGGAATATAGTATGGTCAACAAATGTGGTGTGGCTTTGGACAGAAAAATCTTTTTACCTGATGCTAAAACAGTAAAAGAGCTTTACTGGTGCACCCTGCCACCCACTCAAACAGTTTTAATGCTCACACAGACAGAGTAAACCAGAAGCTATATAGGGCCCCTCCTCTCAAAGAGCAAAACAAGCAGGTCCCTCCCTGAACACAACAATCACTGTAGTTATAGCTTCCCTGTGTTTTCATCTCCCTCCTACTCAAAAAATCCATCACTCTCTCATCACAGTCTCCCTCAACCCCCACCATTACCCTCAAACTCTCTTTCTGCTCCCTTTAATAGTCTCCCACCCTCCCCCCACTTTTCCTCTCTCCCCTGAACTCAACCTAGTAGCAAAGGGGGAGAGAGAGAGGCAATGCCGCCCACGTATGCCTGGCTGAACAGTGAGAAAGCCTGTCTGGTCAGTGGGCCAGAGAAAGGCTGATGAGCTCTGGATGAAGCTGCTGTCCTCTGGCCTGATTCAAGTATTGTACATGGGTGGTCCACTCTGAAAGACAACGTCAGGCACAACAGACCTATTTAACTGCAATGATCTAGTCGGGTATGAAAAGGTTCTGAATAGGAACCAGATTTAAATGCATAAAAGGTTGTGAATTTGTTAGGAAACCTGCTTTTTGATTTTGCTTATTGATTCCTGAAAGCAATTCTAAACCAGGATCTTCATCTCAAGCGCATGGTTGATCTTAACAAAAGACAGTGGCGATACAGCATGTTGTAATCTCTGCACAAAAATAAATTCATGCAAGAGAGGAAATCTCTTTAACATTACAAAGGACCAAAAAGAAAGGGCAAATATTCCCAGACTTGGAATCAAGTCTGCCATAACATCTATCTTGGCAAAGTTTGTAATAGTTAAATAGTTCAGTTTTGTGGACATTGTTTAAAAAAATGTGTGAATTAAATTTCAGGTTTTACTGAGGTGATAGTTTGAGGTGGTGGTGTTGAATACTGAGAGGTGTTGTTCTTCCCATTTCCAAACTGGAGGGTAGCAGAATATTAGAAATAGAGTTGCAACGATTAGTAAATTAATTGAGTAGTTGTTAACTATTAAATTAATTGCCAACTATTTTAAAAATCAATTAATTGTTCTGAGTCATTTTTCTAAGAAAAAATGTCCAAATGTCAGCTCCTCAAATGTGATTATTTCCAGGTTTCTTTACTCGTCTTTTAAAGTAAACTAAATTTAAAGTAAACTATAGTAAACTTTGGGTTGTGGACAAAACAAAACATTTAAGGACATCACTATTTTTTGACATTTTATAGACAACTAATTGATCAGTCGTTAAAATGATAGACAGATGACATCGATAATGAAAATAATCATTAGTTGCGGTCCTAATTAGAAATGCCACTGAATATCATGCAGTCTACAACAACATCACTAACTATGATCTCAATGCTAAAACAGTTTAATTTAAACATTCCCGCCAATGTCTACAAAAGCTGAAATTAGGACCTTTGTAAAGTTATGCGTCATGGCAGGGCTGTTGTGTTGGACTGCACTGGACACTGCAAAGTCATGTAAAATAATAAAATCAAACTAAAAAATCTAAATTTCAACTACTGGGAATCAAAAACATTATCTGACTTATTACAATCCATTTACACTGTGTTTTCAGTACTTACTAAAAGAAAAATGTTTGCTCTCTCTAATACAATGTTTAGTTGTCAATTGTTAGCATTGAAGTTAAAGTAGGCAAATAATTCTAGAGGCACTGTGTTGAAATTCTCCTGACAGCAATCAATAAAAAAAAATTCTCTGACTCAAAAAAGACAAAGATCAGGGATCTGTGGGTGTCGCTAGCAAGTAAGTAATAACTGTGTCATCAAATTAGGTCCGCCTTGCCTGGATTTTAGGAAACTAAAAGACACCGTTTCTTTGAAAACACCTCATCAGCTTCAGGAATGACAAAGAGAACACGCATCACACATTTCCTCCCTCCAGTCTCATGATTTTCTATCTGCGGCTCCAATGAGGCATAGCTTACATAATTATACTAACATACTTAACTATTCTGAATATGTACTGTGAACACTTCTATTCAGTTACCACAAGTTTTAAGTGTTGCTGACTACGTCCCTTATTTAATGCAAAACTCTGATGTTTACGGACTTTGGGAATAAGTTTAATTAATGCATAGAAACGCTCTTGTTCACATAAAAAGGCCAGAATGAGTGATAAATCCCTAACTTTTTTATAGCCAACCACATTTCTAGAATTGAAGCAATAAACAGCCTCTAAATTATGGCTGGTGACCTGCCAAGGCAACTGGTACACAAAGTTACCAGGAAAGGCAAAAAAAAACAAACATTACCTCTGTTTGTCAAGTGTCTTTTTCCTCACACTGGATTTAATATAGAGTATTTTTACTTAAGTGGTGCGTTGAGCAGCTCCCAAGTTAAAAAACGAACACATGTATTATTACTTAAATGGAGACGGGACACAGATGTTGATTTAAAAAGTGAGACACCAAAAGGCAGACAGCAGCGTTCAGGTTACCGTTGTTGTTAAGGTGCTCTTACATTAGCTTGCTGGTGCTGAATCAGGGGTGATAATTAATAGCCTGTTCTCTCACTACCGCAAAAACAGACAACCACACACACACACACACACACAAAGGACAGCACCTCTCCCAGCCTTTCCCAGATTTATAAAGTGCTGTGCAAACATACTGCACACCGTGTGACCTTGGAACTACTGACTGCTCTAACAACCATCAGCCTGCTCAGCGGTGGAAAGTAACTTAGTACATTTACAGCAGTACTATATTGAGGTACTTGTGCTTTACTTGAGTATTTCCATATTAAGCTACTTTAGACTTCTATGCCACTGGAATGTGATCCACTGGACTAAACTACCTAACTCTATCTAAAGTACTTTCAGGGGACATTTTACTGCAGCATGATTACTTTTACTTTTGATACTAAGTATATTTTGCAGATAATACATAGGAACTTTTATTTAGGTAGGATTTTAAATTCAGGACTTTTACTAGTGATGGTTAACATGGTTGTATAGGTAATTTTACTTTTCTGACTACTTCTTCCACCACTGTGTGTGTGTGTCTTCAACATAAGGCTGAGCAGACCTGCTTACATCTGTCTACTATTACAGTAAATTAGGTAGTGGTTGTTACACTAACTTAATTTCCCATGACATGAAACTGCATCAACCATCTGATGCAGAGCCGATACGACAACAGATTTCAGTCATTATTAGAGCACAGAGAAGATCTGGTCAAAACAGAACATCACACACTTATGGACTCCTGCCTCTCACAGAATGTCTACACTTCAACCGCGTTCCCTGGTGTTAAGGTGCGTTCCCACCGAAAGCGAGTCCAGCGTTTTGGGCGGCTTGATTACATACAAACTCAATGCAAAGACGCGAATTCTGCCGAATTCGCTCCGGGCGGCGCGAATGAGGTGTTTGTCGCGCAATTCGCTGGAGAAATTTGCTTGACGCGATGTTGCGAAAACCTGACAAGGCGAGCGGTGTAATGACAATCCACTGGACGACGGGGAGCTGCATAGCATAGCATAGCATAGCCCTGATCGATCCGAACTCCAATCAGAAAACACGTATTTTGAAAGTTGTCGTCCTGCTGTCTTGCTGACAGACCTGACAAAGTATTCATATGTCTAACAAAACTGCATAATGTTGTAGTTATTTTGGCATCAGTTTGATCCGTTTATTGCAATTAAATCACAGCCAAGGGTTTACTTTGTGTTCATATAGCTGTAGTATGTGTGAACACTCAAAATGTCCAGCGGTCAAACTCGCGCGAGTAAAGCGAGGCGAATATTAAATTCACTTTCGGTGGGAACGCACCTTTAGAACTCGGGCTAAGAAGTGAAACCCTAAATATTAGGGAGAGACCAATTAATCAAGTCAATATCTAGCATTTTTAGATAATCAGCATCAGCCAAAACCTGCACTCATGAGGCCAATATTATCATCCTAAATGACAGCACATCTAATCTAACACTATTACAGAGTAGCGTTAAATATATAAATGTTGTACTGTAGAGAATAACGCAGTTGAATGATGTCACTTCTGTCAAACTGTACTTCACTCTCCATTAAACACCAGTCACATTCTGAAATCTACTACATAACTCCAATTTTTCTATTTCATTAAATAATAAAAATTACTTCTAAAACAATTTGTTACTGGCCAGGATAACATCTATATTAGATTGTACTCTGCATGGAATAATGGAATTATAAATTACTTTTCTTCGTTTTGATATATATATATAAGCCATCAGCCACCCTGCTCTCTTTTCGTCTCTATTCGTCAACCATGTTTAATGTTTTCAATTTGAAGGAGCAGCTGTGATTGAATATCTGCATATTCTGGACAGGAGACCAGCCTGAAATCACAACACTGATGGAAACTGACACAGGGGAACAACTCTGGCCCAATACTGACAACAGTGACACTATTGTTTAATATCCATAATTAGAATTTCATTTGGTAGAGAAAACATTTTATTGATTCCAATCCATCTTTGAACAAATCCATTTAGGTTTAAACCCTGACTTGAAGACATTAATAAAATAAAAATAAAATTATTATAATATACTCAAATTTCGGTTTTTGAAAGACAATTTAGATATTTGCTCTGTAGAAAAATACCCATCTGAGTGTTCTGTACATTATTAATGGGGAAAAAAGGATTTGTGAGTCTTTACTGAATCTGTGTATTTTACCAACAAGCAAAGCAGTTGTAAGAACCAAATCACAGATCCTACAATAACAAATATACCTTAAAAATACCTAAACCACAGATTCTCTCATTCAAAAATGAGCAAGCACTTTTTAAGCCCACCTTCACAAATCTTATATCAGACTAGAAACTCCAAACTACCCTCTTTTGTTAAATAACATTTGTTAAATAAAATGCATGACACAAACTTCCTGTACATGAGGGCACAAGTACCAAACTTCCTACCAACGTTTAATACAAGGTCGCAGGGTAATAGTGAATAACTACTAACCCCCTCTTATCGCCATGTGTCACAAACACTTGTGCAAAGAGACAGATGACCGGGAGTCCAACAGCTGTCTTGACAGTCACAAATATGAGCAGTCGGTAGCAGGTCTGAATGGCAACAGTCAGGGAGAGGAGGGAGGACAGTTAAAGGAGACAGTCAGTTCCCTGCTTGGCTGATCGCTAACTCCCTTCCCACCAGGCAAACAATAAAGTTACTATGCTTTTTTTTCCCGGACTCACAGTTAATCCCTACTGTGAGATTTTAACAACAGACTGCTGTTGTTGAGGCACAGATTAAAATCCACTCGGTCCCAGGAGCGCCAGCACAGTCCTATCAGAAGTTGTAACGTACACCTCCAACTCTTAACTTGCTTTACGCACGACGCACCGGGACTTAAAATACAATCCAGCGATATAAACGTGTATAAAACTAAATTATTTGCTGTCGGGAATACTCACTTTTAGCCGCAGGTACTGTTTCTGCCAGCAGCAACACGCTATCCACCTGATCTCATGACGGAAACGCAGCTAAGGACGAGGAGGGAAAAAACAGAGTCCCTGCCTGCAGAAACAAAGTTGTTTCCGTGAAGAAAATTAAACTCGGAAGCGTCGTTACAGCTTCATGTAAAAGTGAACCGGACGCCGTGACAGGTACGAGACGTTAGCGTAAAAACACACATACTGAAAAATGTAAGTGTTGTAGCTTTGGGCTGTAAATACAAAGTGTGTCGCATTCCTATGGTTTCAGCAAAACGCGGCCCAGTATCATGACGTCACGGGGGAGGGAGAGAGAGAGAGAGAGAGAGAGAGAGAGAGAGAGAGAGAGAGAGAGAGAGATTAACACGGGTCTATTTGACAAATACTGACAAGTTTTGCCTGTCACGCGTAATTAATCTGCCATCACAGGTGTGTATACCTGTGATGGCAGGTGATGTGACTCTAGGTTGACTTTAGGGCTGCAACTATTTTTGTTGCTTCCCATCAATTAACCTGCCGATACATTTTTCAATTAAGGTGAGACACCACAGTCAAATTGTGATAATATACCAAAAGGCCAGACATTTACAAAACAGTTGAACAAAATTTTGACTTTTCGTTGATTTATTGAAAATATACCACTGGTGTGTTATGGACCCTTTTTTCCCCACAGCTGTACAGATAAAATGCCACATAAAAATGAGAATGATAAAAGACATTTAAAAACCCTCTGTAAAGGTGTTGCTATCATGCCTAAGAAACAGTGTAAAATTATGATGCTCTGACTGCTTTGAAGGTGAGAAGGTGACTTGGCATACAGGAAATGTCATTTTGAGAAAACGTCTTTTAAAGATATGCTAACGCAATACAAACACACTTAGCATAAAAGTTACTGTTTGTCACGTGAACACCTCTCTTATAGATATGACATTTTAATAAGCTAACATTGTGCTCTAGAAAACAAACTTTCAAATGATATATGATTCAATATGGTTAGTTTTTAAAAGATCGGTCAAAAAGTGCCAACAAAGATGAAATTTACGCAATCTGAAGTTGACGAACTTGGTGTAAAAATAATGTTTATATATATTATTCAAGGTTTTTTGTACTTTTTATTAAAGTATGGTAATACTAATTGCAAAATAACTTGAAATCTGAAAATTGACATATTGAAGCAAAATCATCATTTTGGACTGTGGTGTCTCACCTTAACTGATAAATCATTTGGACAATAAAATGTCTTTTTTCTAACATGGTTTTTGAAATGTGCCCTGTAAATAAAGATTATTATTATTATTATTATTATTATTATAGTAAAAATCTTAACCTATGTACTAACATTTAAAACTACATAATGTACAGTGTTTTGCTCTCCACACAAGTGATTATGTTACTATTTATTTATAAATGCACAAATGAGTTTTGAATTAAAGTTTCTGTGCGAGAACTGTAGGCTTTATTTTATTAAGTTAAGAGGTATCCAAAATTAACATTAGCAACAAGGTGACACCGTCAGAGGAACTGTTTTGTCCAACCAACAGTCCTAAACCTAAAGATATTCAGTTTACAATATCACACAGAGAAAAATTTACTTAAACAATTCAAAGCAGTTGTAATAATGGATTGTGTCAGCTCTAGTAGATTTGAATGGTATTTAGGTGGAGTTAAAGTTGATCTACTGATCTGATAAAAACCACAGACCGACCATTACAGTATTATATATTCACTGCTTCAATTCAATCAATTAACAGCACATGAATGCCCCAAATACAAATATTATTAATTATCACATGTAATATAATGAGGCGGATGTATAATATTTTCACAGATAAGCTTTTAAACAATATGACTCACTTTGACAGCCTCCGACAGTATGGTTCAATGATTGCTATTCACAGCTGTTTGATCAGAGCAGGGTACCGTGAAATACCGTTTCTACCTGCTAATATAAACAGATCCATCACCGATGGACAGATATTACGACACACACACATAGCTGTGAGTCAAGGCTAAATGACAAAACACATTGTAAACAAAAAAAACAACAAAACTGGCCTACCAATCGTGACAGCAGTTTTAAATCACAAACTTAAATGCTTAAATTAATTCTTAACTCTGTGGCCCGCATAGCTTCTCATGGAGTTATGCCAGTCTAAACACCACAAATAGCTGCATACTTTAAAGTAACACACATGGAGGTAAAACAGGTGGATAAACACCGGTTTCAGAGGGATACTTCAAAGAGAGGGATACTTGCAGAGAAACAGAAAATCATTACACAAACCTCCTCTTCTACATTTCATCCTGAGTGGCTTCCTAAATAAAACTAAACGTTGCATACTAGTTTTTATGGATGTCTTATTGCCATACTAACCAATGTTTAACAGTACAAATAGCACAGTGGTTATTTCAGCCTACCAGTTCATTTATTTACTATTAGTAACTGAGCAAATAATCCTGCTGCTTTAACATTTTAATAAACGTCCGTATTCTCTTTGACTTTCATCAGAATTTAACATCAAAACATACATTAAAGAAAAGAAATCTGATCAGATTATAATAGTAGGTCCTCATCACAGCCAGCCTAATTGAGTACTGTAAAACATGTCCATTTGTTTCCTCATCTATTATCGACTATCCAACAGACTACAACGTGTCATCAATAAGGAAAAGGCCTGTTGTCAATACAGCAGGAAAGAGCTTCACTCAACGTATCAGAGCCAGAAACACACAAACAAGCCAATCCCGAGGCTGAGTTCAAACAAAGCGTGTGGTTCTGCAGCCAATGAGGGCTGACTTCCAGGTTGTGGAATGTGGACGGCGATAAAGACTGCAGCGAGAGCACACAAGCTAGCTCACACATACTTCAGCACACATACAGACACGGGGCCAGCTAGTTTGACTGTGCACAAGACCTTCAGACCTTTGCTTCCCCTGCACTTACTGAAGTTTGTTACAGGGCATTCATGAGCTGCCTACAAGTTCAAAGATGAACGGGATGCTAAAGGTCACCATACACTAAAACATTTAAAGAGAGAGAGAGTACAGGTATACAAAACAATCAAAGATCTTCTGCTAGATGAGCGCAGCTATGGATGCAAGCTGAAACAAAAACAAAACAAGGGTTTTGAGTCTCTGGTCAAGACAAAGAATCCAAAGTACAGGCAGTCTCACTGTACCAAACAGAGTTTAATCAAATTAATCTGATGCATTTAAAGACCTGTCACTTACAATGCAACATCGCACCAATTTTAGTTTTTACATAAACATTGAAAGAAAAAACTTAAGGGTGTGTTTATGGTACACATGTACTCCCATACAATGGGAACAGCATGGTAAAAGGTGTTGCATATCAGCCGTGCATCTAGTGTTGATCTAACTTGTTTACTCTGACTGCATTGTGTGCCATTCCTCCTCCCTTCTGTAACATTCAATAGAAAAGCATACAGACCAATTTTTATTAAACAAAGTGGCTTCTTTTTAGTGTCACTTTAATACTTTTTGCTGCTTTGATCGAAAGCAGCCAGCAACATTAGCTGAGCTTCACAACGACTCCTTAGAAACCTACGGGTGACGTCATGGACACTACATCCAAGTTTTATAGTCTACAGTTAAGACAGGTAAAATCCTGAATGCTTCATATAAATGTACTCATGATCAAAATCATATTGCGGTTGACAATAATTACACTTGTCATCACTTGTTGATGTCCCATAAACACAAAGCTAAACATCAAAGCATACTGTAGAACACATGACTCAGTAGCACCATCATTACATGGTGATGGCATCTTGTCAAAAACTGCATCTTGTCAAACATCATATCAATCTCCCTATCATTAGTGAGGCCAGTCAACACTCCATCATCTGCAAAACAGTTCTGCCAAACACTAAAGATAGGTTATTCAGACAAGAAATACAGTGGAGGTTAGACATTGTGATCCGATCAATCAGATGGTGACAATACAGGCAAGGAAACACTTTTCTCCCTCTTCAGCAGCTGCCTCTGTGTTGTTCACGAGCAAGTGAAGTCTACGGACGATAGGTTTTCAAAGTTTGGACATTTGCATGCCAGTGGTTCCCTCAGCAATCTTATTTATTTATTTATAGCTCTATATTTAACCAGGAGAGTCTTGTAATTAAGAACCTGGCCAAGACAGGCCGCAGCATGAATAAAAACACAAAGGTACAAACAAAAGGTGACAAGCATATTGAACTCTCATTTCAAAAGAGTCAGCTCAGCTTCACAATTTGATAAATTAAAAACATTTATATCTTAAAAGGAATCTGCCTCTAATTATTTTATTTTTTAATTAAAAGTGTTTGAATTTTAGCATAAAGAAAATCGGAGAATGCTAAGAGTACTGCCTGCCACTTTCTGCATGATAGGAACACATAGGTTGGATGGTAGCAGACAAAGAATTGCCTTACATATTAAGATGTACCAATGACCAGAGCAGACCATCCTACCCGAGACGTCAAAGTGCGAATCAGAGCTTTACAACTGGTAATGAACCTCAAGGAAGCATGGTAAGCTGTTTCAACCATATGGAGACTCTGAGAGGAGTCACGCATATATAAAAAGATCATCATAGTTCAGCACAAACAAAAAAAACATTAAAAGAAAGAAAACTAAACTGTGGAAAACTTTAAAAGTAGGGCTGCACAATAAAACAATAAGCATAATTATTCTGATATAGTTTTTTTCAATAACTATATAACAAATGTTCAATAAATATTCAATAAATGTTTGATTTTATTCACTTGAATCATCCACAAATTAGGCCTTTTTTTTTTATTAAGATGTTTATTTTGTTGAGGAAAAATTACCGAAAAAAAGCTTTTACTTAATTTTACTCATACATATTTGCTGACAAATATTTTATCATAAGTGTTTTGAATGTTTTACCTCAGATTTGTGAAGTGATCCACTGTTTGGCCTCAAGTGTTGACCATAAAGAAGAGTTTAAACCACAATTAACCATCAGGTTTCTTCAACTTTCACTCAGGAGTAAAAATCAGCCTTTAAACTCGAAAGAAATAAAGATTTTATACTTATCGTGATAATTATATATATATATATCCTGATAACATTTTTGGTCATATCATCCAGTCCTATTTAAAAGTTACTGTCACATTTCTTAATGTAGGTTTATGCAGTTTTCAAGTGGTATTAATCTTACTGATTTAGGTTAACAGCACTTAGAGGTAGAGGTAAATAATGATTCAAAGGATGCTGAGAAAGAGTTATGTACTTATTTACAGACCACTGCAACAAAAGGTCTGCATGTGGCATCCAGACTATTCCAGTGTTATCGGAGTGCAAAAAAACAGCAACAAAAAAAGCAGCCTCTTCTCTCTTGTTGTTTCACCTCCCACTGTAACACACTGCCATTCACTAGCATTGCAACACCAGAACAACTGAGGTGAAACGCGGTCACTGGGAACGTGCAGGTCCAAGCTTGAATATTTGGCTGTGAATAGAATAACTGTACGTGCAAACACATGAACAAAAACTCCTCACTCTGTCGCTGTGTGCAAAGTAAAAGACTCGCTGAGTAGAAGGGTAGACGTTAACCTGAAGAGTGTGCTATTATACAAGATATTATTATAAAACAATTATTTAGGGCTGTAATGATTAATGACTGATTAATCTGATGATTATTTTCTTGATTAATCAATTAATTGTTTGGTAAAATGTCAGAAATAGTGCCAGACGCCCATCACAATTTCGTGAAGCTCAAAGGGACGTCTTTATAGTGTATATTTTGTTCACAATTTACAGTCATATAAATGTTTGAGATGTGGGATCCAGCCATTTGATTAAAAAAAGAGTTAGGATTTATTTTCTGTCAATCTACTAATCTATTAATGCATTAATGTCTCTCTTTCAACCACTCAATCTGCAGTTGAGAAACCAGAGTTCACATCACTGTCAAAACAAAAGATAAATAATAATGGCTTCTTAATGATGTAACACATTCAAATCTGGGCTCTAAAAGAAATACAGGAATCTTTGAAAACCATTGAAAGGGAAGGTCAGCTTCTCAGCAACTCATCAGCTGAGCCTCTACTTTACAAACACAAAGTAGCCTGACTACCTAAAATAATCATCAATGTACTAAACTGAACTATAACGTCAACGCAATTGATGAGGTTTTGTTCAGAATCAAAATATGAAGACAGAGAAACAAAAATGAGAAGAGGAAAAGTTAGCTTTAAGATTTTTAACCAAAATGTTTGAGCAGGAAAAGCAGAACAAACCTCTGTTTGTTTTTTGCCATTGTGTGGCCTTGATAACAGACAAGCTGATCTCTAGCTACATATCAAATTCTTCTTCTGATTTTTAACTCTCTATACGCCGTGCACAGTGAAACTCTTGGTGGTTTAAAGTCTCAAAGAGGCTACTGTTATGAGATTAAATATTTATATTATTCATTATTGTTGCCTCTGTTCCTGAGCACCTAGAGAGCTGTGTTGACGTTGGCTGCTGCAGTCATTCCAGAGAGGATTTTCTTTCCTCTAAGGCAATAAGCCTGGCCCTTTCTCCCCGTTACAGGGAAGAATCATAATATAGGGTCTGATATGACATGTTTTATCTTTTTCCTACTCTTTTTCTTCTTCACCCAGGGCTTATTCAATCCGTTACCAGTCAGCTTAGCTTGATCCTCTGTCTTCAAATACTTACAAGAGTTGAATTCCACAGGTAATGTTATGGATCATTTTTAATAAGTTACTGAGCAACTGTTGCTGTTATCCATTAATTTCTCTTGTTTCTTCAGACTATGTATGGGATGTATTTATTGTATGTATTTTAATGGTTGTAAATTTTAAACTGAATACTCTGTAATCTCTGTTTTAATTTTATAAGCCTAACCAGGGACAGGGGTTGCAAATTAGTCATGGCTAGAAACCTGTATGCATGGCATCTACTTTGTATTCTTTATAAAGCAATGTTCTATGCATTTGTCCCTGTCAAATAAACATTAAATAAATAAATAAATAAACTAGCACTGGGCAATAAAACAATAATTATATTTATCGCAATATAATTTTTCTCAATAAGAATAACAAATGTTCAATATATTATTGAATTAGCACTTAATTTCTCTATTAAGATATTTATTTTGTTGAGGAAAAAGGACTGAATCTTTTTTTAACTGAATTTTACTCGTGCATATTTGTTGAAAAAAGATTTTATCATAACTGTTTTGAATGTTCAAACACAGATTTGTGAAGTGATCAGCTGTTTGGCATTAAGTGTTTTTCTTGTTTTGACCATAAAGAAAAGTTTAAACTCAGGCACAAAAAACAGCCTTTAAACTTTAACTTTGAAAATAATAATTTGACATCAACTGAGCATGATATGAAATTTTTTTATCATGACTACATTTTTGGCCATATCACCGAGACCTACTGCAGACATAAAATATCTTATTATATGTATGGTTTGATAAACTAACCTGCCAAAAATTTGAAAGTAAAAGAAATCAAGACCAGACAATAGGCAAAAACAAAGTAAAACAGAGAGAAACAAAGAATGTAAGTTAATCCACACAAAGTTTTTCTTGCTCTCTCTTCCAAAACTTTGTTCTCCATCACTCCCCTGATATGAGGTGGAGTCGGGGGGTTTCTCTGCAGATGTGGTTGTTTGGCTGTTAGCCTTGAACTGAATCTGGCCCAGTGCTGGCTCTGCACCTCCCCCCCTTCACTCTCTCTCTCTGGACTCTCCACAAACACCCAGACTTACCTGCATGCAGAGAAAAAGTGTCCACTTTCATCTTTGCTCTCTCTCTCACCCTCTTTCTCTTCACTTTCTCCCATATCATTCAGCTCCATTTCTCTCTGACACAGTCAACCCCCCCTTCTATTTCAAGCAAATGCCATCTTTTTCTGTGAAACCTGATACCAGGAGAAAGATGAGAGACTTTTAATGTTTCCAAGCTTGCTCATCCACTACAGCATAACCTCAACCAGCAAGGACACAAAGAGGACAGAACAAAACAAGACAATTGTGGGAGCGTGTAATGCAACAGCACATTTAGATACAAATCACAAAAAAACACCAACTAATGATGATTTTCATTATCAAATCATTCCCTTGATAAAAATTCTGAAATTATTTTAAATAACCATCATAAATTACTCACCTTGTCTGAAAAGGAAGCAGCTAAGCTGTGATTAATGTGCTTGAAAACTGTTAACAATCAACAAGTTACAATTCAACAATGAACTGATTTACAAGTTACAAGCTGACATTATTATCACATTTAATAAATGTCCTTAAAACTCAATGTGTTATGTGAACAACCTACTAAACATACTGCAATCTAATGCGTCTCCAGCGTAAAATGTGTTTGATAAGAAATAGATCTTTTATTTTTGAGAGGGGGAATAAACCTCTTCTCTCCCTTCATTCAGACCACACCAGAAAATGAATTTTTTTCTTTTGACACAGAAAATTAGACTAACAATTTAATGCTTGGTAATAAATTACCACGCAGGGTAATAACAGGGAGTCAAATTATGTCCCCAGCTTTCAGTGCTTGCTGTTAATATGATAATTCATAGCTTTAGCCTCTAGCTGCCACCTCGTATGTCGATGTGAAAGCTGTTTGGAGTTCATGGAAGACACCTGAACAGCAGCTGTGTTTGTCTCTCTCTCTTTGAGAGCCCCTCAAGTCAGCTTGCATCAAACTAACAACAACATCCATCCTGCCTTCAGCTCCACCCCCTGCTGGACACGTCTGTCAACAGTCGTCATCCTGATCGTCTCTGCCTTCATGACTTGACTTCCCTACTGTGATCCACCACAAACACCCCTCCTCCAAACCTAGGTTTCCAAAATGGGTTGAGCTTTGCTTGCTGTCCTCCTTTATTGATCATCCAATAGGTCAAGCCTCTGCTGGACCACAAGGCAAACTACTTCAAACGGTCTGTTGTGCTTATAGTCTGTACATTTTTAATTCAAACATTTCATTACAGTTCGAATATTACATTTTTTCCTCCACGCTCGAAAAAGGTTCATTTTTCATTTCCTAACAACATAAACTCTGTTATTTATAGAAGCTACAGCTGATAGCGCCTGTTAGCAACAGGTGTCATCAACCAGTGAAAATGATGGTCACTGTCTAAAATTATTATTATGTTATCACTCTTGTCAAAAAAAAAAGATGTTTGTTTTCATTTTACATACAGCCAGTTTGATGATGAGAAAAACTACACAGCAGACAATATGAACTCTTCCACAATTACTACCACATAAAGACTACACAAGAAGATGCTAGTGAGCTAAATGTCAGGTATTAATAGAATTACCTTACAAATATATACTTCTCAAATATGTAATCTGCTGATACAGATCTACTAGTACAACTTGTCATCTGACCAGTATCTCTTGGTAATTTCCCAACATGACACCCAGTTTCTTCCTGATAGCTAACCTTGCTGAATAACTTGCAGAGCATGATGTAGAGTTGGGGGTTGATTTTGATAAGACTGCTGGAGTATGGTGTGTACGTGAGAGAGAACAGTGACCCCTCCATATAGCTCTGGCATCCCAGGAATGTGTGGTTTGCCCAGCACTATTCGCACAACCTTGCTGACAAACTAACTGCACATAAAATCTGTTTTCCACCAGCGCACACACACACTGCACACATATAACAGCCTCAAGCCTAACACACATATTCATTTCTGCTAGTTAAAGAAAAGGAAGAAGGGGGTAACATTAAAGACCAAAGGATTTGACAAGAAATTACTTGTACAGTATAAAAAGTGTGGTCGGGGCGGGGGGGGCAACTTAATCAAATCTCAGACAGACAATATCCTCTTTCCTCCCTCAGCCTGTCCCAGACACGCAACCACATTCCTGCTTCACAGGTGAAAATGAAAGTTTTAACGTTACCTGGCCGTGATTAACAGCCACCGGTTAAACGTACCCGGACATTACGTATTGTAATATCACTAATAGAGAAATGGCAATGAAGACCAGTTGGCCGAGATGTCCGGTGATAGCTGACAGACAAACAAAAACAACCAATGTAACCAGAACCAGCTTGTCTCCTGGATTTGCCATTAAGCCGTCAAGTGAGCTTAGAGGGTCTTAGCAAAGAAACACGGCTTTAATGTAAAATTAGCTTGGTTCGGTGACCAGAGCTGCGGCTTTTTATTGTTGGAACCACTTTTACAAGTGACCCATCACCTTGTACTTTGGTCGTATCTAGAAAACTACAAGCTTTGCCCCTCGCTGTAAGGCATTCTTCACATAACACACACAGATCAGACCGAAGGAGGCTACTCTGGTCCCCCTTAAACCCAGGCTGTCCAGACTTGAAAGCAGCTAACGTTAGCCACTGTTAGCAACTAAACGGGGAGCAGAGACGCGCCACAAGCTAGCGCACATAACGCTGTAAGTAACAATTATTATAAAACAAATGGGCTTACTCACCCCGAAAACCCTTTTCCAGCTGCCACCGCGGTATGGAAATAAACTTTTCTCTGTTTGAGAGAGAAGCTGTGGGCTAACTTTGGCCAAACTGTGTAACATTAGCCGAAGTCTCACTTTGCTGACGCCATGTTGAACGGGTGGAAAATAGTACATCCGGGAAACTATACCAAATCACCATGGCAACCGAGTCAGCGACGGGCCGCTGGGAGACAGTGGAGGAGACAGGGAGACAGAGGAGGAGACAGAGGAGGAGACAGAGGAGGAGACAGGGAGACAGAGGAGGAGACACGGAGACAGAGCTGGCTCCGGCAGACAAGAGGAGACAGGGAGACAGAGGAGGAGACACGGAGACAGTGGAGGAGACAGGGAGACAGAGGAGGAGACAGAGGAGGAGACAGGGAGACAGAGGAGGAGACACGGAGACAGTGGAGGAGACAGAGGAGGAGACAGGGAGACAGAGGAGGAGACAGGGAGACAGAGCTGGCTCCGGCAGACAAGAGGAGACAGGGAGACAGAGGAGGAGACAGGGAGACAGAGCTGGCTCCGGCAGACAAGAGGAGACAGGGAGACAGAGGAGGAGACAGGGAGACAGAGCTGGCTCCGGCAGACAAGAGGAGACAGGGAGACAGAGGAGCAGAGAGGGAGACAGACGAGGAGAGAGGGAGACAAGAGGAGACAGGGAGACAGAGGAGGAGACAGGGAGACAGAGGAGGAGACAGGGAGACAGAGCTGGCTCTGGCAGACAAGAGGAGACAGGGAGACAGAGGAGCAGAGAGGGAGACAGAGGAGGAGACAGGGAGACAGAGGAGGAGACAGGGAGACAGAGCTGGCTCCGGCAGACAAGAGGAGACAGGGAGACAGAGCTGGCTCCGGCAGACAAGAGGAGACAGGGAGACAGAGGAGGAGACAGGGAGACAGAGCTGGCTCCGGCAGACAAGAGGAGACAGGGAGACAGAGGAGCAGAGAGGGAGACAGAGGAGGAGACAGGGAGACAGAGGAGGAGACAGGGAGACAGAGCTGGCTCCGGCAGACAAGAGGAGACAGGGAGACAGAGGAGCAGAGAGGGAGACAGACGAGGAGACAGGGAGACAAGAGGAGACAGGGAGACAGAGGAGCAGAGAGGGAGACAGAGGAGGAGACAGGGAGACAGAGGAGGAGACAGGGAGACAGAGGAGGAGACAGGGAGACAGAGCTGGCTCCGGCAGACAAGAGGAGACAGGGAGACAGAGGAGGAGACAGGGAGACAGAGGAGGAGACAGGGAGACAGAGCTGGCTCCGGCAGACAAGAGGAGACAGGGAGACAGAGGAGGAGACAGGGAGACAGAGGAGGAGACAGGGAGACAGAGGAGGAGACAGGGAGACAGAGCTGGCTCCGGCAGACAAGAGGAGACAGGGAGACAGAGGAGGAGACAGGGAGACAGAGCTGGCTCTGGCAGACAAGAGGAGACAGGGAGACAGAGGAGCAGAGAGGGAGACAGAGGAGGAGACAGGGAGACAGAGCTGGCTCTGGCAGACAAGAGGAGACAGGGAGACAGAGGAGGAGACAGGGAGACAGAGGAGGAGACAGGGAGACAGAGCTGGCTCTGGCAGACAAGAGGAGACAGGGAGACAGAGGAGGAGACAGGGAGACAGAGCTGGCTCTGGCAGACAAGAGGAGACAGGGAGACAGAGGAGGAGACAGGGAGACAGAGCTGGCTCTGGCAGACAAGAGGAGACAGGGAGACAGAGGAGGAGACAGGGAGACAGAGCTGGCTCTGGCAGACAAGAGGAGACAGGGAGACAGAGGAGCAGACAGGGAGACAGAGCTGGCTCCAGCAGACAAGAGGAGACAGAGCTGGCTCTGGCAGACAAGAGGAGACAGGGAGACAGAGGAGGAGACAGGGAGACAGAGCTGGCTCTGGCTCTCCACAAGAAGAGACAGGGAGACAGAGGAGGAGACAGGGAGACAGAGCTGGCTCTGGCAGACAAGAGGAGACAGAGCTGGCTCTGGCAGACAAGAGGAGACAGGGAGACAGAGGAGGAGACAGGGAGACAGAGCTGGCTCTGGCTCTCCACAAGAAGAGACAGGGAGACAGAGGAGGAGACAGGGAGACAGAGCTGGCTCTGGCAGACAAGAGGAGACAGGGAGACAGAGGAGGAGACAGGGAGAAAGAGCTGGCTCTGGCAGACAAGAGGAGACAGGGAGACAGAGGAGGAGACAGGGAGAAAGAGCTGGCTCCGGCAGACAAGAGGAGACAGAGGAGGAGACAGGGCGACAGAGCTGGCTCTGGCAGACAAGAGGAGACAGGGAGACAGAGGAGGAGACAGGGAGACAGAGCTGGCTCTGGCAGACAAGAGGAGACAGGGAGACAGAGGAGGAGACAGGGAGAAAGAGCTGGCTCCGGCAGACAAGAGGAGACAGAGGAGGAGACAGGGAGACAGAGCTGGCTCTGGCAGACAAGAGGAGACAGGGAGACAGAGCTGGCTCTGGCAGACAAGAGGAGACAGGGAGGCAGAGGAGGAGACAGGAAGACAGAGCTGGCTCTGGCAGACAAGAGGAGACAGGGAGACAGAGGAGGAGACAGGGAGACAGAGGAGGAGACAGGGAGACAGAGGAGCAGACAGGGAGACAGAGCTGGCTCCGGCTCTCCACAAGAGGAGACAGGGGGATAGAGGAGGAGACAGGGAGACAGAGCTGGCTCTGGCTCACCACAAGAAGAGACAGGGGGACAGAGGAGGAGGCAGGGAGACAGAGCTGGCTCTGGCAGACAAGAGGAGACAGGAAGACAGAGCTGGTTGTGGAGGAGATAGGGAGACAAAGAGGGAGACAGGGAGACAGAGCTGGCTCCGGCAGACAAGAGGAGACATGGAGACAGAGGAGCAGACAGGGAGACAGAGGCGGAGACAGAGAGACAGAGCTGGTTGTAGAGGAGACAGGGAGACAGAGCTGGCTCTGGCTCTCCACAAGAGGAGACAGGGGGACAGAGGAGGAGACAGGGAGACAGAGCTGGCTCTGGCAGACAAGAGGAGACAGGGAGACAGAGGAGGAGACAGGGAGACAGAGCTGGTTGTGGAGGAGACAGGGAGACAGAGGAGGAGACAGGGAGACAGAGCTGGTTGTGGAGGAGACAGGGAGACAGAGGAGGAGACAGAGAGACAGAGCTGGTTGTGGAGGAGACAGGGAGACAGAGGAGGAGACAGAGAGACAGAGCTGGTTGTGGAGGAGACAGGGAGACAGAGCTGGCTCTGGCTCTCCACAAGAGGAGACAGGGGGACAGAGGAGGAGACAGGGAGACAGAGCTGGCTCTGGCAGACAAGAGGAGACAGGGAGACAGAGGAGGAGACAGGGAGACAGAACTGGTTGTGTAGGAGACAGGGAGACAGAGCTGGCTCTGGCTCTCCACAAGAGGAGACAGGGGGACAGAGGAGGAGACAGGGAGACAGAGCTGGCTCTGGCAGACAAGAGGAGACAGGGAGACAGAGGAGGAGACAGGGAGACAGAGCTGCACGTTCAAACCTCATGCCCTAAATATGCCATAAAACATTTCCATAAAAAATGTCATAAAAAAGTCCATTAACACCACAATCAAAAATGTAATTTACAAACACACAAACTTACAATATGGTTAGAGACGGTTGGGTATTTATATATATAAGTGCTTTAATATTCAGGACTCGGGAAGACCGGGATGTTTAAGGTGATCAGAATATCATGGCACAGAAGACAGTATATGCCTGGGGATCTTTTACATCTAATCAATTTGTTGTTATGTCCCATGACAGACTGACGCTGCACCGGACCCACATAACATGACAGAGATAATCTGCAGTCTTAACAAACTGTACCGTCCCCAGAAAAATAGAAAATGGTAAAATAGAAAATGGTAGAGCACCATGAGCGGCTGACTCTTGGTATCCAGCTGTACTGACACTAAGTTCAGCCTGTAGAAAACAGAAATTAAGTAGACACCAAGTGCTACTTAATTGTACATAAGGGGCGAAACATGTTTGCGGCTCTCTTTAAAAGAGCTCATATTGTGTGCTCATTAGTGTTTAATTAAAATACACTGAAACCAAAGGCACATTCTGTCACATGGACAATTCATCTTCAGACAGAGAGACCAAAAACTCTTGGCTGTGGTAGGAGGCAAAGTTCAGCTGGCAGGTTTTTAAATAAAACTGTGAAACAGCACTATCACAGCTGAAGAAATGCTTTGACTGGTTATTGATTCAACAGGAGAGACAGCGGAGGGACAGATGCTGCTGATGCGTACCGCCAGGCTCCCTTAGGCCATCCATCACTCCCATTTCCTGTCTAGCCTGCTCCACAGAGAAGCGGAGGAGGACAGGAGGGACGCCGTGCCCTGCAGGCCTCTGAGAACAAATGTTTGGACGCAGTCCGACTGACAGTCCATGAGAGAGAGTAATCAGACAGAGTTGCATCCAGGTGAGGCCCTCTGATGCTGGGGACAAGAGAGAAACGACTCAGACAGTGTAAAGCACCTACGGAGTTAGTAAAACCGGGGAGTGGACAGCAGTATCTAACTGAATTCGATCATTTAGGCTGCTTCCTGTGTGAGAGAGTGGGTGACCTGCTTTGGGCCGATCATGTGATCTGCAACCCCTATGCCTCTGAAACTAAAGGAAAGGCAAGCGTCAGAGAGGGAGAGTGGCAAAGTGGGAGTGAGGAGAGCTGGAGGAGGAGGATGACGACAACAGGGGCTGCATATTCTTACCATCCAGAAGGAAAAACTTTCTATGGGAAGTGATGATGCCAAGCAGCATCTGACTCTCGAGTCAAGTCCAAACAATCTGGAAAAGGTGGCTCTCACTTTGGCTGGAGAGGAAATATATATAATATATACATCTGCTGCTCCAGGCTGGATCAGGACATGCTTACCTTACCTAAAATGTGCAGTTTCACTGTATTGGGGGGTCTGAGGGGGTCCGGAAACCAGTCAGTATCTGGTGTGACCACCATTTGCCTCATGCAGTACAACACATCTCCTTCGCTTATAGTTGATCAGGTTGTTGATTGTGGCCTGTCGAAGTTGCAGTCAGGTCGAGACCCCGGTGAGGACGACGAGCATGCAGATGAACTTCCCTGAGACGGTTCCTGACAGTTTGTGCAGAAATTCTTTGGTTATGCAAACCGATTGTTGTAGCAGCTGTCCGGGTGGCCGGTTTCAGACAATCTTGGAGGCAAAGATGCTGGACGTGGAGGTCCTGGGCCGGTGTGGTTACACATGGTCTGCAGTTGTGAGGCCACTTGGATACTGTCAAATTCTCTGAAACGGCTTATGGGAGAGAAATGAACATTTAATTCACGGACAACAGCTCTGGTGGACGTTCCTGCAGTGCCAATTGCACTCTCCCTCAAAACGACATCTGTGGCATTGTGCTGTCTGATGGAACTGCACATCTTCGAGTGGCCTTTTATTGTGGCCAGTCTGAGGCAAACCTGTGCAATCCCCATGCTGTCTGATCGGCATCTTGATATGCCACACCTGCGAGGTGGACGGATTATCTCAACAAAGGAGAAGTGCTCACTGACACAGATTTTGACAGATTTGTCAATACTATTTGAGAGAAACAGGCCTTTTGTGTACAAAGAGAAAGTCTTGAGTTCAGCTCATGATGAATTGGGGCAAAAACAAAAGTGTTGCGTTTATATTTTTATTCAGTGTATATATTTAAATTTAAATTTAAACATAATTAATTAATAGGTGAGTATTAAAAACAACCCAAAACACTCCCATTTTCGGCTCTTTTTAGCATTTGTAGGTCAACAGGACAGCTGTAATTATATTGACTGTTTCCCGGTTCACCTAATCAATACAATGATGGCCAGTGTGAAATTGTGTTGACTTCAGCGCTCCTCGTAAACTCCTGCTAGTGATTTCAGGTTGAGACAGTGATTACTCTTAGATGATGTTTTGTAGAACAAATCAAGCTGCACATCACTGCAGACAGTGCTCAAGTGTAACTATAAGTACATTTACTCCTGGACTGTTTGTTGAGGTTTTTCCATTTGATACCACTTTATACTTATACTCCACCACGTTTCAGAGGAATATGTTGTACTTTTTACTCCACTACATTTATTTGTCAGCTTTAGATTCTAGTTACTTTGCAGATTAAGATTCTGTATCAAAAAATATGTGATGACTCTATAAAATGTGATGCACTGTAGATTAAACTAGGCCAATATAATATCATCAAATGAGTTTCACCTTGACCAGCTACAGCAGTGCATATCAATGCTTCAGTAATAATTAGCTGATAATGTAAAATAGTATAGCACTTCAACACTCAGGGCCATTTTCTATTATTTATATCTATTATCAACAACTTACACATTTGAGATGACCAAAAGTAACACATTAACACTAGTAACGGGAAGCAAAATACTTCATTGTTAAACCCTGAATGTTCTTACACTTACACTCACTTACAGACTCATACATGTAACTTGCTCCATGTTGGTCATGTGACCTAATATCTTAATTACAATATTTAAACCATTTAAATCACAGTGTCACTGTTTAACCTGTGCAACACTGACCTCTAGTGATCAAATACCCATACTGCTCTGCAAACACTGAGCCCCTGCAAACAAATGCAGGTGGCTCAGTGTTTCAGTTTAATGTGGTCCGATTCAGACACATTCACACACAAGTTTACGCACCAGCATCTATCAGCACAATATACCGGGTAAATAATGGAAATTAAATAAATACATGTACACAGCATTACATAAATATACAAATAATATACATACATATATATAATATCAACAATCATAACTCATCCAAAATCAAATTTATCCACAAGTTCAGCATCATCCTCAATTCTAATTAAATCTAAATCTGGAACTGTGTACTTGTTCACAGCGTTATCTTACTTTGAGAGAAATTAATCTATAATCTGTTTAAAACAATAAATCCACAGTTTTGGCTTTTGACAGATTCATGGTGTTTCCACTTCCACATTTGTTTTCTGGAGATCATTTTTGTAACTTTTTTTTTTGTAACAGAATATTTTGATCACAAGTTTCTCTCCTCACTGATACTAATCCTAATTTTAAACTCAAAGAGAAAACCTTAACCATATGTGGAGTGTCTTTACTAAGTATATTATTTTTATTGAAATTAAATAGGTCTTTTGTGTTCGCACAATCTGCTCTGGAGCATAAAAATGTCTCTATGTCCAAAATTGTTAAGTTGTAAAATTCTAAAATGGGTGTAAAACTATTTTAAAATGAGCCAATTTCATGGTTTTTAAATAACTGTGTGTGTGTGAGAGAGAGAGAGAGAGAGAGAGAGAGTTGTCTGGCTTCTTTTCAGTTAATCCTGCCGTGGAACCAATTTGGCAAATCTTAAGCATCAGCGACTTTTTCTTGTCACCCAGCAAATTAAGATCAATTTGCTCCGAATGTGCTGAAGCGGCTGATTCCTTGTTTACATTCTCCAAATTTATTTCCAGTCTTTATTTTCCCAGGGAGATGATTTGCTGAGCATGCTTTCACATTACCAGCTTTCCTTCCCTGTTGTGTTGACTTTGCTGCACCCAACAAGTTTCCTGTATATATTTACTCTTCAATGCCCTTTTAGTGAGTCATTATGTTTGTACTTTAACATTCCTGCTTCTTGTCTTACTGTGTTTTCGGACTGTTCATGTTTGGTTTCTTGTGTTTTCCCAAAATGAAGACAGTTGTTTTGTGTGGTTGAACATAATTTCTCTATTCCTTGCGCTGTCATTGTAAATATGAATTTGTTTGGATGGGAACTGGTTGAATAATGTTTATGTCAAAGGTCAAAGGTGAAACAGTCACACGTAGTTGGAGGCTGTAAGCTCTAAAACAAATGGCCAAATCTGTATTATTCTCCTTCAAAAGTTCCCTTTTTATAAACTTGACTTTGGATTTTTATTCTCTATAAGTATCATATAAAGGCACTGCCTTGTTATCCATTTCCTCTTTTGCTTTACATAGAAGAGATGGAGAAAAACAAGGCAAAAAACACAAGTAAAGGCACAAACATGGCAGAAGTTACAGGTTTGACTCTTGGTGAAGCCACCTGGACAAAACCGCTCAAACAGCAAACTCTTTCCTAAATTACTCTGCTCCACAGCTCTGCAGAGCAGCCACACTTGTTTCCATCATCCTCTGAACTAATGAAAGTGCTGATTGGATCATACAGTGCAGAGTTTCATCATCAATCCTGCAGGTGATCACTGGCTGGATAATTACTTTAACAGGGGGTCAAGTTTATCAGACAAAGATGGTGAAAAAGAAGGAGACAATTCACTGTAAAATATAACCTGGCTTGTTTAATCACACCCCATATATTTAGGCTTCACTGCTTTCAAGCAGTAAAGCCTGAAATATAAACTATCAAATCAGACATTCATCATGTCATTTGAACAGTAATCAGCAAATCTTTTGTGATGATAACGAAATAAAAGCACAATTGTCAGGCCAGGCAGAATAAAAAAACAAAACTTCATAACTCTCCAATAAAAAACAAATCACTTGGTGATGAATGTTTTTGGGAAACAAGTACAAACCATTGAAGTGTAATATCAAGAGGAAATTAAAACATTCACAAACATATTAGTATGCAAGATGCTGTCTATTAAATCACAAGTTAATTCAATCCATCAATTTAACTTTATTCCACAACTTTCAGGCAGATCATTAGTTTGCACATAAAAACAGAGTGAATCATCAGCATCTGCTTATAAGATGCTCATGACTCTTGTAACATAAATGTGTGTTTACATCTGCCGTTTTGCAGCTTTATGCTTGAAGGTTAGCGAGCTTTTGGCTTTGAACCAACCTGCCTGAGGAGAAGCAGCATCATCATCATTCAAATTATTTCCACTGCAAAAAAAAAAAAGCATCCTGAACCCCTGAGTCTAATTTTAATATTTTGAAATATACACTGAACAAAAAACCCCCATTCATCATGAGCTGAACTCAAAGATCTAAGACTTTCTCTTTGTACACAAAAGGCCTATTTCTCTCAAATATTGTTCACAAATCTGTCACAATCTGTGTCAGTGAGCACTTCTCCTTTGTTGAGATAATCCATCCACCTCACAGTGTGGCATATCAAGATTCTGATCAGACAGCATGGGCATTGCACAGGTGTGCCTCAGGCTGGCCACAATAAAAGGCCACTCGAAAATGTAATAGGCCTTTTGTGTACATAGAGAAAGTCTTAGATGTTTTATTCGTGTTGTGTTTATAATTTTGTTCAGTGTATAATAAGCAATCTGCATCTGTTTTATTTATTTATTTTATTTATTTATTTTTAACACACACACACACACACATGCTGACCGTTTTACTTAATTATTTATTTGAATTTTTAATATGCTTTTTATTTTTTTAACACAAACACACATACGCTTTGATTACTTTACGCTTAATTACTTGTTTAATGAAATGTATGGGGTTGATTGTTCTTATGTAGTTTGTATGATGCTTTGGCAATGTTGTTGTTACACATTCATGCCAATAAAGCTAATTTGAATTGAATTGAATTAATAAGCCAGTGGGGTAAGAATGTTGCACTTTTATCTATAAAGGTCACTTTTAAAAAAATTTTCTTGCAACAAATGCTCGATACTGTTTTTTAATCTCTTGGTGACTCTTGATTTCCCTTGCTTTATTCAGAATATTAGTTAATATTAGTAATGGGATTGCTAAAGGGGCAGCACAGTGGTACAGTGGTGCTTCATAGCAAGAAGGTCTTGGGTTCAAACCCCAGCCTTTCTGTGTGGAGTTTCTTCCTTTCTGCGATGGACTGGCGACCTGTCCAGGGTGTACCCCGCCTTTTGGCCGATGTCAGCTGTGATTGGCTCCAGCCCCCCACGACCATGTACGCAGGATAAGCGGCTGACGATTGATGAGGTATGTTGGGAATCCAGTGATTTTCCACAGCCGCTGTCTCCCCCTGTCAGCTCTGCAGATGTTCCTCCACACTCTGAGTTGAGCAGATACGACTGCAGCTCTTCTGTCCAACAGGAAACCTGCTCTGCACCCATTACATTAATTCACTTAGCTGATGCTTTTATCCAAAGAAGATTCATTTATCCAAAGCAACTAGGGGTCAATTGTCTTGCTCAGGGACACATTATTGAAAGCGTCACAGTGGGGAGTTGAACCCAGATCTCTCACACTAAAGGCAAGTGTCTTATCCACTGCCCCATCACCACCCCAACACATTCCACTCCCGCTGCAGTTCGGAGTCTTGAAATGGAAATCAGCTTTGTGTTGATCCAACCACTTTACATCTCCTAATGCCCTCAGATGAGATCATTCATCATGCATCTGAATGAGAGTAAACTTTTCTTTAACACACTGACTGGACCTGACATTTAGTGCACCAGGACAGTTCACAGTCATTCCACTGCTGTTGCTACTAATTACCATCAATGTGTGTGTAGGGGGCTATGCCACAACAAATTAAAACAACAAAAAGGGGGCTCAAAAAGACCAAGAAACCATGACTGCAGAACAGAAATGCATTGATTTCACTCTCAGGTCAAAACACAAATACACAAACACAAATAAAAGACAAGAGCAGCAGCAGCAGTGCTTAAGTTGTTAGTTGGGATCCTCTGTATGAAATATAAATAAACCTTCATACAAGAATGTCCACTGTTTTGCTATTGTGCCATAATTTTTATTACGCTGCCTAAACACCAGAGAAACAAAACCCTGTCCTTTTACCATGAACAAAACAACTCTTCATCTATTTTAGTACATATAACAAAGACCTCTTGCTGTGCAGCAGTCTGAGGAACCCCAGAGGCTGCAGAAGTGTAATTGCTTCTCTTGGCAAATAGAAAAATGTGTGTCCAAATAACAACAACAAGAAATCCACAACTCAGGCTTTTTGTCCAAGTGTAAGGCGTTGGTCAAGATTTACAGAACACCCTTAGGGTTATTTTCTTAATGGAAGTCACATTTGTGATTTCTTGTGCACTCAGTGTGTACAGAGGTGTCAGTTTTGAATATAACACAGATTTTTTGTTTGTGCAAAGTCTCAGAGTTACAAAGCACTGACTGATGACTGCGGCCAGATATGAAAAGAGTATGTGCAGTGTGAGTAGTGTGTAACCGTTTATCAGTATAATGCTGAAAGCTGCAACATCGACTCTTAAATAACTCCATCTCTTTTGATAACACATATTTAAACTCCAGGTGGTCAAAGACAAACTCACAAAATGCATTGATAAGTGATAATCGTGTGATGAAGGCCTAAACCTTTTTGAGAGGGCACAGCCACCTTTGCTGTCACAGATTGTGTCAGTCTGTTAACACAAGCAGCCAAGATGGTGGCCGATCTACTGACATCAGCTGATGCAGTTCCTTTCCAGTTGATTCTTTAGCAAACAAAATAAATATGGATTTAGCACTGACATGAGACAAGTGTTGGAATTAATTCAATTCCCCTTTGACTAAACCACATCTATTTAGAAAATATCACAAAGTACATAGTTCCTATTCTGAGTAACAGTGGATTTTTATAAATTTAAAATGATGGGACCTTTACGTTTTGATATTCTTACTCTTTTCCTCCGGCATGCTTATTTTGGAAATGAGAGAGGAGGCAGAAACACTGGATCCAGTGAATGATGGAGAGGTGTAAACAAGCTGCAGCAGAGTGTTTGTTGTTGCAGCAGTCCGGACAGCTGAGCTTCTGCTGAGTCACACAAAGCTCGTCTTCAGGTCACAGCTGCTGCAGGCTGCAAGGGAGAACAACTGCTGACAACTTCGGCTGCTAATTCAATTATTGATCGAAGGAGTCATAGAGTGCCTTTCTGACACACACACAGTTGTGCTGTGTTATTACAAATAATAGATAGAGTCAACTCCCTGGAGCGCTCTCTGTGTGTGTTTTTAAGTATCATTCTCAAATGATACTGCCAGATTTGAAAATGTTTCTACCTCCAACAAGTTTGGAGTTATGTTTTCTGTTCAGTTTGTGTATTAGATGAAAATCATTATGTTAAGATTTTTTGAAAACGTCATTGATGCAACAACATGGACATGATACCTCACCAACTTCCCATCCAACAATAGGGCCAATTACGGGGAGGGATCACAGGGAGTGCATTTTGTACTGAAAAATGTAACTTTTGAAGATACACACTTGATTTGTCAAACCCAAACTGCAGAAGTCTCATATTAACTTCAGATATTAAACTTTAGAACTTTTTTTTGCTCAGAAAGAGGACTATGGATTTTGTCCTCCTTCGCTTTCATTGGAAGCATGTGAGGACAGTCTTGAAAAAAGTTAACCTGTCCTTCAAACATTTCAAAACATTAAAACTGCCAATTACAGGATTGCCAGACGTTTGTACTCTGTGTTTAATTACCTTTTAAAAGTTTCTCTTTTAAAAGTGGCTCTAGACGTTTATGTGCAATATTAAATGTATTTAGTATTTCACTGAATGCCCTGTTGCGTTGTCACATTGATATTTCAGTATTCACTGCAGCAGCTTGGGGTTCAGTTTCTTTGCTCAAAGGCATATCAACAGAGAGAAAAGAGCAAGTTTGTTCACTTTTACCCAGATTTAACCTGCTGCTCCAGGATCCTGTACATACACAATACAATCTACAACTTCAAAAAATTTAAGAGGTAATTCATCACCAAATTAAACATTAAAAGCCTCAAAAAACTTGAATTTATTGCAATATACACATATAAGAGTATATTGATATAATTTAGTAAGAATGTATATTTCAATTTTAGTTGTGCTTCACTCTGTATCAATTTGTCTCTCTATTCTGTAGAAATCTCACATGTATGAGCCATCACGGCTAAAAGACAATAACTTAATACCATAACCATCAATAGATGATAATGCTGAAATATTGATCTATTGACAGCTAAACATTGCATTTTGGTCAGTGTTCAGAGGGTGAAATGTACATGATCTGACACAAAAAAAGCAGAGAAAAATAAAACACATTTGAGTTGCTGGAAGGCAAAAGTGAAATATGAGACTGACAACAGAATCAATAAGCTACATTTCATTCCAACACGCTGTGTATCTAAAAAGTAAAGATCACCGATGGTAGCTGCATATTACGGGATGACCTGGACCCTTTCCCATGTTTTTGTGTGTATGTGACTAACTGAGACAAAATGTTTTGCTCCAGTATTGAGCATGCACGCAAAGTACAGTATGTCCATGTTTGAAACCGCCAAAGTCACAATAACATAAACAAACAGATTGAGGCTGACCAGCAGCTCCCGTGTACTGCGAGGTAAAATTACTGTTTTTATCAGTGGAGTCTGGTGGTTTTGACGACAACACAGCAGCGACTGTTTTTGGTTAAACAAAAAGGGATCTTACTCTTTAAAAAAGGGTCTCTCTCTCTGTAGGGATCCTTTCCATAATATTGTCAGACACTTAAAATTGGGGGCAATCACCCTCAAGGATTACTTAGCAGCCCTGCCACTCTGCTGCTGACTGCTGGACCAATTTCAAAAAAATTCCCAAATCAGTCACATAGATAAAAAAACATGGGAAAATACAGAAGTTACATTTTAAATTGCATCCTTTCCTTGTTCCTGTACTGTGAGGAATTTCTGTGAGTTTCATCCATCAGAGAAGACTTCACAAACACTGTTCTAGTGTCTAAAGCATACCAATTAGATTAAGTAGAGAAAGGTCAATGGATTTCGAGGGTTGAGGAGAAGGCCAAGAAGCTGTCTTGCTGAAGAGGGTGAATATATTTTCACGAGTATTACTTCCTGGTGTAATTTAGAGAATCTAACAGCACTAATTTGTGCAAAGAGTGGATGTTGGAAAATGTCACAGAAGGTTATTTTATAAAAGCAGAAATGTTTCGAAATGTTTGAAATGGCATTCAGCTGACGTCAGCTTGGCCTTTTCAGTGAAATGTCCTCCTGTTATTTCAGTGCAGAACGACACCACACGGCCGCCTGTGTTTCCTCATCTGTTGGTCAGAATGACGACACCCACACTGGAATAAATGCATAGTTTATCATATCATAACAATAAATTCTTCAAGGCTACATCGTAAATAAAAACAGTCTAGCAGATTTAGGGATTGTAGCCTAAATTATGAACAGGAAGTGAGGCGAACAAACCGTGTCATCAAGAAGAGGTACATTGAATATTTATGCTCATTCTGTGAGGCGATGCAAGACAAACGTTGCTCTAAAAAAGGTAAAACTGCTGCCACTACCGAGAGTATAGTAAGTGATCGCCTTGGTTTTCATACAGCTACGAGCTACCAGAGATCACAACTTAGGCTACTTCTGCTACAGTACAGTATCGCTTTAAATTCCTCTAGATACCTGAATACAAACAGCATCCTGCTGTGGAAAGAAAGACAAAGAGAGAAAAGTCAATCATTCCTCTATAGGCATATTTTTTTTAAACAAATCTCCATAAGTGCAGAGCAGTGGATCTCAGAGTGACGTCCTTCAGGGGTTCTTGAGGTGAGTTGCAGTAGGATCTTTGGGGTTGTAAGTTCTTCATGTGGGTTCCAGAGACTATTGACAGTGTTTCTGGTAAGTTGAGGGGTTCATATGATTTATTTGGTGGTTCAAGAGTTCTTGACTGGTTGCAATGGCTGTTGACCTTCACAGAAGTGTTCTTAAGGGTTTTTGTTCTTAAGTAGTTGAGATGGATCAATAGTTCTTGAGAGGGCCACATGGGTACCGGTGAATGTTCCTCAGGGAATTTAAGGTTTGCAGGGGATTTTAAGTGTACTTGAAGGAGGTCTTAAGGGTATTATGTGGTTCTTGTGGAGGCAGAAATTATATTTTAAAATCACTAGAAAGTGCAAAAGTTAAAGCGTGGGTGGATTACGGAGCTGGCATTCTGGGCACAGAAAACAAGGAACCCAGGAGGTCCAGGGGCCCCGGATCCAGAGACGTTGTCATTAAATGGAAACTCCACCAATTTTACACATCAAAGTCTGTTTACAGGTGCTGGGGAGCTTTACTGCATATGTGAAAAAAAGTCATTTAATATCTCTAAAAGGGGAGTTTTTCCCTTGCCACTATTCGCAAAGTTCTTCTTCATGCTGGGAACTGGTGCAACAAGATAACTTCTGTTAACACTAAATAAACTTGAGTCAGCATCAGATGGGCTGAAGACAACGAGTTTGAAAATGAAAATAATCTGGGGATGTGGAGTTAGAAAGAAGTTAGTTTACCAGCCCACCATAACACACACACACACAACCCCCAGGCTGAATTGTTGCCAATCGAGTTGTATTGTGGGTAATGTAGTGCTTGACGAGGAAGAAGAATGTGTGAAATTAAAAAAAACGACATCTCTGGATGTGCTGCATCAAGTTTGAGCTCGTTTTTTGAGAGTCTGATGTGGTTAAAGATGGGAAACGCTAGATCGATCGATGAACCGATCCTGATCGAGTATCTGCCATCCAATCTATCAATATTTGTTTTTACTGATTTATTGCCTTCATATTACAGTTGTACTGCATACTGAGGAGCTAGGGATGCATCTAAAATATTTCATTTACTGATCAATGTAGCCATTATCTTTTAGACATGTTTCACCTAAAACATGTTAGAAAATAGTAAAACAAAAAATGCACATGTCAAATTCCCAGATGAGTCGAATTCTAAAATATATTCAATTTAGGGTCAAATAAAACTGAATAAATCCTGACATGTGAGAGGCTCGAACCAGACAACTAATTGTTTCATTCTAATACAGCAACATTATTAAAGAAATTTAAACGAGTTGGACAGGAGAATAGCTCTGCTTCAAGAAAGGTTTCCTGTAACATTTCATAGCATGCTGTAATATTTAGTAAATTATCTGTCAGACAGCTTCTCTTCATCTCCAGCATGAACTCAATACTAAAATCTAACTAGTTTTTGAACAAACAGCAGCATTAAAAGAGTTCTGGTTCACCAGCTAAATGTTTCAGAGAGAGTCTCTTTCAGTGGGGCCCTTTGTCTCACAATCTGTGCAGGAGCTAAAGGATGCACAGTAGGACTTTCAGAAGAACCACCTTTGTATCCCTCACAGACAGTGAAACACCCCAACACTAAATCAAGAACAATAAAACCAAGACATCCCTTTGTGGAGGTTTTCAAGACTTCTGCTTATTGAACTGAAGATAAACGTCCTCTGGTGTCTTAGTTCTGTGACAAGAAAATGCTAAAAACATGAAAACTCCTCAGGACTGGGTGTTAGGATAAAACTGGCCAAACAACAATCACCCCCTCCCCACCTGCATCCGACATGCAGAACACTGATGCATCCCGGCAGCACTTCTCTCCTCGGTCCTCATTCAGGTCAGTCCGTATCCCAAACTCTGGATGCGGTCATGTCTCTCTGTGCACCGTGCTCTCCCATCCATCCCTGCTGCAGCCTCATGTCAGGTGCGTGCAGTCACCTACATAACGTGTGTAGATGTGCGCGTGCGTGCTGTATAGTCATCCAAGCCTCGACTCGCACTCGGTGCGGTTCGGTGCCACGGTGCTGGTGATGTTGTAGTGCGAGTCCGGTCTCCAGAAAAACACATAATAAATCACCAGGATGAACGCAGCCACGGACACGCAGAGGAAATAGACAATCGCCATCGCTACTTTCACCCAAATCTTAGTTGACATATTGGTGTGTTTGGCCCGCAGCTCACCGGGATAGCTCGGCCTCCGCTTCATGTCCCCGTTCAGCTTCTCCGCGGTCACGGTCACTTGCCTGCCGGCCGCTTTCATCTTGGTATTAAAGCTAAAACCGTATCCAACGATTTTCCCTCTGCTGAGTGTCGCGTGTTCATTTGAGTCCGGACAGCAGAGCCAGTTGTCCCCCTCTGCCCTCCACGGCTCTTCTCTGTGCGGGTATAGGATGCAGTCTAAACGGCAGGGCAGCTGCTCATGTCCCGCCGCCTCCTCCGGTGCTGTGTGCGCAGGACGGTAAAGCTCCCTGACCCCTCTGAGTCCTCGGTGCGCACCGGGCAAACTGAACTCAAGGAGGCTCCGCTGTCCCTGGCATCAACTGGATGGGACCGCTATCAAGTTGGCCAGGGTTGGAGAGCTCGTTTCCGGTAAGACTTTTCAAAATAACGCAAACTTCAAGAACAAAATGTTAGCGTGAAGCACAGAGACTTTATTGATCCCCGTGCGTGCGCGCGTGGCGATAGCCTATAAGAAAAATAGGCAACATAAAGAAGTAGTAGGCCAACACAAATAAATGGGATTTAAATGAGGAGTAAAATGCTAATGTGCGTTTCTTTAAACTCATCAAATAGAGTTATTAGAAGAGTTAGAAAAAGGCGTTCTCAAATGAATATTTGCTACTAATGTGAGAGCAGAGTAGCCTGCATCAAAACAAAAACTATGTGCCTTTAATTGGTAGGCAAAACATGGAACCAATTAAATGTGAAAGACCAAGTTTGTTTCTTATTAATGAGGGGATCAATGGGTTTTCTGTCTTCAGCTCCACCTGAGCTTGATTAATGAAGTGACTGCTCCAGTAGACTAATTTCACAAATAATAGGAGGTGGTTAATCCGCCAATACAGATCAATAACAGGTCTGCAACATTTAAGGCCTTTAACATGCTAAAGTTAGCCTATTGAAATGTGAGACCAGTAAATAAACATGAAGAAAAAGTATCTGGGCACTAATCATAGTATTTAATGATCTGCATCATTATTAAAAACTCTGCTAGACATGCAGCTTAGATTAATTAAACATCAACTGAACACATTCCTCGTTAGTTGTAGGCTAAGTATCACTGATGTTAACGACAGAAAAATGAGGGTGCAGTCTGCAGCCTAACAAACAGTGGAACAGGCCTACTTTTTACACTTGGTGGACCATTATTTTGAGATAAGGATGCGGAAAAATCTACTCTTATTCTGAAGGAATTCCGGCGTCTGACTTTCTCTAACCTCTGACTTGACGCAGCTTCGGACGAGGAGGGGCTGAAAGTACGCAACACCCAACGATTGGGTCATAGTTTGAGAGGAACGTCCCGCAGCAGTAGATGGGAGAGATGCGGTCTTCATCCACAAATCATCTCCACCTCGGATTTTCTTCTCCAGCTTGTAAAATCTGCAGCTGGTCGCCAGAGTCCATAAAGGAGACATCAAAACCATTAAAAAAAAGCCTACCCTACACAGCTGAGTCACAGGCTGCAGCCATAAAATTTATAGGCTTAGCATTGAAAGAGGGACTTCTAACCCAACCCTCAGTACTGTTAACAGGGGATGAAAGGAAGAGCAATGGGCCATTCGTCTTCCTGTCCTGCAGCAGCCAAGGTCAAAATCATGCACAAGGTGAGATTCAAGCAGAACAACGCAGCACCCTGGGTATTCAATATGTGCACGGGGCAGAATGGTTTTATACTGCCACACTGCCTGGTGAGCAGGACATACATTCACGTGTCTGTGGTGGATGAACAGAGGAGCAGCAGTTTATCAGCCACTGCGGATGTGATCTGCACTTTGAGAATAAGCATCAGATGCCTTTTAATCCAACATGGGTGCAGAAATGCCTTCAACCTGACACTGAACACTATTTTTATCTGTCTCACACCTACAGGGGGGGGAAAAAATAATCATACCACCTGACATCAGAGGAATACATTTATTGGCTAAATGAGGAAAAACAAAAAAAAAACTGCGCTTTACATTTCATGTGGGTGCTCATTTTGGAAAGCTGTACAAACATCAGGGCTCTTATTCCTCTCTTGATGTGTGAGCTGATGGGGACATTTATTTCATCAGTGGCTTTGACATTAAAAAGCAACAATTTCAGATTCATGCTAGGATAATTTCATGAAAACAGCTGCACACAAGTCCCAAAAAAAAAAAAAAAAAAATAGGCCAACCTTGTTAGTTCTCAGAGCGATTTCATGTATAAAACAGGAAGACATTGTAGAAATGGATGTACATTGAAATATCTACTGCTGTAAATACAATCAGTCATCGAAGATCAGAAAAAAAAAACATCCATATGCAAAGAAAAACAAACAGAAAAATATTTTTTAATAGCTCACAGGCTACATTGTGCACCAACACCACATCTGTGGAATGTTTTTTCCATTTAAAAACTGTACATATTGCAGTTCCTTTCAACCCAAATGCATAATTTGTATTCCTCTGATATAGAAAACAAAAACATTAAAGCATCCCATTTATCCCCGTGTCTTCAAACGCCACAGGCGAGCCGCTACAACTAACACGATTCAAAGGCTGAGGCGTTTGCAGGAAACAAAGCACAAACAAACCAAACTAAAGCCCTTGGTCTGCTGAGGTATGAGTGAAGGGTTTCATTCCAAAACAAACTGTTCATTTAAAAAAAATAATAATAATACAGCCCAAAGTTCATTACTCGAGTAGTAATTCATGTTTCCACACTTTAGATACTTTAAGTGTGAATTTTTGAAATAAAAGAAAATTACATCCCCAAAACACTTCTGTTTATTAACATAAAAACCAATAACACTAATATCTTTGAGCCATTTTGGAATCAGACCCGTTGATTTTAAAAACAAACTTCCCATTCAAAGAGGCAGTGTGTCATCTAAAGGGCGAGGAGGAACTCTTATCAGACGGACGTAAGAGATTTCTCTGTAGAACGGATGATTCACAACCAATGAGAATCACAAAATGACGGCACAGTCTCTGAAAATATCGAATGTTTTCTGGTGAGAAGTGATTACATCATTAAAACGGCAAACGGACCGAGTGCTCCAAGTACTTAATTGGTATTTTGATAGATTTAAGATGAGGAGGAGGTGTGAAGAGGTCACATGGTATTCTGTCAGAGTGCCCTAAAGCAAGACACCTGATACCAGAAGTAAATTTAGGTGACTGCATCAGCCAAACGACTGAATGTGTGTTGACAAAGTCGCTCATTCCGATTTACATCTGACCCACATGATCACTGGAGTCACAGCGCGCACGCACACGCACACACACACACACACACACACACACCCGGCTCCGACGTAAAATACACAATTACACTTAAAACATTGTGATCTACCTGCAGAAAAGCTCATGAAAACAGTCAGGCTAAAGGTGTCTCATTTTTGAAAACAGCTTTAGTGTGTCAACAGAAGTGTTCTCTCTCATGACAAAAACAAAATTGTCAGTTGGTTCTGATATGAAGAAAAACAAATTTCCATGCACAATCTAACAAAACAAATAATTAAAGCCAACAAAATAAAACCAAAGAGCAGGACAGGCTTTAGTCCGAAGTCTACATTATAGAGACTGATAGAGCTAAGATCAGCACAATAGTAAAATCACAAGATGGACACCCCTCAAAACAGAGGTTTTAAACCTGCAGTGTCTCCCCCTATTGGCAGTGAGAGTAATTACACCAACACTAATGACGCATGCTAACGACGTATGCCTCCGATTTAGCATACTGCGAATACAGAGATTTACCTGGCGACGATAAGTTTAAATCAGCACCATGTGAACTCAGTTGGCGAGGGCTTAATGTTCGTTTATATGTGAAAAGTTCAGCACTCAAGCTTAAAAGTTACAACACAGAGCTGAGAGCAACTTTTGCCGTGACAAGTCCAGTTTAGAAAACACCGTGTGCAAATCATGTTTGGATAACACTTGACGAGTACAAAGACGGAGTCCATAGTAAGATTGTTTAGCGAGGGAAGGTTAATCCAGCATTTTTAAAAGGGGAACCCAAGATGGAGCCGTGCGATGATAGATAAATGTCCTCAAGTGATGTCACTTGAGTCAGAGTCAGTTGGATCTGAAGACTAGAAGTTTGAAAAAGAAAAATGATGGGAGGTGTGAAAGAAGTGAGCTCAGCAGACCACTGTACCCTGCTACACTTCTCTGCTGCAGGCTAAAGGCTGCTACAGCGGCTACTAGCATAACACACCCAAACCTCCAACCCAAATGTTGGCAAACTGCATTGTGGGTAATGGAGGCACCTGTTTTGATAAGGAAGAAGAATACAACAAGATGACATATCTGGTTGAGCTGCATCGAGTTTGATCCTTTCTTTGTTAAATTCATGAGTTCTGCGATGTTTTAGGAGGCTAAAGCTAAATCAGCAGAACACTAAAATGTCTTGCTGGACAGTCAGAGCTCAGTCACAAGTATTGATGACTTGACTCGTGTTTCAACAGGAAAGCAGGCGGAAGGAGTTAAAAAATGTGATTTCTCTGCTTCTTCTGCGTTTCATGATTTTTGACTTTTAACATATACCTTGTGGCAGCTATAAATGCAGGCTTCTAGAAAAATATGTTAGCCAGGGCACGAGTCAGATGTGTTTACAACAAGACAGCAGGTTGGTTAGGGCCCCACATGTGACGGTTAACCAGCTAACACGCCGGTCATGTTGACAGACAAAATTAAATCTGTTCAATCCATGAAGTAGTAATTATTTTCCGGCCAAATCCGACGCAGAAATTGTCCACGTCTGTTCTGTACCTGAGACGGCCGAGCAATATGTTTTTAAAACAACAATCAGACAGGAAATATCACTTTATAAAAAGCTTTTTATAAAGTGATATCGGCCAGCTGGTGTGGAGATTCATTTCTACGTAGTTCTTGGCCTTGCAAACCCACTTTGGACTGGCCGGGCTCAGCAGGTATCTGTTCGGTTTAGGGGTGTCGCCAATGGGCAAAAGATTTTGCAGTGCATGACTTTTCCTCTTCATATCTTAAAACCTAACAGCGTGGCACAAAACATGGCAGCGGACCAGAGGTGATCAAACCGACTGATCAAAAAGATTTAAAAAACAAAACAAAAAAACAACAGCTCAGAGAGAGCGCTGGAAAAAAAAACGCTGGTCCATGGCAGCGATACACAGTTCCTCCTCCTACTTGATGATGTAATTTTTTTCCTCTCGTTTTATTTCGATGTGTGATGGTCATTCCAGCGACGAGTAGTGTGATGCTCTTCGTCTATCTCATCTTTCTGACCTCCTCAGAAGTGAGTCTGTTTGTTCCCAGCAGCTTCAGCCTGTTGATACAAACACAGGGAGGAAGTAGTGGCGTTTGTTTGTTTGTTTGTTTGTGTGTGTGTGTGTGTGTGTGTGTGGGGGGGGGGGGGGTCGGTCGGTTGTGCTTAAAGCTTTTATCCAAAGCACATCCCAGAACCATAAGGGTGTATATTTGTGGAGCGAGTAGATCCTCTTTGTGACTCTAGCAGTATTAGTGCCATCACTCTGCACATTCAGCTTCCCTGCTGCTGAATGGGAGAAACGATCACACGCAGAGCGCCTAATAATCAATACCGACTCATGCAGCTGCAAAAACTGTTCATGTGCCGGATGTATACTAAACACTTTCCTGATCTTTAAGTCACAGCCAGCATTTCAATCTTACATCCTCAGAACACAACATGCTCTAGTTGAATAAGAGATGAAGGTCAATACCACTTTAACCATCATTCTGTCATTATGTTCAGTCACTGGGACACAACTGCAGTGTTTAGCCTGAGCTTCTGGACCAATAAACGCAACCGATTCTGCTCCGATCTGAAGCAGTTTACCGGCGGGAGTTTATTTTTTAAATGTTTGGGATTAAAAAGAGGAATTATCTTCACTCTCGCTTCTCGACCCGTGTGCAGCAGCGAGTCACTGATCTCCACTGGTCTCAGGTTACTGTCATTAGTCTCTCTTCGTCCATATTGACTGCTGACTGGAATACACTTACATAATGCACAATCTTCATGAACATACAAAGAGGACAGGGGAGAAAAGAAGAGAGACTGGAAGGAAATAACAGAAAAAATAAGCAACACATAGCCCTGATATCTAAACTCCATTCAGAAAATAAGCATTTTAAAATGTGTTTGCTTGTCGTCTTGCAGACAGACCTGCATTGTTATTACCAGCGTTATTGCTTCTGGGCTTGTACTGCTGCAGTAAACCAGATTATAAAAGGCAAATATTTACTGCGGTCAAACTCACGCAAGTAACGGAAGGCAAAAATTCACTTAATTTTTGGTGTGAACACAACATAAGAAAGGACGAATCAATCGATCAAAGGGCACACTGGTGGGAATACAGGTTGGGGAGCTGAACATGAACAGCAACATCCTCTAAATATGAAGCTACAGCCAGCAGCCGGCTAACTTAGCTTAGCATAAAGACTGGAAACAGGGAAACAGGTCTGGCACGGAAAATTGGTTTGCTCACTGTAGCGTCATGTTTAGCATGCAGACATGAGTGGTTTCACTCTGAAATTTGTTTTCATAATAACAGAGAGTAGAGACTCATGTGAAAGTGGACCTGTAAACTCTGCTGAAAGTACCCATTATTTACTTTTGGATGAAATTAGTGGAGGGTAATTCGTTTTTTTCTTTGACACAAACACCACATCTTTGTTTTCTGAATTTGGACAGCGCTGGCCGCAAGAAAACCATAAAAGTTTTAGTGGGGTGTTTGCAGGTAATTGAGTGATTCACGTCATTCATCTCCATCCACAGTCTGAAACTCCACTGTGGAGTCTCCCAAACATCACAGGATTTAATTCGATTAGCCTTCAAACGGTCTCCGTTCTGTCTGCCCTATCATCTGTCCAGCAGGCTGCAGCTCATTTCCTCTGAAAAGCCTTTTAAGTACTTAATTGTGCCTCTAATTTTCCTGGTTTCCTGATCTCCACCCTGACACCAACAAAGGCAGTACCACAGTCACACAATTACATCAAGAAGTGTACATGCACACACACTCACTATGCCCACATGAGATCATCTGACTTCTGCTGTTCATCACAAATGAGTCATCAGGAGAAGCATAAATGCAATCAGAGTGGCTTTTAGACCGAAGAACAAAAGACAGCAATCTTTCATCACAATTAAACATTTCCATGTTCTACTGAACATCAAAAATGAAGAATTAAAAGAATTTCAACATGTTTCAGCCACAAGTCTTTGTTAGAGAGTGAGTAAACAACAGACTGAAGTACTGGAGAGAAAAATGAAGACTCAACTGGACCCAGGTTGCAGAACAGACTACATACAGATGGAAGAGATGACAGCTCAGCTGGTGGCTGGCTGCAAATTAGGTCATATACTGTAATACCGTGACTCCAACCACGACCACCACTGCGTACACTGGCCCCAAATGATCAGATTCATATTCTGCTGTTTGATTAATCTATTAATTGTTTCAGCTCCTCTTACTACTGCAGCTATTATAAAAGAGTCCAAACAACCACAAACCAAGAGGCAACGCTGAAGTGCCAAAAGCTGCAGTTCATTAACTGGCTACTTGAGGCTGGCTTCAAAACAGAGTGGATCTTCACAGACCTCCCATGTTAAACTGCAAAAATAAACATGTTTAAAGTCCGGTACAAACAACGTTTTGGTCTCTATAGCAAATTTCTCTGTTTATAACAACTGTACCGGGGATGAATTTTTATTTAACTGACCCGTTAATATTATATTAAAGGCTCAACGTTCGTAAAAAGCACTACCAAGCCGATTCTTCAGAAGGTCACGGACACTACTTCCATGTTTTATACAGTCTATGCCACAAACCAACTTTTATCATGTGATTGTTTAAACTCTTCTAGCATCCATTTGACCTTTTAAGAGCAACCTCCGTTTGTGGCCACTGGTTCTTCTTCAATATCCTGTATGTTCTCTATCTAAATTTTTTTTTAAACTCTCTAATGGAGACATGAGGCTTAAATGTGTCAACTTCACTTTAATTCTCAATTTTAATGTTAGTGACAACCATGGAGGATCACAGGAGGCATTTTTAAAGTGTACTGAAAGAGTAATTTAGTCCTTTTTGGATTCTATTTTCTGATGTTTTTAACGGTGTGAATCTAGGTAGAGCATCCAACTAACTTCTCACTGGATTCTCACACTATGGCAAGCAGCAGGAACAAGTTTATCTAAAATTATTGTTATTCAAAACTTAGCCATTAGCCAAAGTGGAAACACCACAGCCACGAGCTAAATGGCTCTAACGAGACCATCTAATGACTGGACTTCCTCTGTGGTTTATTCACTTAGCTCACTTTTAACCTGCTGTGTGCAGAAATTAAAGATGGACACACAGATTGTGTGGAGATGTTGCTCAATGGAGGATAGAAAAACACTGATTCTAACCAAAGTGAGTGGTTCCTATTACCATGGTGCAACTCCCATGCTGTAAATGTACATTCTTGGTACCATGATGTGCTTTGGATCCAAGTATTCACCAAGTGACAATATCGTGTGGTATTATCTTCGGGAAGAACGGCTTCACAGCCATTAAGTATTTCATCAGTGGAGATGAAATAACCATGATAGGTCTCTCTAGAAACAAATAATTACGACTTAATATTTTAAGTATTTGTATTTTACACACTTTATAGTCAACTGTTAAAACCTGTAAACTTTATTTCCCTACATGATGGTGTGATGCGAATACCGAATCATTTATCATTCATTCATTTTTGTGGAAGTGACATTAAAAAAAAAAAAAAAAAAAACACTCTTTAAGTAACCATGGCAATTAAAATAGTCAGTGACGCCATGCAGAGAAACCAGTTAAAAAGGTCAACTTAAAGGTTATGCAGGGAGCAGATTTAAGTAACATTCATGGCAAACAGGAACTGGAATCTCTCTCCAAGCACTGCTAGTTTGACTGGCAACAACAGTGTGATCGTTTCTTTTACCTATTTGAGCCAATCTTTCCAAGAGTCTTCAGTCAAGAGGCTTCAGTACAATTTCAACCTCGACCCCGGCTCTTATGTAACTATCAGAAAGTAATTACCACATCATAGCCTAATGTCAGATTTTAATGTGTATTTTTCCATGTTTCGCCATTTCAGTTTGTGTTTTCTGGTCAGAAGTAAAACCAAACAGACGCATATTTTGCATGTAATCTGTAATATGTTTATAGCGGTTAGTTTGCTGTCCAGGTAGAGTGAACTAGAGCGTGTTGTTGATACTCTGATAATGCTAATCCAACACATCTTTGTAGTAGCGTCCATGTTGATTCCACATTCAGACTTAAGAGAACACGTGAATGCACCGTGAGCCACTGGTTGCAATTCGCAACCCTCAGTCACCACTAGATGTCACTAAAAGTTATACACTTAGCTTTTAATGATACCTCTCCCTGGTTGCAGATTAATTCAATAGTTGAAAACGAATCGATTAATAATTGCAGCTCTATTCAGAATCACTTCCAGGACTGTCACTGACTGTGAACCTTGTACTAGAAACACGCTTACCACCATTTCCTGTCCTTTCCTAACCGGTTAGGACACCTCTGGTTGCGCCTAAATATTGAACAAAGATAAGAGTGATTTCCTAAGTTAAGAAGTTATGGTGGCGTTTTAAGTAGTCGCAGTTACTCATAGGGCTGGTGATATGGCCAAAAATGTAATCACAATAAAAACATTTCAAATCATTCGATATCGATAATTATCACGATAAATGTCAAATTGTTATTTCTTTCAAGTTTAAAGGCTGATTTTTGCTCCTGACTGAAAATAGAAGAAACCAGATTGTTAATTATGTGGTTACAGTGGATCACTTAACAAATCTGAGGGAGAATATTCAAAATTATGATTAAAAAAAACAAACAAACATTTTAACAAATATGATGAGCAAATCTTTCAGTCCCTTTTCCTCAACAAAATAAAATATTTTAATAGAAAAATTAAGTGCTAATTTGTTTGTGATTCAAATGAATTAAACCAAATATTAATTGACTAGATATATTGAATATTTATTACACTGATGGGGAGGAAAATTATATTGCGATAGTTATCATTGTTTTATTGCGCAGCCCTAGTTACACCTCCTCTGTTGCTAATTCTGAAGTTTATACTATCTAAATAATCAACCACAGTAAAAAAAACAAACAAAAAAAACAAGTTGATAAAAAAAAAAAACTCTTTTACTCCTGGTCGTACAAGCCGCACCATAAATACATCACTCTTTGGACATGTTTCCTACTCAGATGCTTTATTAATACGGCCCCGATTTGTGAATGCATCGCCAAGTTCTCATTTGGCTCTGCTCAGATACATGTTGTCATCCATGCTGGCTGAGACATCACCCTCACAACCTGTGTGCTATCCAAAGTCTAGATTTGTTCAGGACATTCAAAAGGTAATTCTTGCCAGCTAACACATTAGCAGCTAACTCCCTGAGTCCTAAACATAACAGGTTAACCTCCTCGTTGGACCTGGATACAGCAGTATATTAAGTAGCATTTATGAGCGTAAAACGTCTCATTAGGCAATGATGTAGCTTTACCTGATGATATTAAAAACGCATGGTAGTTGTTTTGGTTTGTTTGTAAGGCAGTTTAGAAGCTTTAGCTTGAGATTCTAGTTCCCAAGATGCCATAAATGTCCAGAAAACAGATTACACACAGCAAAGACTCACATTTTAAACCGATTCCTCTCATTCTCACTCCTCAGAGGTAACAAATCTGTTATTTGATTAAAAAAAACTCGCATTAACACCTGGAAAAATGAATGAGTGAGAATGAGAGGCATCACACCAAGGTTCGGTAATGCAGGCAGCATGCCATGCATCGCTGTCTGCATTTCATCACAGCCACAAAAGGGAAAAGGTTTTACACGAGGAGGAAGATGAAATCAGGAGGAGGAAGGAGAGGGGCAGTATACACCACACGGGAGTAAATACAACAAACACCATAACAGGAGCTGCAGTTAGTACTTTCAGTCCATCACAAGAGGAGCAGGAAGACAGCCAGGAGGAGTTTCAAACATGAAGTGGGGTCCTGATTGGTTGCAGGAGGCAGTGGCGCTCTGGCAGGCTTGTGTCACATCCAAAAAACAGGCAAAATGCTGCTCTTGTGTGCGAGTGTATAAATATATATTTGGATTTGTCATGCCACCAAACAGCTCCCACCATTATTTATTTAGATGTGGAAGGAACAGAAATAAGCAAGGCAAGAGTGAGCGAGAGAACCATAACAAGGGGGATGAAGATGACGAAACCAACACAAGCACAAAAATAAAGAGAGAGAGTGAAGCGTCGTTAGAAGTGCGATTTCTTACAGAAAGTCACAGTCTCAAAGTCACTGATATGGACCGCACCTGAGGACGTTTGCTCCGAGGACTCCACTGTTTCTGCTGGCGGGGCAGCTTCGGTCCCAGCGGGCGACGAGTCGTCATCGTTCCCTCCTGCTGGTTCCTCCAGGACGGCTGGAGAGGGAGGGGTGTCCAGTTTGTCTGCTGTCAGAGAGAAAAACATTTCAATGTCTGACCTATTCAGTTGACCCCTTTAATATGTTTTACTTACTCAAAAAATATAATAAATGTTTGTACTCTGAGGGAATTTTGGGTAAACTCACTGAATTTAATTTTTTGCCATGCTAGCAGTCTGACTCTGGGGACAGCAAGGTTGGTCTGTTGGTCCAGAGCAACTCTGAACTCTGACTGATATATGTCTCCACAGCTATTGAATGAATTTCCATGAAATTCTCTCCAGACATTCATGGTGCCCAGAAGATGAATCCTACCTGCTCACTCTCCTCTAGTGATACCATGACGCCGACATTTGTGGTTCAGAGTGTAATGTCTCAACAACTTTTGGATGGATTGCCATGAAATCTGGTCCCCCTCAGAATGAACTATAATAACTTTAGTGGTCCCTTAACTTCTCCTCTAGCTGGCTTGTTTGCTCACTTGATCTCTATTCAATAAATAAAAAAAAATGTGGGTGCAATCCCTGGAGCTTTCTCAGCCGCCATTTTCACAAGTTTGAAAATAGGTTAGTGCCCCCTCCATTTCCGCAAAGTAGCCAAAATGGCGACTGTAGAGGGTGAAAAGTGTCCAGCATTCCACACTCAACTTCTTGACCGCTATGAGTATACCATCCGGACAATATTCACTGCGCACTGCTTTTTGCCATACTGGGTCGGTGTGAACGCACTTAAGCACTCATGGAAGAATTAAGGCAAAGCATTAGTCTTGTTTTTTGAGGTTTTTATCACCTTGTGATGGAGCAGCAGGTGTATCTTGGTCCATTGTAACGGGGACGGGGACAGAAATCTCAGAAAGGGCTGGGGCAGAAAAATCAGAGGGGGCGGGGTGAGGAACCTCAGACGGGGCAGGGTCAGATGGCGGTGCAGCAGGGGAGTCTGCGGGGACGGACTCTTGTTCTGACACTATCACAGTCTGCTGGGCTTTAGTCTTTTCTGAAGGAGAGGCAACATCTACAGCTGATCAGCGAAGACAGAGAGGGAAGAAAGCAGAGGGGTGAGGGTGGAGAGAGTGACAAAGAAAAAGAGATCAGACAAGATAAGACGACAGCGACAATCGAGCAGAGAAAAGACACAAAATCAAAAGAGGCAGAAGAAGAGAGCTACATTTCAAACAGTATTTTCCTTTTCCGGCCAACGTTCTGCCCTGACATTGAGACAAGTCCAGGAGACTCATCAGAGAAGGAACAGAGAGAGTGATCGAGAGGAGAGACTGACATCGACAAACAGTGAGCAGGGTGATCCCGCCACTGACAGAACAACAGTTTAGTTATCACTGGATTCTGATTTTGTCACCACCTTATACAGTATAATATTACCACACTGGCACGATGTCACCTCACTCAACCAGAAGGCCCAGCAGAGGATTTACTTCCTGCGGCAGCTGAAGAAGTTCAGCCTGCAAAAGACAATGATGGTGCACTTCTACACCGCCATCATTGAGTCCATCATCATCATCATCATCATCTGGTACGCTGCTGCCACTGCCTGGGACAAGGGCAGGCTGCAGCGTATCATTTGCTCTGCAGAGAAGGTGACTGCTTGTCACCTTCCATCTCTTCAGGACCTGCACGCCTCCAGGGCTCTGAGGTGAGCAGGAAAGATTGACCCCTCCCACCCTGGACACAAACTGTTTTAGACGCACCCTTCTGGCAGGAGGCTGCGGTCCATCAGGACCAAAACCTTTCGCCACAAGAACAGTTTCTTTCCGATTGCATTGGGCTTCCTCAACAAGGCCCGGGTCCCCACTGTCACTTTTGGCATCCAAAAGTGTCCTTGGGCAAGACACTGAACCTGCTGTTCAGCATGTAGGGGTCAATCAATCACCCATAATTGTAAATTGGTAATCATTTCCTCGACACTATTTAAAAGTTTAAACTACAAATTGGGAAAGTGGGATGAACAGAAAATATGATACAACTTCTGGCAGCATGTTGGCTAAGTTGTTTCTGACAGTTAATTTACAGTTATGGGATTTGACTTTAGATTCGACTGTCATTTCACTTAAAATATGAACCATTTGAAACTCAACAGCGGGAACAGGGGCAGAGATCAAAAGGATTGCCAAGCAAGGGTCGCACATTTCATCATTTTAACGGAAAAATATCATTTATATCATATATAAAATATGATTTATGTTATTTAATACATTATAAACTTGTTTTCTTGCCAGATTCGCACACCGGAAAAATTAGGACAGACACCGAAACTATCGCTGCAGATCGGCAGTCTTATTTATTTTCTACTTTGATAAGTTTAGTTTAAACTATAGTGGAGGCTGTGAGGCTCAGGTCCCGTCTGTTTGACAGAAACTAGAAGTTACTCGACTTCCTCCTGGATCAATATTCAACATATACGTTTAAAATCTATCTATAATCTTGTTTATTGATTGTCCAGGACAGATGACAGAACTGCAGAAGAATCTGCAGCTGTACGACTCCACATGGGAAAACACAGACTACACTGAAGGGTAAGATGCTCTCTGTGATCCTACCTGTATCCTCCCCTTTCAGTGGCTCAGGAGGTTCAGCGGAGCTGGCAACTTGGCTCTGCATCTCCTCCTGCTGCTGCTGCTCCTCCTGCTGCTCCTCCTCCTTCTTCTGGGGCGGGCTGGCCTCCACGCTGGCGGGTTTTAGTGGGCTCTCGCCTCCCATGCTGCTCCGGGGCGACAGCATCTCCATCTCTTCCGCCCAGTCTGTTACAGGCTTGTGGCCCTCCAACGACAGGAAGGGGCTGAGGGGCTTGCCTCCCTCTGGTGACTCCTGAACTGCTTCCGGCGGGGGGATGTGGACCTTTGGTCTGGGGGGGCGCTGTTCTTTGGGGCTTCCTGCTGATGTCGACCGAGAACGAGGTGCACGAGATGTCGGCGAGTTGTATTTGCTCGTGACTGGTTTCTCTTTCCCCTTGTCTTTCTTCTCATCACCCCTGGAGTCGTGTTCTGAGTCGCTCCCTTCCTCCACTTCTTCGTCGTCTTCTCCATCGCTTGCATCTTCCCATTCCTCGTCGTCATCCTCTCCATCTCCGTCCTTCTCCACCTGAGAAAAGATACAAGGAACGGTTTACATGGAAAGTAACTGAAAAGTGTTTTGGATTGCTGTTGAAATTTGTCTGGAAGCACTCGACGACACAAATAATGAAATATACACAATACACTCAGGGGTTAAAGTTATACATTGTACCATATGGAGACCATACCATCACACAGAAGCTAGAGCATCTGTCTCCCTTGAATATTTAGTACAGTACATTTATTCATTTAGCTTTTATCCAAAGCGACATACAATTGTTATATATGTCAGAGGTCACACACCTCTGGAGCAACTAGGGGTTAAGTTCTTGCTCAGAGACACATTGGTGTCTCACAGTGGATTTGAACCCGGGTCTCTCACACCAAAAGCATGTGTCTTATCCACTGCTCCATCACCACCCCCCATGATACATGATAGCCAAAACAGAAGAGTAGCGGGCCGTTAAAAACCAAACCAATGAACAGAGGGGAACAGCAGGGTCGAGTGATAATTCTCTGTGGGTTCACCACTGCGAGCAAATTGTTTCATTACATTTACTCATTTGGTGCTTTTATCCAAAGCGACTTACGTTTGGAAGAAAAACATACAAGCATCAGTAAAGTGCAAGAACTACGAGTAACAATAGATACGACTGAGTGCAGCAATAATACTTGTAAGAGCTATTAACGCATACTGGATCAGTGGGGTAAATACCTAGGGGAAGCAATAAGAGCAGTCATACAAGTAGACATATGGTCCATTAATAAAACAAATATTGATAATAGCTGTTATAAGTGCATTAATTATCTACTCTAAAGCAATTTCAAAGGAATTCTCTTTCCAGCAAGACTGTTAAGGAAATGTATATCAAACGAGACCAGTGTGGGTTTGACTCTCATTAATACTGGTGAGGCTGATTGCATTATTAATCCAGATAAAGCCCCTTTACCTTCTGCGCTGTGGGAGGTTTGGATTGTTCTTCCTCCTTCTCCTTGGGTTTAGTCTTCTCCTCGGGTTTAGTCTTCTCCTCTCGCTTCGTCTTGTCCTCTTTTTCCTTGTCCTCTTCTTCTTTGTCTCCTTCCCAGCGGTTGTCATGCATGCTGTCAAAAGTCATCCAGTTATGTCAGAGGTTCAATGCACAGCAAACACCAAACTCACAAATAACCATTAACAAACAAAGATACTAGTCTCTCCAGAAACACACATCACTACATTTTACAGAGTCTACTGAATATTATAAATGAAAGGAAGAACATGTTCCTAAAAAAAACAACAACATTAGACTGCAATGATAGCAACAACATTTGAGACCATTAATACGTATGGAAAACATCCAATGTTACAGTGACTCAGTGGGAGTAAAACAATAAACTAGTTTGCTTGCCAATACCCAGAATCCCCTGATGCAGTGTACCAGATTCCAAATAACAGAAACAATAAATAGAAACTGCCATGAATAAATCAATCTTGAAAATAATAATTATAAACACCAGTAAGTACTGTCTCCTATAAAACAGCTCTGGTGTTGATTATGAACTACAGAAACAACTTCAACATCCTATAAGCTGTACAGTAGACCTAGTTAAGCATAAACTGAAACAATCTGGGGATACACGGTAAAGGAGAGGCTATCTCGCTCAGATTTACCTGTAGCTTGGTTTCTGTCCTCGGCCCCTCCCTCTGCCCCGGTCCCCTCGTGGCCCCTGCGTAGTGCCCTGGGACAAGAAGTCGCCAAATGTCGGCGCTTTAGGAGGGCGTTTATTGTCGTCTGCAGGAAATATTGATGGAGAGAGTAAATCAAGAGGTTTTGTTATACTTGATTTAAGGTAGGGTGAATCAGAGAAGAGAGGGACTGAAAGATGACAAGCCAGACAGTAGACGTGTGTTTTTTGTTTTCACAGTTTGCTTCTTAAAATGCGGAGTGATCAAGCTCATTTAACTAGCAGCAAGTCATACATAAGACCAAATTTGAGATCAAAACATACAGTTATAAGGCAAAAAAAAATGACAACAATACTTTTTGTGCACAAAATTGACGTCATACAAACTATGTACCATATTAATCCAAGAGCGGTGTCCTCCAATACATGCATTTAAGAAATCTAAACAAGTATTTAGTACAAACAAAAACTGTCTATTCCTGCCCCTGTCTGCTGCTGCTGCAGACTGAGAGTTGACATCTTATGTAACATCAGAGTCGAGACTTGTGTGACAGCGACTGTCCTGCAGTGTCAAACTGCTGCAGAGACTATCTGAACTCTGGGACAAGGTCAAAGGCATTTTTGTTAGCTAGTTGGTGATGGATGGCTCAGAGTGGGAGGGAAGGAGAAAATAAAAAGAGCTAAAGACTGACTTTGATGATGCGGTGTGTAACAGAAAACACATATTTTTAAGACCCCCTGGGGCAACCATTACAATTATACAAATGCTTAAACAGAGCACAAACATATGCTGTGCCCAAATGAACGCCAGAATAGACTCTGCAATTTCAACATGAAAAGTGTCAAGTACACAACATGCGTAGTCGACACTGCCTTGTTCTTTTTTAAGACGTGTTTAATGATTTTGTTTTTATGTAAAAATCATGATTAGGAACGACAAAAGAAGAGAGAGGAAAAAACTGATGAAAAAATGAGCAAGCGTCAACTCCTGAGGTTTTAAAATCTTAACTTCTTATACCCTCTTAAAGTAATTTAATTTTAGTCACTGTGTGTAACAGAGGGAAAGACAATTCGATTTGGACGAAAATGAGAGAGCAATACCGTTAGAAGATGGGAAAGAAAAGATGCTAGTATGGAAGGGATGTGACGCAGAAAGGAAATGATTATAGGTGGAAGGTGAAGTAAATAAAAAACAGCCAAAGTGAAGAAATAGGACTGACGAGCAGCTGGTGGAGGGAAGCAGGAGACAGAAAGAGGAAAGAAAAGTACAGAGGTGTGAAGTAATAAGAAAACAGTCAAAATTAAGGAAAGCTGTGAGAGGAGAGGAGGGAGGGAAGAAGAGAGAGAAGGTCAGACACTGAAAGCTTCAACAGGGGAGGAGGCAGGAGGATAAGAGCTTGAAGGGGAGCATGTGATAAAAAAAGGTCAGAAAGAGAAACATCTAAGTACAAAAGAAATGAAGGGATCAGTGAGGAGAAAAGAGAGGATGAAGATGAAGAGATTGAACTGAGCAGCCTGGGGCCGTGAAGAGGACATTGGAGTCATTCCAGAAATTAGAAATGGCAAAGAAAAAAGAAACACACACACACCCACACACACACACCCACCCACCCCGAGTGCAGGCCTTAATGTGCGGCAGGTGTAATGACATAATCTATAATATACTCTCCCTTTATACTTGGATTAAAGAAATGAAAGAAACCAGGACTGAACAGCAGTTAGAAATAATCTTCCGCTTTTGTTTGAACCTTCTCACAGTACAGACTGATGGAAGATTTGACTGATGACTGCGACTGGTGATTTGACTTTCCAGTGGATCTGTAGCCACAGAAGAGGCAAACATCACCCACAGGGCACTCAGGGAAGGCAACACAAACACTAAGAACTGTTTACAAACCCTGTTTGACATCCTGAGGTTGCTGTGTGTGCAGAAAGAAGCTTCTGAAGTGCTGCCAGCCTCAGGAAAAGATTAGCACATCCTTACAGATGCTCACCCAATTCCAAAGCAAAACCCCAAGAAGGGCTGGACTCTGAGGTCAACCCTCTACTTTCAGTCTGTACGGCCGCGGTACTAGCTAACTGATTTTAGTGACGCAAATGGCTAAAATCTAGGTCTATGGAGATTAATGCACAGAGCAAGGCACTTTTGTAAGAGCCTTTTAGACTAATACACAGACCTATTAGAAAACCATTAAAGAAAAACAACCAAAAAATGGCACTAACGTTAGACAGAAAGAAAACATGTAAATAAACGAGGACTTCCTGTGAAAACATAGTGTGTTTGGCCAAATGTTAAGCACTTGATATATGTTCTCTATGCATTTGACATTGGATGTGAAACCTTAAATGAAGCCATACACATGGTGAGCCAGAACTAGGACTGGGCGATATGGCCGAAACTTTTATCACAATAAAAAAATAAAAAAATAAAAAAGTTTCATTCTAGTCTATAAATGTCAAATCATCATTTCTTTCAAGTTTAAAGGCTGATTTTTGCTCCCGAGTGAAAATTGAAGAAACCAGATGGTTAATTGTGTGATTAAACTTTTCTTTATTGTCAGAACGTGACAAACACTTGACACCAAACTGTGGAGTCTGCGGTAAAACATGCAGAACTATCATGATAAAATCCTTCTTCAAAAAAATAGTTGAATAGATTAGTAAATCTTTTTAGTTCCCTTTAAAAACAAAAAATAAAGTGCTAATTTGTTTGTGATTCAAATTAATCAAACATTTGTTATATTGTTATAGACAAAAAAACTATATGGCAATAATTATCATTATTGATTTATTGCCCATCCCTAGACAGAACTACAATTAAATAATATTTTGACAGCATACTGCGTCAATGATAAGATAACTACAAGGGTTTTTGTTTTTTTAAAGAGTCAGGGGTGAGTTTGGTTTTGGGAGCAGCTGTTGATCCGTTTCACACAAACGGAAAAACACACAGACACACAGATCTCAGTCTCATGCCGTGGTCTAACCTGAGGCCCTGCCCCGAGGCTCTGTACAAGAGTTACGCCCCCGGGCTGCAGAGAGGACACAAACACATTACAGTACATTCACCACATACACAGATACAAATGTCCGTGAAATAAATCAAAGACATCATAACCATGAAAACATTATTCCTGCTTCTAACCCAAAACATTTCACAAGTGAGGCAAATGTATGCATGCACTGAGATGAATGGCGTAAAGGCTGCTAAGATCTGTCTGACCACTTCTTGTCTGATCAAGTCTTCCTACCTTTTAAAACGTTTATCGATCTTTGTTTATAGTCTACATAGCAGTTTTTATTTTACTCAAAGCTATCATAATTAATTCATTGCAATTATTTAACTATTTTCCTGCATTAAAGCCTTACTTTGACACTGTACCTGTCAAAACACAGTTCCAGTTTACATAACACTTACTTTAAATGTACACACATATAAAAATGAAAACAAAATATTTCTGCACCTGATCAAGTGGAAGTCAAAACTGTGATGCAATTATTTTATGATTATGATAAATTAGAAAAAAAGAAAACAAAGCCCAGTCTGGAGAACAGGTGTGCTATTTTTTAGGTCAGGACACCTTTTTATTCCACCTACACTGAGCTACTACAGAAAAAAAAACACCTTCTTAGTAATTCCCTCTAAATTCCTTTTTTATTTTTACCTTTAATAGTTTAACATCGAGTTGTGTCCCTGAATGTGCACAAGTACCAAATAACCAGCAGCAAGGAAGAGCAGCATTAAAGATGCACTCGACCAGATTTTGACCCGTTGTGCTGCTCTGCGTCTGATGTTGTTACATTTGTGCACAGCCACGTCCTGGGATCATCGCAGTCTCGCAGTAAATCATTTTATCATCCGGATGACTGACTAACTGAAAATGCATGAGCAAAATTAAGCCATAAAGCTCCCCTGCTGACACCGTCAGGAGACAACATCAGAAGGACTAAAATGTTACTGCTGTTAATGTCGGTTTTCATAACCAATTGTTATTTGTTTTTAATTAAAGCCAAATATACGCACACTAATATTTGCTTGTGTTCAGATTCAAATTAATAACTTAATTAATCCCCAACAGAGCAGTTTAAAACATATACATATCAGACACAAGCATAACATTTTTGGTGGAGTTTTGGCTCCAGGTCAGATAAGTCATGACTTTTAAGACATTCCTTTGGGTATTACTCGTCTACTTGTTTCTTTTACATTCCCGTCACTGAAAGACGTTAGCAGTCCATAAAAGGAAAACTGGGGTCCTTCTGAAGGCACCTCTCAGATCAGCGCAACCGCGGCTTAAGAGGTTGATCTGGACTCCAGGGAAATACAGCAAGCATTTACATAACGAACCTAATCAACTCATTTACATAACGGCCTTAATCAGCTAGAGGAGGGAGGCGTCGTCGTGTCCTGTGATGTGTGTTTGGTGTTTACGATGTGTGTATGTAATGACTTTATGTCTGAAGAGCAGTGACATGTGATGGGGGTGGATTGAAGGACTGCTGCTGTCCTCGACCTGCCAGCTGTTGTGTAACCACAGCAACAGCACACTAGTAGAGAGTGTGTGTGTGTGTGTGTGTGTGTGTGTGTGTGTTTTTGCACTTGCCTCTCCTGCTGCCCTGCTCGGGTGCGATGCCCTCTGCAGCTGCATATGGGTCCTCCTTGAACCTGTGAAAAAAGCCGCAGGGTTAGACACATACACATCGGATATCAGCGCTCCCAGTCTGAGCGCCTGTCAGTTGCAATAAAGATGACGACAAACACTTTCTATCACTAAACACTCGTATGCTGTATTTGCTTTGTTTAGGTTTAATTCTTGAGCTCATCGGTTTAGTGTCGGACCACAGCTTAGTTTTACATGCATTATTTAAACTGCATCCATTTGAATCTCCGCTAAACTTGACATGAGAACTGTTTCAGTGCTTGAACACAGTGGCACTGCTGATTGAAGTAAACAAATATGTTGATTAATTGGTAATAATAATAATCGTTAGTTGAAGCTGCCATAGAGCAAGTAAATCTCGAACTACTCTGGACTGCAATGCATTTCAAGCTCTTCCTCAGGCGGCATCACAGAAATCTAGTTTGAGGTCTCCTCTCACATGTTCTCATTCTTCTGTGCGTCCCACTCTCGTCTCCACTGGCCTGTGGCGTTACGATGGCGTGCCAGTCGCTCCTCGTCAATCTGCTCACGCTCCTTCTTCCAGCGCAGGTACTCTGCTCTCTCCCGGCCGGTCATTGACATGGTCATGTCTACAGACCCTTTCGGACCAGGCCTTCGACTCTACAGAGACAGGAAGGGTGAGGGAAATTAATAATGCTACAGTAGGAAGTAAAAACATTTAAAAAAGGTCAAAATCAAACACGGTTTGGTTGCTAATGTAGAACTAAACCTCCTGAATCTAGTTCTTAAACAATGACATGACTCACGGTCCACTCTTTCTCCAGTTCGGCTCCTGTCTTCACGTTGTCAAAGTCCAGTCCTCCCCAGTTTCGTACATGTCTCCTGCTGCCCTCCTTGCGGTCTATGTCTGGCGCCGGTCCTGAACGTCTCGGGTCGTCCAGGAAGTTACGGCTCGGCTTGTCTGCATCCGGCTAAAGAGAGGAATTCAAAATGTAACACTCTGTCACATTTGACAAGTCCTCTATGTTCATTAAGATGCTATGGTTAAAATGTTTAAGCCTAACTAAAGCCAAGTTAGTTCCCAAACCACAATTCATAAAGCTAATAATTTGTACACAGGGACAGATAAGACGTCACTACAAACTAGCACTTTTTAGGGGTGAGAAGGGGAAATATGATCTATTTTAGTAGTAAGAAAAAGTAATAAAGAACAATATTGTGATTGGTGGTTCGCTGTGCATGTGTGTCACTCACTAGCAACAAACTGTGTATTTCAAATCAGAGTAAATTGCATTACATCAGACAGACTTCTGTTGTTGATTGGTCATGCAAAATGAGAACTGTGTGAGTTTTCCTTATGTATCAAGCAGCAAAAAAGGTTGAGGTGCTTGAGTTAACTGGACTTGCTTGACATCACACATCCTGCTATGACGATGCTGAAACAATATATTGTGCAGCCCTAATTCTTATAGAGTACTAGATACACAAAAATGTGGTGTTTTTTGTTTTTGAAATCTGGAATCGCACAATTTATTCTTAAATTATGAGTAAAATCAGTTCATCCTTGAGTCCAAGTGGACGTTTGTGCTAAATTCAAAGAAATTCCCTCAAGGCGTTCGGAGATATCACATTCACGAGAATGAGACGGAGGGACAGTCAACCTTGAAAACAAAAACAGGATACCTGCTGTCCTCTCTCATATGCTGCTATTCTCTCCATTTCTTCATTCATCTTCTCAATGTTCTGCCGCCTCTTCTCCTCCCATTCCTGTCCAAACAACAACAACGACAACACGGTGGTATCGCAATTCAGTATTTGACAAATACAGGACATTAGCGCTGGCATTCAGACAGAAAACAGCCATTCACGTTACAAAGATATCCACCGGCAATCTGCGGCGGATAACCTTGCTTTGTTTTGCGGTAAAAGTTGAGCCAGGTTTAAGTTTTCTGCAGGGCTAATGTTGGTCTGAATGCAGCCAACACCCTCTCAGGTGCACTCATGAAGCAGGCTTTCATCGTAAAAAAATAAAATAAAAACCCGCACACAACAGGTATACCAGAAGATTTACATAAAACAATCTAATTCATATCAGTCAATAAAGTTCAGCAGCTTAGTTTAGTAATTCATCTGCACTCACCTTGGATTTCTTGTCCATGCCACCTGGTGTCCCCATTCCTTCTCCTCCGCCTCCTCCTCCTCCTCTTCCTCCCCTTCCACCTCCTCCATCTCCTCCATCTCCCGCCGCTCCCCCTCCCCCTCTTCCTCCCCTTCCTTCTCCTCCTCTTCCTCCTCCTCCTCTTCCTCTCCTTCCTCCTCTGCGTCCCTGTCCTCCTGACTCCCCAGGTTCTCCATCTCTGGGTGTTCTAGGTTCCCATTCTCTCCTCTCCTGGCGGCTTCCTCCTCCTCCTCCTCCTCTCTGACCTCCTCGACCCATTCGCCCCGACCCAGTCCTCCTGGGGGGGCTGTGGCCGTCGCTCTGCCCCCTGTGGCCGTCGCTCTGCCCTCCATGGCCTTCACTCTCCTCTGACGTCTTCCGACCGCGAGGCGCTCCAGTTTTCCATTCATTCACAACTCTCTTCTCCTGCAGGAAACACACTGTAATTACACTACAGACGACACTTTAAGTCAGTTAATGAAAGCAATATTAACCCTAACAATAAACATAATATTTGGCTGGTTCCAGCGTTTACTCCTCAGCGCTGATGCTTGCTTTGGATCTCATAACCAGAAATCATTGACTGAAGGTAATTTTCTATTGTACTATTTAGACTGCAATTTTATTGATTTTAGTATCTAGCACTTTTCCCACTGAGGTTTTGTGGATGTGCAGATGATTTCTTGATCACATTCTATTATCTTTGGCTGTTAATAAAGTGATTAAGGTTTATTGAGTTCTGAAAATACAGCAGCCAGTTGCCCAACTGGGAAATAAAACATTTCCTGTCCTGAATTAAACCCTTTTAATTTAAACAGCTTCAGTCTGAATCTGAAGAATTGACGCCATACAAAAAGTACAAAAGCCCTATCAGGGCTATGGATTATGAAAAACTACAAGATGAACTCAGAGACTGAGATGAGCAAGAGAGGGAGATGCAGCAGCAGTTAATCACTTTTTCAAGGAGCTATTTAAGCACAGGGATCAGTAGTCTGTTGTCAAGCTTTAGAAAAGGTTTAACGGACTAATGAACCAATTTTGACCTTTTGACCCAGAATCAATATCCAGTCAGACAAGTACAAATGTGGAGCAGATGCAGAGCTTGTTTGTGTTATTTAATTTGTTGTCTAAAGAGTCTGCCACCAGAATCTACTGTTACAACATTATGTTGCTATAACAGGTGCAATCATCTCAGCTCTGTTTTCAGACCACTACCAGAAACGTTTGCCAAATCAAATCTTTTCATGGGAGAAGCAAAAGGTACGCGGTCGGTTAACCAACACAGAAACACACACACACGATTCCTAACAAGCGTCAATGCATTTACGCTCTTATTTCTTCACTGCAGCTCAGAACAACATGAGGCGAATTTGTGATAACTGGAAATACAAACTAAACTCTGTGGTATTATTAGAAACAGTCAACACATTGTTTATTCGCTCCCATGATTATAAATGCAACATATCAGTCAGACAGCCCTCATCAGGCATTAACTTTTAATAGTAGTTTATCAGACAAATAAGTAAAGTACTATCCTGAAGACATATATAATAATTCACAATTATTTATAGCCACACTTTTAATATTTGGAGTATAGTGTTTGTACCCTCTTATTCTAATTATGTCATTAAATTTATTATATTTCACCTTGTTAATTATTACTTGTTCTTGGCGCTTTTACCGGACGGTGTCACCGCTTCATCTCATTTCACATAAAGTGCTTAAGTCATGGCTCTGAAGACGTCGCTTGTAATTAAACAACTCCGCCTCTTTCACATGAACGTGCTCGTAGCTTTATCTGTACACTCAGGGGTCACAGAGACAGCTGTTAATGGTTATCTGAGATCATCAATGCAGCAGGTAAAGCTGAACGTGTTTTTTTAATAAAGGCTCCAACTGTTTTTTTCTCAACTCAAACTATCAAATCTTTGAAACAAAAGTTTAAAAAAAAAACAACAGCGACTTATTGTACTCGTAGGATTTACATTTGTTAATAAAAATATACTTCTGCTATTCCAAATGCACCTGCCAACCTACACATGTAACACAAGAGTGGGCACAAGAGACGTGGGCAGAGGACTGATGCAGTGCATTATGGGTAGAATAACAGGCGTGTGGTTGGTAAACTGAGCACAGTAATGAGAATCTGTCAGAGTTAATAAGGTCCGTCCTCCGTCTGCAGGATCGTCATAAACCAGATAAAAGACATCACCCAACTAAAACAACACCAGAAGATGGACAGACGTGTCAGTTTACATTTTCACTGCGTCATATTTTAGTTTTAAGGGATCAATGTGTGCATGTGTGATTGTGGTGGAGGGTGGCATGAATAAAAAAAATAAAAATACTAAAAAGGGACCCACATCATGTCTTACCCCCGTCTGTTTGGAAATTTCTACCGTGACAGTTAAGTTTTCTTTCTCAGTCTTCCTTCTGTCCGTCTCCGGCTCATGGGGGCGGGGCTTGCGAGGGGTCGTCACAGCAATGCCCTCCTGCTCCGCCTTCTTCTTGTCTTCCTCTATTTCCTGATCGAGTGACAGAATGAGCGAGATGAGACTAAAGCGGTGCCCCATACACAAACTTGTGGACTAATTATAAGCAGGTTCTGAGCGTGTTGTATGTTTACACTGGAAAGTGACTAAGTATTCTCGTAACAGTGTGATTTTGAGGATTTCTGGGGTGTTAAACACTGATACGCCCGCTGTGACTGAAAGATAGTGGAAACACTTGATTTAAAAAAAGACATTGGTGAGAAACTGTATTTACTGTGGATCGGTCACCACAACGCAAAAATTATTGTACACTTGTCCCCCAAAACTATTATATAGAGAGCCTAAGCCCCTCCCCTTCCGGTGGACCACCATGGGACCTTATTTCAGGACAAAATATCCACGGTAGTCAATCCCATTTGAATTGTGCCATGAATTACACACGTCAATTTAAAAGATAATTTAAGTCAAGAAAATCGCAGTTTGTTGTAAAACAGGTGAATTAAGACTGTGAAAATATATAATTTTAAAAAAAGACTACAAACCCAAAAGTCACGTATGTGAAATCATAACTGTCTCTCTGAACTGAAGCTAACGTTACTGAAGCTGAGCTTCCCGGTGTAGATAAAAAGGACCAGGGGTCGTTGGATTCAACACATCAGGTGAGAGACATCTGTGCGTGGAACATAGCGAAGTTACCTAACTAGTAGCGACCATGTAGTTATTTTAGCATCAGTTTGATCTGTTTATTGCGACTAAATCACAGCAAAATGTTTGTTTTGGGTTCATACAGATGTAGTAATGGCTGGTTGTGTTTATTCTCATTGACCCGTTGCGTGTGAACACTCGTACGAGTAGTCCAGCGGTCAAAGTCACGCGATGAAAGCGATGCAAATTTTTATTAAATTAGGCTCTCTATAGGAATGAAAAAAAGTGGAAGAATAAGACCTCGATTGACGTTTAATCCATCCATTTTGTCATAAAGCCTTCAATTAAGTGCATTTATTTTTAGACATTTTTACACTTCGGTACCACCGTATGATCTGGTATTCATTCAATTCATGGACACGAGCATTAGGGCTTGTAGATTGCAGATCTACATAAAAAAAAAAAGTAATGCCCTCAGTGGTAACACTTATCTTTTAGTATCATTAACACGATGGGTGGATACAAAGACACATTCTGAATGTACTCCAAGTACTCCGTACCTGGTACCTCTTGACCAGAGCTTCATTTTTCTTCCTCAAAGCTTCGATTCGTCTGTCCAACTCCGCATCCTTCTCCTCCTTGGTCTTGAGGTCCACCGCTGAAGACTGGCACAAAGAGGAGGAGCGTTAGGAGAGCAGTAAATAGTAGAGGACCAACTGAAGTACTATAGATTATACTGTTGTCCCTTGTTGTCCCATTGCCACTTGGTAAACACAAGTGAGTTTTGCCTTTCAATATTGTACCCACACTCATTTGTGTTGCTCCATCTTACTCACCATAGCTGCCTCTGACTTGAGTTCATACACCGGTGGCTGACTGCTTGTTCCTCCTGTGATAAGGAAGATGAACAGGATGAAGATGATGCTGCAATCCAAAAACCACTCAAGAATGTGTGCCCATTAGCCATTTTATAAAAAAACGAGTATTTTATTGTTTCTTCACATGAATGTTTGATCTTCACTGTGCTGTGATGTTTTCTCCTCCCATCTGCTGCAGAGGGAATGTTTAAGGTGTGTACCTACAAGCATGATTTAGTGCCATTAGAACTAGTTTGGAGCCAACCATGGTCCAATATGCAACTTACACATGTGTGGTCTCCATTAGTTAAACTTTTAGTAAGCAGAAAATCTGAATATGAAAAGAAGTTTCGAGCAACACACCATAAAGCTTGTGCAATCCTGTTTTTACCATCTTAGAAATATATCACAAATACAATCAATTATAACTTTTAGAAAGGACACCGAGACCATTTTTCATGCCTTTTTCTCAGTATGCCTGGATTACGGCAACAGCTTTGACCAGAACAAAGAAAGAAGATCACATCATCTCGGTTTTAGCTTCATTACACGGACTCCCGGTATGCTTCAGTGTGTAGACTTTAGTCCCATACGCATCCCGTCTGTTGTCTGTCCCAAGGTCTTGACTGAAGACTAAAGGGGACAGAGCGTTTGCAGTCAGGGCCACAAGGCTCTGGAACAGCCCGCCCGAGGAAATCAGGTCAGCTGAGTCAGTGAACTCTTTTAAGTCCCTTCTTAAAACATACTTTTATAGGAGAGCCTTTCCTGATTGTAGCTGATTTTATTTATTTTTCTTTTAACTGTATTTTAGTTTCTTCCTGCTTTTACCGTGTATCTGGTTATCTGGTTTATGCGTTTTAGTATCTTTGCTCTCGTGAAAGCACTTTGTAACATGGTTTTGTGTGCTATAAATAAAGATTATTATGAAAAGACAAAGGCTGTTTCAATTAAAGAGGAAGTAAATTTAGTGTTTACATTTAACTGACCCTTTTTATCTAAAGTGACTTACATTTGCTATTTATGTTAGAGGTCACACGCCTCTAGAGCAACTAGGGGTGAGAGACACACTGGTGGATGTGTCACAGTGAGGAATTGAACCCAGGTCTCTCACAACAAACACATGCGTCTTATCCACTGCTCCATCTCCACCCCAGTGCTGAGAATGTAACTGATTTTTTGCAGACAAATTGGAAGCAGTCCTTTTTTATGTCTGATCCACTGGGTTCCCCCTCTCCACTGTGTGACAGATCAAGGTATTCACAGGTGAAATAACAGCCAGGTGCGCACCTGGCTGCGTATATATGTGGAACACAATAACCCAGCTGATTAAATCCTAAAAGCTTCTGTAAGCGTATTAGAGCTGCGGTCGGGATGCAAATTTAAGTTACCTGAGCCACGATGATGCCCAATACACAGACTGACCCGGCTGTTCGCCACATTAAACCCTTGCTGTTACTCTTACAAACAGGTACAGAGATCTATTTATTTCACTCTGGTCTGCTGGGAAGTAATGTTAGCAGTCTGAGCCATGTCCTTTCTGATACAAGGCGCCGAACCCCACACGAGGTAAACACGCCACCCACACGGACAGCACACAAAAAAACAGTTATTAAACATTCACATGCGTTTAAGTCACACTTTGTTAGTATTACCTGTATCGTGGAGGATTTGTAACGAGGGTACAGAGCAATGTTTGGAATCGTTGCTCTTTGCCAATTCCTGCACCTCAATGAGTCCTCGTTATTCGGCTTCCTGTTAGCAGCGGCTTACATCCTGCCAAATAATGAACCCCCATGAACCGGGTAAAACTAGTTCTCGCAATCTTTTTGTTTTGTTTTATTTTGTTACTTCGAGTTGTCGTGTAATGACTGTTTTACAGATATGGTAGGGAAAAAAATAATAACGTAGGACATAATCGATATCAATAATTATTACGTTGTTTTACAGGAAAGATGCTGTCCACGAGAGGGCGCCACCGGCCAGAGAACGAGCTTGACCTGAAACTCGAGCGGTGATCAGGCCAGATCCTGCCGCCCAATCTCTTAAAGGTAAACACACGGTAGAGTTTCCATTTACTGCTACATTGTACACTCACCTAAAGGATTATTAGGACCTGTTCAATTTCTCATTAATGCAATTATTTAATCAACCAATCACATGGCAGTTGCTTCAATGCATTTAGGGCTGTGGTCCTGGTCAAGACAATCTCCTGAACTCCAAACTGAATGTCAGAATGGGAAAGAAAGGTGATTTAAGCAATTTTGAGAGTGGCATGGTTGTTGGTGCCAGACGGGCCGGTCTGAGAATTTCACAATCTGCTCAGTTACTGGGATTTTCACGCACAACCATTTCTAGGGTTTACAAAGAATGGTGTGAAAAGGGAAAAACATCCAGTATGCGGCAGTCCTGTGGGCAAAAATGCTTTGTTGATGCTAGAGGTCAGAGGAGAATGGGCCGACCGATTCAAGCTGATAGAAGAGCAACTTTGACTGAAATAACCACGCGTTACAACCGAGGTATGCAGCAAAGCATTTGTGAAGCCTCAACACGCACAACCTTGAGGCGGATGGGCTACAACAGCAGAAGACCCCACCGGGTACCACTCATCTCCACTACAAATAGGAAAAAGAGGCTACAATCTGCAAGAGCTCACCAAAATTGGACAGTTGAAGACTGGAAAAATGTTGCCTGGTCTGATGAGTCTCGATTTCTGTTGAGACATTCAGATGGTAGAGTCAGAATTTGGCGTAAACAGAATGAGAACATGGATCCATCATGCCTTGTTACCACTGTGCAGGCTGCTGGTGGTGGTGTAATGGTGTGGGGGATGTTTTCTTGGCACACTTTAGGCCCCTTAGTGCCAATTGGGCATCGTTTATATGCCACGGCCTACCTGAGCATTGTTTCTGACCATGTCCATCCCTTTATGGCCACCATGTACCCATCCTCTGATGGCTTCTTCCAGCAGGATAATGCACCATGTCACAAAGCTCCAATCATTTCAAATTGGTTTCTTGAACATGACAATGAGTTCACTGTACTAAAATGGCCCCCACAGTCACCAGATCTCAACCCAATAGAGCATCTTTGGGATGTGGTGGAACGGGAGCTTCGTGCCCTGGATGTGCATCCCACAAATCTCCATCAACTGCAAGATGCTATCCATCAATATGGGCCAACATTTCTAAAGAATGCTTTCAGCACCTTGTTGAATCAATGCCACGTAGAATTAGGGCAGTTCTGAAGGCAACAGGGGGACAAACACAGTATTAGTATGGTGTTCCTAATAATCCTTTAGGTGAGTGTTTCTCACCTAAACAACATTTCTTTTTTACTGCACTACATTTATTTGATAACTTTAGTAGGTAGTTGCTTTCTAGATTCAGATTAATGCTACAAAATATAAACAACATATATATTATGATAATATTATTATATCAATAAAGTTACACCACATGATTTTATGTTAAGTTATATAACATAGTGTCACAGGATAAGATCGAAGACAATATGACATTTTTATATGACCAGAGAGAGAGAGTCAGAATCAGAATCCAAAATACTTTATTGATCCCCAGGGAGAAATTCACAGTTACTAACCCAGCAGTATATATATCACAATTACAAGCTGCATGCAAGATTACGGTTTTTCTCATTTGTCCATTCAGAAGTTACATTTTCAAAACTGTACACACACAGGCCTAAACTAAAAGTCTGTGACCAAAATAACCCGTTTGCAAAATGCTCTAACACTCTCAAAACATTAAAAACATGCAACAAAGCCAAATATTTCCATCAACCAACACAACCTGTGGTCAAATTAATATATCCTTTCAATCAGTTATTACACAACGGACAACAAAATACAAATATGAACTAGTTCAACTTTAATTTGTGCTATATGCCTGTGCCATTTGTTGCTACTTTAATTATAGCATGTGCCAAAAAAGAAAAGCAAACATATCAAACTATGAATTACATTATTTTCTCCAAAGATGATTTTATTAGACATAATAAACTCTGCTGCACTCTGCACCTGCCATTCTTTGACCCTTTTTTAGACGCCCTGTTGAAATTTTGTAAATGAATAAATAGAGACATTTGCTAAGAAAGTTTTCTTCATTCATTTTATTCTTGTGTGCAGGTCTTTCCATGGCAATGAACTGTTGACATTAAGGCCTACATTAAGGACCTAGACTAGACAAATTCAGACATTTATTAGCTTTCGTACTACAGTCTATCTTCACCAAAGAACCAATAAAGAATTTCACCAAAACTCAGAAATACTTTTTAAAGTACTGCATCAGATTTTTCCATTCTTTTGACTGGACTGCACGACCAGGACCAGCACTATAAACCTGAAAAGTATGTGACTAAACTCTAAAGAGTAAATGCTAAAAGCATGTAAAAATTGACATCTTTTATAGATGAATAAAGACTGATTGCTGATTAAAGAGTTGCGCAAAGGACTTTCACACAGGTGCACTGGGGATTTATCATTATGCAAGGAATTTCTATCAGATGTGAATAGATGTTTTCCTGTTGTTCAACGCAGTTAATCCAATAGAGTTTGGGTTCTTTCTATGCGAGGTGTGTTAACTTCTTTTGAAAAAGAGAAGATTTCTGCTGTGCTAAGAAAGTGATGATGAAGATCAAGTGGATCCCAGTTTGTCATAGTAAGTGACGTACACATTACAGTAATTGTAAGGGACCTTGCACAATAAATAGCCCCTTTTTAAAGAGGTAGTATTATGCTGTTTGGCTTTTTCCCAGCAGGGGCTGCAGTTATATATCTTTTTTGTGCATGTAATAGGTTTGCAAAGTGAAAAAGCCCGAAGTTCAGCCCAAAGGGAGTTCCCATCTTCCACAGAAAACTCTGCTCTGAACTGCCTGAAAACAGCTCGTTTGTAGTCCAGCCGCTTCCCTTTCATCCCCGTGACAACACAGGGCTGAAAGCAAAATGCGCCTCATATAACTCTCACTAAACTTTATGGATGAAAAATACTTTCGTTACAGATTAATAACTCGCTACTCTGGAACTCTTGCTCCAGTCAATGTTGCCAAGCTGGTCGGCAACATGTAGCTCACTTGTAGCTTACAGCTGAATCAAAGCTGTTTATGGGCTTCTCGCTGACCCGCCCGTCTCTGCTTCTGATTGGCTAGTAGTCCTTAACTAGGAACTGCGCATGTGCAACTCCCAACAAAGATCATTTAGAGACAAGATGTATCACTCCACAGCCTTTAGCATGACTAAGCATATTTCAAAAACCTCTCCCCTTTCAGTAGGATGACGCACCTGAACGGGTGAGTTAGTCTGAACAGAAAAACACACAGGTGAGATAAGGCTGATTGTCCTATTCGGCAGCAACAGACACAACAGAGACAGATAATTATGATAATAATGTGATCAGCTTGGCCTTCCAGTCTACGGATTTTGAGTAAAGATGATGAGATGTGGGAGGTAAAATATTTATTACAACTGAAGTGAACAGAACAGTCGCATTTAAAGCAACTACAGTATTTCTGTCTCTACAGCTTTAAAACATTACCTCCTTTTCCCTTTCACCATCTCACACACACACACTGTAATGCACACACACAGATGACAGACTATCCTGTGGCCCAGTTTCAGTGGTCACAGTCAAAACAAACAGCTACTCTGTTGTTAGGCAGGACACTCAGTAATGACCACGCAGGATTTGTTAATCACTTGATAAGATCGTGCAACCTGAGCCGAGTGTCTGTGCCGTTGTGTCACCAGCAGACGTGCAGAAGGGACCTGCTGCCAAGGTAAAGGTGGAGACAGGTGGAGGGACACAACAGGCAGCAGCATCAGTTACACTGATAAGGCTGATCTCATGTCACATACAGAACAAGGGTTCCCCATTAATCATAATTATAATCACCATGGAAATTCAACGCAACACAACTTCTCATAACTTCACATAACCAAATGAGACTTAACATGACAAAATAATGGCATCTAAGTCAGCATGTCAGCAACAAGATGGCAATGTGTGACATCATACGAGAAAGTGAAAGTATGTTAATCAAATACATCAGATCTGTAATCCACAACTCAGGTGACTCTCTGTACATCTATCTAAAGACAGTAGGTACCTCTTCTATTAGAGCTGCAATGATTAGTCGATTAGTTGTCAACTATTAAATGAATCACCAACTGTTTTGATAATCGAATAATCGGTTTGAGTATTTTTTTATGAAAAAAAACTCACATTTCTCTGATTACATTTTCACATTTTCTTAAATGTGAATATTTTCTGGTTTCTTTCCTCCCATATGACAGTAAACTGAATTTCATTTAAGTGACGTCATCTTGAGCTTTGGGAAACACTGAGGGACATTTTCTGACATTTTATAGACCAAACAACTAATCAATTAATCGAAAAATAATCGACAGATAAGTGGACACTGAAAATAATCGTTAGTTGCAGCCCTGTCTTCCATCAGCAGTATCTATACAGGTGTGGCCAGGCGAGCCATGTCAGCAACAAGTGTACGTACGGAGCAGAGCGCCGCTGCGAAATTGGAGCCCACAACGTGACGTGAAGTAGATGTGACATGACCTAAACACGTGATAGCCTATAAGTCATATTATATAATACAAATTAGTTTATATTTTGTTATGTTACATCAGTTCTAAGGGAGTCATGTTATTTTATCATCACACATCATGTTATGTTACTACGGGCTATGTGACCTCACATGACACTGCATAAAGTATTGCATGATATAGCATAATGCAATGCAATGTCATGTGAGGTCTAATGTCCCCAGGTTACACCACATGATGCCGTTATGTTAAGTTATATAACATATTGACAGATGATAAGATGTGAGACAACATGACACAACATTTTATATGATCAGAATCAGAATGAGAAACACTTTAAGAAAGAGAAATAATTGTGTTACAGTTGCTTACACACGAGGAGCAACTGTGGCCCACGCACACAGATATGTAGATGTCGGATGGGTTGATTCACAAAAGCAGCACATATGCAGAATGAAAAAGCACAGCTATTGCAGTTGTTAACATGCAGAGGTCTAAACTGAAGTCACACCATCAAAACTCTTCACACAGTCACAGATAGTCAACAGAAGTGTATGTGGACTAACCTGTGAATCCTGTTTCATTGCTTTCACACAAAATGCAAGCGTGACCAATATATAAGTATATCTGCAAGTGTGGGAACTGCAATCTGAGAGTGAAGCAGGAAATGTGCTTGCGATTTAGCAGACTTGGTTCAGGGGGTTGGTACATGAATTACAAGTTTGGGTCATTGTGTCTCAAGTACTAGTGTTACTGTGTAAACAACTGAGAAAATCTGAATCGCAGCACTGAAATTTTAGGATTTAATTATTATACGCAATGATGTAGAAAAAATAAAGGATATCGAAGCAAATAATATTCAATCATTCTTGTTACATATACTTTAGTAGTCCATAAACTGAGTTATTCTATAATAAAATACTGATTTATATGAAAAATCATTCGCACTTAAATATAAAAGTTCATCATTTATGAAAGATCTCTTTTGAGACATGAAGAGTTTTGAGTTTTGGAAGTGAGATTGACTGTTTAGTCAAGATTAACGTTGGTAATGCAGACTGTTCGAAGAGTTTTGAATAAGTGGCTTGACGGATGAAAAAAACTGTAATATGTGTAGCTCATTCCTGTATATATATGTTATAATTTCTGTTCTTATCAACACCGGTATATAAATTATGCAAACACGCTCACACATTTCTGATAGGGCACATTTCAGAGCAGTGTCTCAGTTGACAAATAATCACATCAGCTTGTTAAAAAAAAAACTGTTTACTAAAGCATTCCTGTTGTTGGGCTCCTGATTTATTAATTGTGATTCATTATGTCACCCTGTGATACGGGTCAGCAGCGATCCACGTACGTTGGATTAATTATCCTAGACGTGCTGGTTTGAAATGGAAGCCCAGTGCAGAGTTGTAGATCCCCTTTCAGCTGGAGCCTGGGTGCAGAGGGGAACTCAGCGATGAGCTCATTGTTGTGAAAGCCAAACAGCAGCCTCCCTGGGGATAACATGAGAACTCATGAGGCTCTGATCACGGAGAGAGGAAAGTGACGACGGTTTCTCTTGTTGATATAAACAACCAGCACTCGGGGGTTTACACAGCAATGGCAGTGACTGCATGGAGCGAGTGAGTGGAGTGAGTGGAGTTTACAGCTTAATCATCCACTTATTTTGGGAGGAAGTCACTAACGTTCCTCTAAGAAATCTTGGAAATACCAGACTGGCTTGGACAAACTCTTTATTCTGCATGTGTAGCTTTATGAAGAATGAGCACAAAGGACACGGGAAAATTATTGCAGGAATGCAGTAATTATTCCAAACACTCATGCTGTTTGAAAGTACCTTTAGCTCACTTAAACAATCAATCACACCTCACCATCACAAGGCAAACACACAGGACTAACATTTGACAGCAGCTAAATCTGAGTTATTTCGGTTTGATAAATAAAAATAAAAGCTATAAACATATATTTTATACAGTCTACAGTATACAGGTATGCATGCTATATACACCTTTAACTTAGATATGATCTTATCAACAAGAATGGCGAGTTTGCTACGTTACACAAGCTCTTAGCTTTTTTAAAAAACTCTTTTAATAAACAAAGATGCCAAGAAAGGAAATATTCTTACACCTTTTTTCCTTATCAAACAGAAAAATACAAGCATACACCTTCTAAATTCAAGTTTCTCTCTTTCATCTTTCATTGCCTTGTTAACTCATCGTAAAATGCATTTCATTCAAACTCAACACCGCTCTTTGTTAGTCTTTCCACAATCACCAACTCTGGTCTCCTCATCAAATGAAGACAACTTTGGCCTTTTTGCACAGGACATCCTCGTTGTCCAAGATGTTGTTAAACTATCATGTATTGAAGAGAAGATGGCCTAACACTGAGCTCCAATGATTTTATCCTGATGTTTCAACCACACTTGGTATTTTTCAAGACAGGTTCGATACAAGTGTCAGATACAAACACAACGTAAAGTTACTTTATGCTTCCATTTATTGAAATTTGCCCACACTCAGACCAGAAAACGTTTCTGATGCGGGTAATAAATAGGTATTAATCCGAGTGATCACAAACTATAAACAGTTTGTAGACTGGTAGTGTGTTGATGTACTAAAAATAAACAAGCTAAAATAACGTTTCAAGGTAGCAGCAAAACAGAGCGGAGCAAAACTGGAAATGTAATGTGACCATACATATTTTTTATCTATTTCTAATGATTTCTATTTCTCTACAGATGCCCTAATTTATGTGTTTTGTAAACCCGTGTATATTCTCTTTTTTTGCTATTAATTAAATTAACCTTTTTGTTGTTTGTACTAAATTATATATACAATAATTATATACATATATATATATATAATTATACATATTATAATGCCACACAGCTGGTCAAGAAGGCTTAACAGTGGGCTGTACTTCCTGAGGAGACTGAGGAAGTTCGGTGTGTCACCTCTGGAACTTCTACAGGTGCACTGTTGAGTGCATTCTGACCAGCTGCATCACCGTGTGGTGTCGCAGCACTACTGCAATGGACTGCAAACACCTGCAGAGAGTGGTGAAGACAGCTGAAAAGATCACCAGGACTCCACCAGCCTCCCTGCAGAGCATCTACCATCCAAAGAATACCAAAGAATCCACAGAAGAGCTGCCTCCATTATCAAGGATCCTACCCACCCCCAACATGAACTGTTCACCTCCTCGGGTCGGAGGTATAGAAGTGTGAAATGTAGGACGACATGACTGAAGAACTCAGACTCCTAAACAGTTAATAGGCATGTGGACTCCATGCCCATCTTTACACTGTATCATGACATGTTAATTGCACTATTATTGCACATCTGCACATTGCTACATGTACAATTTCCATTTGCTTTTATATCTCTATTTATCATATTTATCATTGTATTTGTATTTATAAATATATTTCATTTTCCTTTTTATAGTAGGCATTTGATGTGGACAGCAAAGTAAGAATTTCAGTGTACAGGGAAACTTGAACATCTGGCAATAAACACTTTGAATCTTATCTTATTTAATTTATTGGTTAGCTGGACCCCTAACTATGCATTTTTGTAATGGCCTTTGTATCCATTTCTTTGTAGCCCTTAATTTTAGATTGTCCTCTTCAAACATTTCCAGGACATAAGGTTATGATATAAATTCACTGGACCTTAATGTGCAGTCATCTTCTCTTCAATATCTGACCAGCACCTGGTCTGTGGTGTGCATTCAGCAGACAACTCTTGCTGGTTGTTAAAATATCGTCAAACCTCCATCAAACTTTAATTACACAGCAGCAAATACTAGATTACTAGGTATTGAGATATATTTTTGAATATACCTCTACTCAAATATTCTTTCCCATCGTTCCTGGTGTTGCAGGAGAAATAAAGCGTGTGCGAACAGTGATGTGAATCAGATGCACATTCCTCCGCACTGTGTTGACTCGACTTATCATAACAGGGATTTGGTGGGCTGTCATAGCAGTGAACACACACACACACACACACACACACACACACACACACACATACAGGTCCATCTGTCCAGCTCTGTTTGAGATGAAAAGGATGAGGTAATGGTGTTGCTTTTCAGAAGCCTGATGCCTTCTCTCCCTCCGTCCATCAGATATGTCACATTTCTTCCTCTTGATAGTTTTCTCAGTGTCTATTTATCTCTTTATCTCTATTGTCTTTTTCTTTCCTTCTGTCTCTGTGAAGTAGCTCTGGGCTGGTGACAGGCCGGAAGCGTTATTAAAAGGCATAAGAGTGACATAAGAGCAATCATTATTCAGTCATAAAAATCTGCATTACATTCAGTCAAAAGGGTTAGAGGACAATGCAAATGACCAGATCATAGCTGATAAACCCATAAATATTTTCTTCTTACTATTATTTTCACACATCCATTATGAGGATTAAAGTAAAGATGAGAGAAAGGGCAGGGATGTTTGAATGTGGATACCAGCAGAACTTCTCGTCATTGTATCACTGGTTGCTAACGCCACAGCACAAAGCATCTTTATCATCCCATCAGCACCCTGCTAACATTACAACGTACATCTGATAAAGGTAACACTGAGCTTTGGGCTACCTCGCTCCACTCAGATAGCTTTAACTGTTAACAGGTATGCTTTGCGCCTGCTTTTTCTGCAGCTCTGACATCACATGATGACAGAGAGAGGTTTGCCCTCCACCTCCTGTGACACCTCTTTAGCGGATAATTATCACAACAACAGCAGAAGCTAATTTGTGAAATGCAGGTGAGAAAAAAAGAGGGAGGGGGAAGATGATAAACAAATGAAGGCACCAAAGAAAGGAGAGATGAAGGAGGAATTAGATAAGATATTGGTAATGAATAACAAGAGAATTCCAAAGAAACAGAATTAAACACTACAAAAGAGAAGACAGTGAAACTAAACTGTGCTTGTGGTCGTGTTTGTTTAAAGAATTGTGTGCCAAAATAGGAAGGATGGATGGAGGGATGACTGAAGAGAGAGATAAAAGTAAATAACAGAGAGAGGTGAGGAAGGAAAGAAGAAAGAAGAAAAAGAAAGGAAGACAAGATGGCTGGAAGCAGGGAAGAATACAAAGACATAAGAGGAAGGTGAAGTTAAAAGAGGAAGAACCTCAACCATTACCTCAGAGACTCAAGCTACATCACTGGCTGCAGTTCTTCTGGCTTGGTCGAACACACCATCGGTTAAGTCTGATGGACGATCATGGATCACCAAATACCCCACAATTAGATCTGATGGTTCATCAGGGGGGTTTTTCAGGTGGGAAGCTGAAGAGGGATCATATCCTGCACCTGTGAAATCTGGCCCACGTTCTGAACAAAGGCTGGGACAGATATGTGCCAACATACAAACCTTTCCTTTTTCTACTACCTCCACTATTTACTTTACCCACAATTACATAAAATACATTTGAATTTAAAGGCATTTTAATGCAATTTTATGCATTTTTTTACATTTTATTTATTCTGTCTGCCTGGTGCACGAATTGTGCTATAAATAAAGCCTTTATTTAACCAGGCAGGACAAGGCATTGCAAAGTTGTCTTGCCTTTCCACAGGGATGGCAACGCTGGTCTGTCGGTCTGTCCAAACTGAAATACCCTAGTCTGCCCACGTCCCCGCTGCCCCATTTAAAAGGTTTCTAGAACGACCCCTGGATGAAGGGAGGAGGAGTGGGTTTGTATGTGGAGGAGGTGAGGGTGAAACCAATGATGTCATTGTAGCAACCCAAACACTGGCTCAGCTTTCAGTGTTGGGAACACATGCTGAGGCCGTCTGTTTTGGTTACCACAGAACAAATATCAGCCACAAACACTTAATGGGGATTTCTCTTCACAGTCAGAAATCTACTCTCTCCTTTAAGGTTCTCATCAGGTCTTCCACCTGCTACCAAATTTAATTAATGTAGCAGCAGAAGGAAGAAAAGAACAGCAGAAATTTGTAAATGCACATAGTGATAATACAGTATGTGAATAGACACTGACCACATTCATGTGTTGGACACCTGTGAGTACTGCTGACACATTATATAACATATCATATGAGTTTGTTTTTTGGGTATTATTGTCTTTACATTTGTTAAAGCACTTTGTAACTTGTTTTTGAAAAGTGCTCTACAAATAAAGATTATTATTATTATTATTATGATGCCAGTGAGCATCCTCCTCCTCCACTCTGATTTCTAATGTTAGTGGGTGGAAACATTTTATCCCCAAAAATGTCAACTTTTAAGGAACTAAGAAAAACAAAGCAGTCCAGTATTAAGCCTAACAACCACACATTTTTCAGTTTCTTTAATTAGTTTTAAGAAGGTTTCAGAGACCCAACCGTTGTTGAAGTTTTTCCTCAAACCACAGAGGAGATGAAATAACCACGCGTGAAAAGAAAAACTAAAAAAAGATTTAAGTCACAAGGCTAACATGTGAGAGTGATGTGGGTGCAGATATGCTCTTAATAGTAGTCGGGTCACTAAACACAACAACAATGATGGAGCCTTCTATCAACAGAGAGCATTCACAACGTGAATAATCACACATTTAATAATGACCAACTGGGGTCTACCCAGATGTAAAGCTAATAAAATGAAGCCAATTCAATTTTTATTTGTACTTGCATCACAAGAATGCATACAGCATTATCACCGTGTTGATCAAAGGCCTGAGCTAAAGCTAAACAAAAATGTATTTTAATGCTGTTCATCATTGTTTCTTTACACTGCAAATATCTAGCAAAGGACAAATTTAACACACATTTACAAACTATTCCTCAGTTATTATTGTTTACAGGCAAATCCACTTCTGATGTGTATTAGTTGTAAACTTCAGTAACCCTCCAGTCCAACGTGCCCCCTCCCTGTTTGAATTAAGTCATTTATTACAGGAGTCCTGTTAAATATTACACATTTTGTTCAGCATCTTAGGTGGCAACTCGGAATTCCTTAGCTTTTGATGGAATGCAAATAAAAGCAAAAAACATACAAACATAGTACTTAAACAAGCATAAAAGTATTATGTAAATGCTCTGTATTTGTATAGAGGCTTTCTAGTCTTCGCGACCACTCAAAGCGCTCTTACACTACATCGCATTCACCATTCACACACATTCACACGCTGGTGGAACAGCCACCTGGACCAATTCAGGGTTCAGTATCTTGCCCAAGGACACTTCGACATTTATATATTATAATCACATTTAGTTTAGTTTATTTTTTAGAAATTCTTTTTGTGTCCCTGGTGATTGAAAGACAAATAAAACAACAACAAAAGAAATTCCAATTAAGGACAGACATCAGACAGCAGCTCCACAACAACATCAACAACAATCAAAGGTCAACTGCCATAAAATCCAAATGTCGTATCATACTGGAAGGTATGTGGGACCTCTGATCACAGGTAGTCCTGATGGTAACAACTCATATTCACCACAGAGAGAGGATGTGATACATTACTGAGGACTGTCTGTCCTTTTTTCACCACAGGACACACTGAGCCATGTGTTGTTGTTGAACTGGAATCTTACCCAATATATTGTTAACTGCAGACAATAAGAAGCGCCAAGCAATAACACTGAAATTTACAAAACTCTTCACAAATTAACAGAAGAGAAGTCTGTCCACCCCAGACTGCCAAAGCTTACAAATAAACAGCGGTGGAAGTATATTTACTAAAGTACCGCATTTATTTATACTTCTACTCTAAAAGGGCAAAATCTATTTGATACTTTAGTTACTGAGCAGATGCTGTGATTTAAACAGAGTGTGTTTCACCTGTTTAGTAGACCTGTGACAGATCAACTGTGCATGGAGGATGCAGAACAACACACCGTGCTCACAGCTGTTCTGTTGCTGGTCGACATGTCAAGCAACATGAAGCAGGAAGTGTTCAGTGGCCATCCAATGGCAAAATTAGCTAATATCAAAAAGTGAAAATCTCCCTTTTTCATCTACTGGTGGGGTTTTTTTTGGCTTAGTTATTGGGCTTGACTGAAGGGAAGATAGAGGAGCGTCGTGGTTCTGCTGCAGAACAGAGACACAAGGCGGCAGATCTCATTTACATGCTTATCACAACTGCAGAGGTATAGATGATCTGTCAGAGAGAGAGAGCGCATGGTGTGTGTGTGTGTGTGTGTGTGTGTGTGTGTGTGTGTGTGTGTGTGTGTGTGTGTGTGTGTGTGTGTGTCAGATGGATGCAGGTGAATACAGAGACAGGGTCAGAGAGCTGTGGGTGCACCTTATCTGGTGCCGTCATGTCTCTCTAGTTGCATGGCTGCACTCATGTTACAGTGTGTGCAACCCCCCTCCACACACACACACACACACACACAAACACAAACATGCACACACACGTTGCAGGATAGAAAACAATGTGTAATGCTGAGGTGTGACTGACCCTTTAGCCTGCACCTGTTCTCCTGATGACAAGGACAATCATAATAAACACCTTACAAATAAGAAAACTCTCATAAGATTAAGGTGATTAAAATATTTAACATAATAAAATTTTATCCCACTATGAATATTGTGATTGGTGGGAACAGCCACAGAGAAAGTGCCAGTAAAACAACAAAAACTGTACATATTACTAAAGAACAGTTAATGTCGCTGAACACATTCGCCTTCAAACACTTTTGTGAGGTAATACAACTGTCACAAAAGTAATAACAGTGTAAACTGGACATAATGGGGCAGCTGTTTAAACTGGGCTTTGTTATAATAAGTAATAATAATTTCCCAAAACTCCCATCTACCTAAAATGTTTAATGATAGTGAGAAGAAAAAGAAGAAGATGACAGAAATATGATGGAGAACAAGACAAAAATGATTCTTTGAAGGAAATAATCCTCCAACATTTACGTTATTTCTTGATCAATCATCACAATGTTTGCCATTAGAGAAACTAATTCTAGAGAAACGGTGGGTTAATTGTAGAAATGGATGTGTGTAAGTGCTGCGATAAATTTAGATGTAGTGTCTCTTGACATGAGAAGGTTGTGGTGTGACACACTGACAGTAAAATCTGATATTACAAAGTGCTACAGAAGAAACTATTCATGAGGCAGACAATAAATTTGACAGTACCAGTGATTTATTTTCATAGTAAATTTACCGACCATCAAATCTTTTGACAGCTCATCATTATCAAAGTAATTCATAGTGTTAATAATGAAAAAAAAGCAGGAGCTGCAACAACATAACAAAAGCGCCCTGACAGGATTTTAGATGGCAACACTCTTGACTCACATTAGCATTCATTATCTAGTCTCTACAAGCTGATTGTTGACCACATGTCATGCAAAGCTGGCAGAGGATGTTCGCCCGGGCATGTACCTGAGAGGGGGCTACACCCATTCTGTCCCAAATAAGGGGTGTGCGCCAATCTGCTGCTGCGGAGGTGGAGGGGGTGTCTTGAGAAAAGCTGCCATTTCCAGCCGACTTAACAGCCTCTGAGCCCTCCGTTCTGCAGAGCCGCCCCTGTCTCATGCCCTGCAGCCAGAGGACAATGATCTGAGGGTCAGGAGTCACGGCAGCGGGGGTGTCTGTAGTCATTTACAATGCTAATTTTTCAGACTATAGGGTGCAAAGGCTTGAACAATTAGGCTGCTGTTGTGACTTTACTGCAGGTTTCCCTCAGAAAAGATCACTATTAGTAAGTATGATGGTTGCAGCTGGCTGTGAAGTGTCAAAGATTAAAAATAAGCAAACATAAAATAAAAAGAAAGATTTTGTAGTAATATGTAAAAGTTAAAAATGAGTCTCTTCATTGAGTGTGCAAACAGTCTAGATGTTTTTAATGGCTGACTACATTTTTGGATTCAACAATTTGTCATGATTCCAGTGTTTGCAAAATTTACAACTAATCCAAGATTATAATTTTTAATGTTTGGGTTTAGGAAATCTCTTCCAAATCCAATCAAAATGATTTATATTGAAGCTTCAAGTGCAGAGAGTCAGTTTGCATTTCAAAGAAACTTTGGTTGTATAGCCAGAGGGAAACTAATAAATACAAGCTGACGTGTTTGGTCTTTTTCTGCAGGAGGATACAGATCTGCATTGCTAATAATTTCTTAATCAGTCCAGTGTTGGGTATGAGGACATTCATGGAATGTGGAATGAACACAGAGTAACACATAATATCAATGACAAAAATATTTTGTCAGGTGCAGACGGAGAAGTATGTCCTCGACAATATCTTTAGAAATCAAATCACTTTCACTGAAGTACACATTTCATTTTAGCAGACGAAGAAGCCTTGTCATTAAAATTGACCTGACAACATCTGTGCCCTACAACAACAAAAAATTCAATGGACTGAATTAAAATTCCATGTATGTATATATTTCTGAAAATGCAGTTACACTGTAATGATGCCTGAATAGTTCATTTGTGATCTATTTAACTAACTACTTGCTTCTGATATTAACTTCCTTAAAGATGATTCACAGAATAGGATTATCATCTATATAGGATCACAAGTTACACCAAGCCAACCGGCATCCTTCATTGTCCCCATTTTAATTGCAGTCCGTGTAAAATGCAGAAAGGGTGCACTCTAATCACAGTTGGTCGAGAAGACTGGGATCCACAGTAGTTCAAAAAACAAATTAAAACACTTTTACCCTGGAACTGGTTCTGCAGCTAATGTGTTGCAACTTCATTGTATTTTTTGAAAATATAATGCAACAACGACTCAAGACAACATAAATAATCCACCTGACTACAATTTTACACTTGCAGACGAAAGCAAAGTAATGAGGAATCTCAAACCCACACAGGGTGGTTTACACCATGAGGTCACATGAGAGCTGTTGACATGGATGACTGATCCATCAGAGGTTCACATTTCTTTACATGGATCAAGCAAAACTAAATCACAACTGTCAGAAGTGATTATAGGTACTAATGGCTGTGGCACTCTCCCTGCACTTACACTGAATGTGTTACAATAAACAGATACTTCACACTAAAGGCTGACTCAGCTCCACTCCACAGACGATGGCATTGTGTTAGTTTACAGCTGCTGCAGATGTGTCAAGCTGAGAAGGAAATTGGGGGAAAGCCAGCTGGGGGAATGTTTTGTTGATTCTTGTGGGGATATTGTCACCTGATGAGGAAATGTCTTGTGTCCTGAGATGAGAGATAAAAAAGTTAAAGAGTGTGGGGAGGGGAAAATACAGGATGTGACGAGCATTAACTGTTAACTGTTTCAGGTAAATATAAGAGAAGATATAAGGCTGCAGGAAGTGTTAGGTTTTATATAAATAAACAGAAGACAGAAATGAAAGAGAGGGGGAGATAGAGAGGGACGGCAGCATCCTGTCGGGGAGCATGTCAGCACTTGTTGAGGTGGAGGAGACAGAGGCGTGACGAAGGAAGTCAAGTTAACTGCACAACACCCGGATACGGCCGTAAAAATAAAAGCATGTCAACTGCAGTCAGGAAAAAAAGAGGTTCAAACAGAAGTTTAAATGGAGAATTACATTTGTATTAGTGTACGGTAAAATTATAAATGAGAATCTGTTGAATGCACCTCATATGGACATAATGTGTAGTTTCTGTTTTGCTTTGGACATTTTGTGAGTTTCAGGTGGTTTTAAAACAATAATAAACATTGACATACAAGCATTTTGTTATACATATTTTTAATTATTTGTCTCAATAAATTTACTCATTAAAAAAAAAGATTATTTCACCCATGTTTAGCCTGTTTGAGCATTTACATAATTGGTTAGCCTATATATGTTTAGGACTATATGATCCTTTCTCACTATAAGGATGTTTCAATGGTGTTAAAATTTCTTTCTTATTAATACCTACTATTATGCATTATAAAAATGTATTTTATGTTATTATCTTCATTTAACCAGGAAAGACTCGCTGAAGTTAATACAAAATTAACACAATAACATTAATAAAACCAGAAATGTAGGCTATTGAATTTAACATGAACAAACACAACAAGAAATACTTTTTTCATTGGGCTCAATAAAAACATGTCCACGTGGGTTTTTAGTCTGAAAAGTGACACCGGATGTCAGCTGTACTTCTTCAATCTGCTTTGACAAAGACGGTAATAAAAGCAGTGAAGACCGCTCGGTGGTGAAAAGCCCGGACAGACAACTGCGCAGACAACAAGCCGCTCCGTTATCCGCCACATCTCGTCGGTATTTTTGTTTTGATGGGTTAATCTGCGACCGAAGAACAGAAGCTGAATAACAGAGACAATCCGAACAGGGAAACTTGAAATGGAATGACACCTTTTCCCCCCTCGAGTGGACTTTTTGTCGTCGTCTTGTGATCCCGGTGGCATTAACCGCTTGTTTTGGCACATTTGATCCCGTCTGATGTCCACCTGCTGCCGCCGGTTTGTGACCTGCAGACAGCCTCACCACGGAGCATCAGATTGACCAAGTAGGTGCACAAGTTGGTTGTGTGTTTAAAATCCTATGGTTGCATCATCTGTCCCGCTGTCACAAGGAAGAAAAAAAAAAACCCTGCAACACATCATGATGTCTTGCTTCTTTAAAATGATTTCCTCGCCTTATCTTTTATAACATATTTGCAGGTTATAGTTACACATAGCTTCGACTTTTGGGTTTATTTGTGAGTGCGTGGATCTTTCTGTGACCCTTAAAGTGTTAAGTTATATGTTTGGGACAAGTCCTGACTTGTTAAGTTACAGAAACATGAGCAACATCCATGGGGAGAGAAATTAAAATAAATGTCATGTAGGTTTGAGACTAAAACTGCGATTTACACATATTATCTTGGATATCTGGATGGCTGCCATAAAATCACTGTTATTAATTAATTATTTTATCGACCCGAAACGCAGTGTAGTTGTAACTTTAGTTACGCACCTCGCGGGAATTTTTATTCCTTTACTCGTTTTTGTTCCGACGTCAAATATTTGTGCCAAAATTACTTTAATTCCACTTTACAAGGATTGTTCATTCACACTGTTTTCTGCTTGCTGACTAAACGTTGATATTTTCCTTCATGGCACAAATGACTGCCGTTAAAAGTTCACGCACACGCCTCTTTGCTGCCTGTGTGTGTGTGTGCGCGCGCGCGTCCTCGTGCTCGTGCTCGTGCAGCACGGATTTGTTTACAAACACGCGTCTCGTGCTCATGAATGGGAGCCGCCGTTGCCCTCTACCGGCCGATGGCAGGTTGGTGGGTCAAACTGGTGAAGAAAAGAGGAAGGACAAAAACAATGGTACTAAAATTAGAAATGTGGATTTATCTATTTTAAAAATATTGTTTTTAAAACACATCTTTGGACACAAGTCCAATATGTTGTTACATTTGAATTATCATTAGATAACTGTGGATAAATCAGAGCTAAAACAATTAGCTGATTAATTGATTAGATGTCAATTACTAAATTAATCACCAACTATTTTTTAAATCGATTGTTGGCTTTGAGTCCTTTTTTAAAGATAAAAAACGTTAAATTCTCTGATTCCAGCTTCTCAAATGGAATTATTTCAGGTTTCTTTACAGAATATATATATATATATATATATATATATATAGATTTAGGACAAAAGAAGACATTTGAAGACGTCACTTTAGTTTTGGGAAACACTCAATGACATTTTTCACAATTTTTTGAACCTAATAAGTAATCAATTAACCGAAAAAAATAATCGGCAGATTAATCGATTATGAAAATAATCGTTAGTTGCAGCCATAGTATAAATATGGGTGTGTAATTACATATGAGCTTGTGTCCCGTGTGTGATTTAGGCTACTGCTGAGATGGCCCGTGCAGAGACCATCGAGAGTGTCGGGGAACCCGGGGGAGGAGGGAACACCTGCCGCATGGGGCTGCCTCGGCCCATCGAAGCCTGGCCCGGCCTGCTCACCACCACCACCATCACCACCAGCTCTAGGACTGGCATCGGTGCCATCCACCATAACCACCACAATCTGCACCCATTGCAGGCTCACTATGTGTCATACTCTCCGCCTTACCCCCACCCAGAGGGGCAGGACGAGCCCCAGACTCACCAGCAGTTATCTGCGTTATCGCCATCACCAGCGCCTCCTCCTTCGCCACTCTGCAATCGGAGGGGCAGAGGCGCAGTTGCACCTAGTGCCTTCTCAGGACAGCAGTCAGGTAAGATAATAGCATTCACTTATAACCAAAGGAAAATAGTGCTAGATGCTTAAAAACAAACCTTAGTGGAGGTTAAAAATCTTACTTTAAAAGTAATAGCACGTGAGTTGCAGCACGTCGTCATTAAAACCATTTCGGTTCGTGCTCCCTTTGTGTTGACACACAGGGAAATTGGGCCAACAAGGTCTGTATCAGAGCACATCAGCTGCCAGAACAAGCAACTACAGGGCCAGCATTGATTTTCGGCCAATGCTGGCTGCAGGAACAAGCTCATCAGATATACTAGACGAGCAGCAGTGGATGCAGGTTCCGATGAAACAGTGGAAATTGTGACTCATCCATGCAGCGCAGTTTGCCTTTCAGACCTCCACCCTTAAACAAACAGTGAAGTTATCAGTTAGCAGAGACTGTTTGGGCTGTGTTGATGGGGGACAGGTGGAGGAGATGAGGAGGAGATGCGTTACAGCTGTGACAGGGAAAAACTCTTCTGCTGCAGAATGGCCACTGTGCCTGAGTATCATGTAGCAACACTGGACCCAGACAATAAAACTGCTCAAACCGGTTTTGTTCAGCAGACAATACAATATATGTTCACGAGGTGTGAAGAGGGGAGGTTACAATGGCAAGGATGGGTATTAGACTATTAATATTTTGGCTCAAGTTAGACAGGAACATCTATTTTACATTCATAGATATTGCACCTGTTTCTGTGCGTTGTCAAAGACAGGTATTAAAAGCAGCTTTTGTTGCTGGTGCTTCATGTTAGTATTTTGGGAATAAACGGTGTCACAACTAAAAATGTCAGTAAATTGTTTTATTTATGTCTCCAGCAGCTAGTTTCTCGCTATTAAAGTGATTCTGCCTCAACCCCTGTCAGTGAGAGTGATTCCCCTCGGAAGTCAAATTACTTCTCAGTTTGTTTAATTTGGCCTCTTGTGTGTTTAGTCAATACAGGAGAGCTTTGAGTTGTGATGACTGGAGTCACCTTTTATTATCACAGGATGGAGCGTGTAGAGTCAATCGAAACTTCAGTATCCTGGTGTGAAATTTAGAAGTGGTAGAAAGGGAAATTCAGGAGGCAGCAGTGGCTCAGCAGGTGGACATTTGGCTGTGAGCCTCTGTTTTGTGACAGCTTTGTAGCAATATAAACAGACAAGTTGTGTCTGCCTCCACCTCCTACTCCTCCTCCTCCTCCTCCTCCCTCATCTGTGGGTCAGCTGTGAATCTCAGGCATGTTCAGACATGTCCTCTGCACTCAGGCTGCAACAGAGAGAGCTTCCTCCCGCTCTGAGCGGCTCAGCCAGGCAGCACAAAGTCATGTCAGGCAGTCAGTTTATCTTTAGTTTAGCCATTTAGTTCAGGCTGCAGATTTCTCATTTTTCAAGTCATTAATTTAGTCAGTCACGTTTGTAAGTTAAACAGCCAGATTCAGAGAAGCCAATTTGTTGGACTTAAAAATGTGTTAATCAGGCTTATCAATCAGTTCACGACTCACACAGTTAGACAGCCAGTGAGTTTATCTTTAGTTTTTACATTCAATCAGGCCTCAGATTTCTAATTTTTAAGACATTTATTTAGTCAGGCAGTTAAGTTTGTTAATTAAGATTCAGAAAAACAACTGTTTGTTAGACTTTGTGTTAATAAGGCTTATCAATCAGTTCACTAATCACACACTTAAACAGTCAGTTAATTAGAAAGTCAGTTTGTTATCCAGTCAGTAAGGTAATTAGCTACTCAGTAACCTAGTTAATCAATTAGTCAGAAAATTAGGATGATCCACAAGACTCCTAACCAGTCAGTCAAGTAACCAATAAACATAAATATTTTTATACATAATGGCGAGGTAGAATAGCGGCGCAACATTCCCATTAGTAAAGTTATATAACATAAAGTTAGGAAGTTATCCAGCTCACCATGAAGCGTTATGAGCCCCTGTTAGTAGGGCAAAATAAAAGGCAAGACAAGTTAATTTCTTAAACATATCCCCTTGTTTTTAACCAGCTACTTGTAGTTTATTTATTTATTTGCACCTATTAAAGTGATTTTACCCCTTGTATGGGCATCTTATTCCATAGTGTATGCTGTAGGTATTTATTTTACTTTTACAATATGTTACCGTAAGCATAGCCATCTTCAAGATACAAAAAAAACAATAAAATGTTCTTTTATGTGTCAACAAATAGACATTGAGCTTAGGGGGGCGTCTTACCCCAAACTACCCTATTTCTGGTCTAGTCTGTTTGGATTTTTAATGCCCCCCAATAACTAAACCCCCCTGCCTCCCACATTTAACTGGTCAGGGGATCTCTCTGTTACCTTGTCAGTCTGTCAGCCTATCACACAGAGAGGTTTATCCCCAGTCCTGCCCCCTTTTCCTCCCGTCCACCCTATCACAGCACAGACCCCCACTCTGCCCGGCCAATCACGTCAAGACGTCTCCAGGAGCGCTGCCTCAGAGTTACCTTGGCAACAAGCCACGGTTTCCAATTGTTTTTTTTTTCTACGCTCTCTCTTTTCTGTCTCTCAGTCTGTCTAGTCACCTGCATCTTTAAAGGATCAGCTGTAATCCTACTAGAGCTATGGTTGCCGCAGGCGCTCAGCTCGGTGCCGGAGACAGGGGTCGTTTCATAGAGACAGTAAAGAAACGGGGGACCCAAAGGTCTATCGTAGGAAGATTAGAACAGGTTATCTACTCATCTTAAAGAGAATTGATATTCAAAACCAAAGACATTGTCATTTAATACAATATAATTCAGAATAAATAAAAACATTTTATGCTTTTATAATGCTTGTTGGCTTTTTCCCTTGTGTTATATATCTTTTTTGTGCATGTAATACATTTTCAAAGTCTCCCACAGAAAAAACTGCTCCCGAACTGCCTGAAAGCAGATTGATTTTAATGCAGCCTTTACTTCTGTGAATAAGTTGTGTCACTTTGTAACACTCGTCATAATGCTCGCCTGGCGGCTACTGTGGCACGCCCTCAAAAACACAAGTGGAAAAACCTACGAGCTCACCCCCACACTCCCAACCAAGCGTTAAATGGACATTATTACCGTGATGTAGAAACAGTGCGCAGTTAAAACTTTACGTATGAAAGATCAATATATTGCCAAGACGAAGCGGTGAAAACACAGGGTGAAAAGAGCAACTGCAGCAATGTACAGTATGACAATAAACATATCATGTAAACCTATTCTAGTACAACCCCTAAATACAATTATGAACCTGAAAAAGAGCATAATATTACCTCTTTAAACATTGTTGGATAATCAAGCAAACTTTTTATGCCATTATATTACATTTGGGAAGTGTTTCTTTGTTTAATTTTGTGTTACATGATAAACAACAGACATGATAAAATGCAGAAAGAGGAGAAGAAAGAGAAAAGTATCAGTGCTCTGGGTTTCCTGCTGTAGTTTAATCATGCATGTGGTAATAATACATACACTCTTCTACATTATAAAATAGGCTTTAGCTGATTCTAGAAGCAAGAAAAATAAACAAGCAAGTAAGTAAACACAAACAAGTAATAGACAAATGAACATTTTTTTTCTAAAACAGTCAGAAAATGCTTTCAAATCGAACAAACCATGACATTTAATTCACGCTAGTTTTCATAAAACTATTGATAATTGCGATGAAGCGACCAGACAGAAGGTACAGGTATCTGTCTGTTTAAAAAAAAAAACACAAAAGCTGTAAACACACAAACACACACACACACACACACACACACACAGTACCTCTCAATACCAGACTTATTAAGCAGATTAAGAGATTACTCTCCCAAGTTCCATGAAGAGGAAAATAAGACACCAGTCTCCTTAAGAAAATATATACGTGTTTGTGTTTGTGTGTGCGAGTTCGGCCAGAGAACTTAACCTCACTGCGACCCACAGTAACTATTTTTGGTATATTGTTAATGTCAGAGGTGAAGGCTGAGGTTTAAATGTGTATAGCAAGAAAATTCACTTCCTGTTCTTTCTGCATCATAAACAGTAACCTCCCCCTTTTCATTTTATGCAAGCAAAAACAAGCCCGTGCAAACATATGAAAGCAAAAATATTTTAATCTGTATTGTTATCTATTTCTATATATTACTGCAAGTTACCTGTAAAGTCACATTGCTGTTGAACGTGATGATCAGCAACGGCCTGAAAGGGGGTGACTGAGGATGTCTGGGAAGTCTGTGTATGATATTGTCTGTATTTGTGTCTAAACTGAATAGTATGTGTGCGTTGATCACCCCAACTTGAACATCTACATCAGTGTACACTGCTTTGTTGAGAAAATGATGCATAACCAGAGGCTCTGCCTGATAAAGTGCTACTGTCTTTTCATACATGAATGTTTCTTCTCAAGAGAGAGACAGAGAGTCAGAGCATGAGGAAGAACTATGCTAAAAATAAAATGAGGAAGAAATGCTTTTTTTTCTGCGTTAGTTTCTTATTTTCTTATTTATTTTTTTTCGCTTTTTTCTGCTGCAGACTCAGCCAGAGAGGAGCCCTTACCTGACTTGCTGCCCCAGAATGAGCCCCCATCCTGGGCTTCACCCCATCACAGACCCCCCAGGGCAGAGGCAGTGCAGGAGCTGGAGGTCAGGAGAGTGGCCGACCAGCTGAGGGCCATTGGAGATGAATTTAATGCCACAGTCCTCCACAGAGCGGTAAGAGCAGGGGCAGGGCTTCAGTGTGAAATGTAGAGTGTGTTTAGTTGTCAACCTTGAGTTAGTTAGGTTGACATTTTTGTATTTCTCACAAAATACTAATGTAGATAAGTTAATATGGAGTCTTGAATAGAAAGGAGTGTTTAACAAAAAATGATTTTCGGGAAGTTCTTGATGATGATTCAAAATACTCCTTCAGCAGACGTGTAAAAATGATTTTATCTTAGGAGTATATGCTTTTCTAGTCTTTTCGACCACTCAAAGCGCTTTTACACAACCTCACATTCACACACATTCATGCACTGAGCCTAAGTGCTCAAACAGACACTAACATTCACACACATTCAATCACTGGCGGAACAGCCGACCTTCCGATTAACGGGCAACTCGCTCTACCTCCTGAGCCACAGCTGCCCGAGAAAAATGTAAGCCAAACCAGTCTCCTCCAGAGCATATATTTATTTTTCAAAGCGGCCCATGTTTCGCTTTTGTTTGTGTGCACAAAAAAACGTGCACGTTCACAAGCGAAAACAACAATTTCACCTCAGTCAGAGCCGTTATGTCGTCTCAGCTTCCTCACTTACAAACACGCACACGTGTAAAATTTGATTTTATCAGAGTAACAGAAGGCCACAAGCTTTTCTGTTTCCCTTTTAAAAAGTTGTGATTGAGATATTGACACATGCCGTCAATCAGATGATGAACACACTTAAAACTTTCATTCATCGCAGTGAGGGTACAGGCCAGAGGGGATTTTCAGTGTTTTCCCTACATGTGTGTGTGTACAGTGTTTAGTGTGTCCTTGAATACAGCACAGTCACATTGCTTCTTATCAGTCCAGTGTGTTCTTGCCTGGATGAGCATGTGAGTGTGCATGCTTGTGTATGTGTTGTATGTTATGTGTGTGTGTGTGTGTGTGTGTGTGTGTGTGTGTGTGTGTGGCATTAGTGATCAGCACAGATCAATACATGCATGTGTGTGAGAGATTAAATCGATGTCATGAGTGTGCTGTGAGCCAGGTTTTATCTTCCTTCCTTCATCCTCTTCCTCTCTTCTGTACTTCCTCCCTACTTACACTTTCTTTTCTTCTCTTTCTTTTTTTTATTGTTAATCTTTATACAAATTATAGTCCTTCCTTTCTTCTTTCTCTCCTCACTCCCTCAATTGATCTCCCTCCCATTTCACTTTTTTCTCTTACACCGTTTCCATCCTCGTCACTCTTCCTCCATTCTTTATCATTCTCTATATAGATTCAATAACATGATTTGGTACAGTAGTTTTCAGAAATAATTCAAAATGTAATTTTTTTTACCTAAAAACAACACAAAAGACTTCACACATTCAAATAATCCTCGCTGACGTACAGATTAAATGACAGTGTTTTCCTCCTCTGCTGTCTATCTGATCCTTTTTTTTATTGTTATTGCTTTATCTCCTCCCTCCCTCCCTCTGTACTCTAGATCGCGTGAGGAGTTGGCAGCAGCTCTCCCTCCTCCACCGTCTCCCCCGCCACACATACGCACACACACACCTCCCCACTGCTCTCTCTCTCCCTCACCATCCCGCCTTTTGCACATAAACAAAGATGACATCAGCTACTCTTTGCTCTGACTCAGACATGGATGGTACACACACACTTTATGAGGGTGAAACAGGCTCTTTGCAGCCATGTGCAGCGGGTTTCTACGGTTCTGCTATCTGTCTGCTGTGTGCATGTGTGTGTGTGTGCATGAGAAACACAGACAGATACTTTATTCTCAAGGGGAAATTGAGGAAATTGTGCATGTGTGTGTTGTTTATAACCCAGCCGGGGCCAAGAGCACAAAGAGATGCTTTTTTCTAAACGAGCAATGAAACAAAAGAAATAAGGAAAGGAGGGATGTAGATTGTAAAGGAAGGAGTTAGGGAAGAAGGGATGGAGGGAGGGAAGGTTAACCACAGGCATGGGAGGTTCAAGCAGTTCTTAGTAGCATCCTTAACACAGACACACTTGTTTATCTTCCTGTTCGAGCTGGCTGAGTGTTCCTCATAATTTCATGCAGACATGTAGTCTCTCTTTCTCTCTACTGCATCCTTCCCTTCTTCACTCCTCTCCCCAAAAATAACATCATGTTACATTTTTGCCTGCCAAGTCCTCTGTCTTTATGAGATATCAAATAATCAGCTTAAAGGATTTTTTTCCCTTTTGTTTTTTAGTTTTCATATGGTCTGTTTTAAACATTTGGCACGTTTGACATGTGTTCAGAATAAATCGTCATCCTCTGAAGCACTTTGAGAACAATCACATGAGCTCAGTCAAACTAATTTAAACACTTACAGGTTCTAACATTTTTGTGGATGTCTACTTCAGCACCTTTGGAAAAGAGCTGTCTTTCTTATCTGCTGCTACACATGTCAACAGGGACAATGGGGAACAGCATTGTATGAGCTGTTTGTAGGTCACTTTGTCAATAAATGCGCATTGTTTAGCATCTTGGTTTCCCTAAAAAGGTCAGATATTGAATAATCCAATGAGTCTGTGTTTTGTTTGGACTAACAAATCTCTCTGTCTCTCTCTCACAGCATGCTGCCCCTCACTGGCAGGACTGGAGAGAGGCCTGCCGAGGACTTTTCAACTTCATCACCCAGACTGTCAGCACTCTCTACAGGCTCACGTAGAGGGAGGCACCTCTCACCTCCAACCACCGGTTATCATTTTTACATTCAGGACTTGAAAACGGAACAATCCTGAACCTGCAGGATAAACGTGCCCTGAAATCAAACATTTGCTTGAACAGAAAGAATTTGTAAGGATGAGATCAGCAGCTGGAGGTGTCGGTGCCACCTGTGGGCTGGATCAGGGTGCTACCTGTGGAAACTGGACCCTGCCTGTCTGTCTGTCTGACAGTCCGTCTGTCAGTCAGTCTGCTGGTACAGACTGGATCTGACGGACCGACTGCCGCTTTCCTATCTGTATATTTTGTAAAATCCACTTGCTTTCACTGTCTTTGTCATCGTCTCGGGGGTCAGCTCTTTATGTAGCAGGCGTGACTCAAGTGTGTGTATGTGTGTATGCGCGTGGCAGACCTTGGTCAAATGGAAAGGTTGTGTACACTGAGATGTCATTGCAGAGACGTTTATATTCATTTTGGAAAATACAGATATTTCAAAATTGGCCTGTCAGTAGTACAGATGAGTCTGTTTGGAAGTGAAGGTCTTCATTATCTTTTGGAGTAGATGCTATACATCAGTTCATCCCTTTGTAAAATCTTCTTCTGTGGAAACTTTATCCTTCAGACACCCTCTGATAACCTAATTTAGAGGATCACACACATGATTTGAACATGGTCTGATGTGCACGTATTACTGTTGTGTCTTTATTTTGCCCCCATTCTTAAAAACTGTGAAACTGGACTCCGTGTTTGCATCGCAGGGAAAAGTCGGGTGTTATTCCTTTATGCCACAGAGTGAACCTCTCTCCCAATCTGAAACTGCTTAATTTCATCATATGACGTGCCTTTCTGCTCAGCGCTCTGTTGAGGCCTAATCTTTAACATCAGGACAATCAGCCACACACACACACATTCAAATAAATATACACACACTCTCTTCAAGTGCTTTGTTTTCAGTCTCAAAACTCAAGTGTCATTTGCATCACATTCAATAGTTTAGCGACAGCCTGGTTTGAGGTCATTTAAGGACAGAAACAGCTTAATCCCCGGCAAGCACACACACATTTTGCCATTCCACCGTTCATACAGCCAGTGTTGGGAGCTGGAAGGTCTCACCCGTCTGTGTCGACAATGTTTATAGTTACTTGATCGTTTGTAAATATTTTTTTGGAAGATGAATTTCATATGAACGTTTTGGTGGACTTGTAAAGTACCCATCAAAGCCAGAGTTCACTGTGTTTGGGAGATCTTGTTTGTATTTCTGAGCAGAGTTTGAATTTAAATCCAGTGGATTTGAGATGGGATTCCATGAGTTAAAGAAAAATATATGATTTGGATATTTTGATTGTTGAAAAGTATTTGATGATGTTTGTAAAAAAAAAAAAAAATGACCCCTTCAGTTGTGCGATTATTTTCATTGTAGTTTGGGAGACAATGTTAATTGCTCGTATTAAGGGCATAATTTATTTTGGAATGTAGCCTATCTGTAGCTTGTTTTTTTTTTGGTTCCTTGAAAATTTCTGATTTTGTTTTTTATGTATTATGTACTATTTATTTTTTTCCAACGTTCCTGATCAAAACTACAAATTAAGTTGTACTTGTTGTGGTAACTGTTAAAACAGAGATTGAATAAGATGGAAGCAAAATCTGTCAAAATACACACTGAAAGTGGAGACATCACTTTAAAAAGCAGAAAAAAATAAATTTCTTGGTATCATCTTTATGATAAAAAAAACTGGCTCAATGGTTTAAAACGGTACTATGCTTTAAAGCAATGGTCTTAATATTAACAATTTACTGATATATTTATTATATATCACCTTCTGTTATTTTTGTGTTTGACACATAAAGCAAAACAAAATGTAAGTGTCTTAACAGAATGACGCAGACCTCTCCAGAAACTGAAAGTGATGTTTTGGCTTTCAGTGTGTATATCAGATGAAATGGACAAGTACCAAAATTCTTCCTTTATACTCTTTATAGCACAAAGAAGACGACATAAGAGCATCACAGACTGTTAGCAATACTCAGAGTTTTTGTTAAACGGCTCAAACTGACTAAACTGAAAAACCCCTTTCACTGAAAATCAGCTGGTTCTTTCTAATTTTCAATGTAAATTTAATTCCAAAACTCATTGTCTGTGTGATTTTGGACAGTGCAAGTGCGACTGGTGCTACACATGCTAAAAACATACATTTATGTACTGTAACATACTTTTAATTTAAGTGAATTTCAACTTTCATTTCAGGAAGCATTCGACTTAAATGTTGGCCCTTATTGACCTGTCACACAAAATGCCTCTAAGATGTGGTTGGCTGTGGTGAATATGTTTCATCAGGATTTGCCATACACATTATTCCACTCTGACTGGGCCTCAGCTAAACAGCTTTGGATGTTTTTAGCACAGGGCCTTGTTTTTTTAACATTTCTGAAAGCCTTGGTGTATAAAGTCATACCACAGCCTGCAGATGTTCAGCTAGCATTGGGGCTAAACTGAGAACAAACTATGCTAGCATGGTAGACGCTCGTTTACTGCTTGTAAATTCATATTTTCAGATCAGCCCTACAAACGGGTTTAAAGAAAGTCTAAAATCTGAAGGTGACAGCTAACCTGGCACTATGTGCACGTGCAGTTGCTCACTCTCTGGTTGTTTTTCTTGTGAGAGTGCACTTCTTGGTTCAGGACTGGCCTCCCTGCTACGACGCTCTGTCATCACATGCAGTGTGTATTTGCTGTTTTTCGACTTTTTTCTATTGTGAACTTTCTACTGGAATTTTTGTACTTTTTTCTTTTTTTATACAATAAAGATAAGGAGAACTATATTCATTTGTTTGGTGTTTCATGTCTTAACATTAGACGCAGTAGATGCAGTATGTATTGTATGTATGTAAAACTAAAATAAATTACGTTACATATTACAAGGACTAATATTTAATTTTTGATAAAATATGAAACCATTGCCAATTAAAGTTTTTAGAATTTCCTTGTCTTGCACTGTGATAACATATAATCATGTTTCATGTAACGACCCACAGTATGAGTTGTTTAATATTTCTAAAAGAAACTTCCATAGTTTTGTCATTTAATCCCACCGTTCAGGAGTTTTCAAGTGACTGATTAACTGGCTGGTATATTTTGCTGAAATTGTTTTAAGATTTTTCCACACTTGTTACAGCATGTCTGGTAAATCAATCTGGTACAGTGCATCAAATGGTAACGTTTATGTTTTACTGTACGCTGTCCCTTTTAAATAAATTAATGAATAATAATGTATCTAGTAAAAATACCTCGACTATTGCAATGCCCTCCCAGCGGGTCTTTTAGCTTGTGTGGTGAAACCCCTAAAAAATGGTTCAGGTTCAATATTTTGATCAGCCCAAAAAGACTCATGTCACTCCATAACTCAGTGACCTCCACTGGCCACCCATGACCTCCTGAATCAAATACAAGTCACTAATGCTGCACACAGGGTGACTACTGGGTCTGCACCCATCTACCTAAACTCCATAATACAAGCTTACATTCCTTCTCGGCCGCTACGCTCCTCCAACGAAGGCCGCCTGGCTCTGCCATCCCTTCACACAAAGCAATCTCAGTCCCTGTTCTCATCTGTGAACCACGATGGTGGAACGAGCTACCACATGCCATCAGAGCAGGGGCGTCCCTCTCTAACTTTAAGAAGCTCCTGAAAACTCTTCAGAGAACACTTTCTCTTATAACACCTCTAACGCCTAACCTCTATCATGCACTTCATGTGCTCCTCTTCTTCTATCACCTTACAATTCTCTTGTATTTATTGCACTATTCTTTAACTCTTGCTTCTTCACTAGGTATTTATCTCATGGACGCTATACGCACTAATAGCTCTTACTAATATTTATTGCTTTATTGCTGCTTTTACTTGTATCTATTGTCACTTGCAGATCTCTTACTTTACTGATGCTTGTATGTTGTTCCTCTAATGTGCGTCACATTGGATAAAAGCGTCTGTCAAATGAGTTAATGTCATGTAACTAACATTGTTTTGGAGCTGTAAAAAGACGACTTGTAAACTTAAATAGTCCAAGGAAAGACTTACCAAGACAGGAACTACACCAGCTGGGAGTTTCACAAATAAACCTGTTCACTATAGAATTTTCCTTGGTGACGCTTAATGAAATTATTTGCAATGTAATGTAATGTAATGTAATGTAATGTAATGGCTTGTCCAGAGAGACATACATATGAGGTATAATCGGATGACGCCACTCTGCCAGGACAGCAGCAGTTTACTGGAATGTGGTTCAGCAGATGTTTACAGATGTTGGTGGGCGGAGCAGCAGCCCTCTGGCCATGCGTGACAGTGGATGGACAGACACCGCTGCGGTTCTTGATCACATCTGGAGAGCAGCACGGATTAGAAGACATGAGGTCAAGACCCTCGCCCACACACAGAGACGCACCACAAGTGTTTACAGTGATGGTCAACATGACAGTCTGGTGCAAGAGGACCGGCACCAAAATACTTACTCCAGAACATGTTTCTGTGCTTTTAAAGTAGCCTTGAATAATCCTTGTATTGCATGGTAAATACAGTGTTGTTAATGTTGTGTGGAAATGTCTTTCCAGCGTGATCCAGAAGGAATGTATCAAAGGACTTAATCAATTATTGTTTTTAATCATTTATAATCTGGTTAGTTTGTTTATTATTAAACCAACATTTAACATAAGAGAAACACAAGTGCATCACTAGTGAATAAACAAAAAGGTGACACATGAAATTAAATGATTACAGACCAAAACAGATTTCTGATGGCTTTGACCTTTCCATTAAAGGACGTTCTCACTAGTTACTATACCATTCTATGCACTTCCAAGTAAATATTTGTGTTATTTTCAGATAAATAAATGTCTCTTCTGCTAGCCAAAATAACACATTAATCAGTGCTTGATGTCTGGTGACACCCAGAAACACGTGTTTCACAGTTATAATTTGTCTAAAAATAAATCTGCATTTGGGGAGTTTCTGGGTTAAGGGTCTGGTAATGAACCTAAATGTCCCTGTCTGGATCATTGTTTTGACAATTGTCATGCTCTTCCCCACCTCTCTTCCTGTTCTCACTCTATTGTCGCAATCTAATAAACGATTATTATTAGGACAATCGATTGTGTATAATTAAATTACCATGGCACCCTGTTTTTTTTAGCTGTTATTGTTTTTTTAATCTTTAGAGCTGAAATGATACAAGTACTTTGATAATTGATTCATCACTTTAGTCATTTTTCAAGCAAAGATACCAAACACGGGCTCAAATGTGAGGATTTTACTTTTCTCTTTGTCATATGTGATATTGGACTGAATATTTTGGGGTTTTTACACTTTTGGGCGAGTAAGTTATTTAAGGGTGCCACATTGTGCTGCAGAAAATTATTAACAGCCAATTTTCATTATTTTCTGACACACAACACACAACGATTCATCAATAAATCAAGAAAATAAATGGCAGAATTATTGGGCTTTACATAACAAACAAAGGGAAGAATTCACCAGTTTACGAGGAAGAGAAAGGACCTCGTGGCAACCAGCACACACACACTTGTCTGTTACTGAGTCATCAGGCAGTATTGAGACTAGATATCCTTACTTAAACTCCTCTGCAGAATGAGCCAATCATGCAGCCCTCAGAGCTAAATCAGGGATCTGATTGGTGGCAACAACAGGCACTTGGTCTTTGCTGCTAAGTGGAGGCGAAACAGAGAGAGTGACCGCACAGCAGGGGCACTGGCTGGGGTTTAAATGTGTGTGTGTGTGTGTGTGTGTGGGAGTGAGAGAATTTAAGAACAAGAGAGAACATGAAAGAGAGAAAAATGAGAGAAGGAAGATAAACGGGGATGGAGAGAAAGAAATAAGTATAGTAGAGTCAGCATGTGAAGTGTGTAAAGAGTGCAATGAATGTGTGTGTTTGCAGATAAGAGTTTAGCTTTAATTAAAGGGGCAGAATGAGCTTAAAGGGACGTTCCATAATTAATCTCCTTTCCTAATCCCAGGAAAAGAGCAGTGGCACCCTGTGCTGCCTAATCGCTCCTCTGGTTTAATTTCAAGGCTCCACTTGTTTTGGTGCTCCGCAGCCCTCAGTCAGCTGTAAAAACAACACCACTCAAAAGTATACTTGTGTTACTCCATATGTAGTCATGGGTATTATTTTCTACCCAGCCTCTCGCTCATTCATTTTTTAAATTCTCTCTATTCTCAATCACAATCTGTTGATCCTATCTTAATAACACATCCAATTGTCACAGATTAAATTAAAAAAAAAACCTCACAAACAGGGGATTTAAAGTCTCCCTTTATACGATTTGTGTAATATATGTATTCTTGCCTTCACACAACAAACTGTACTGAACTTCATATTAAAAAAGGTGGGAATTAGATCTGGCAGTCGACTTAGAGAATATATCTGTAAGTCATCCAAAAGTCCAAATCACAAATTAATTCACTGCAAATTTTGCAACAGAATCAATTGGTTCCCTATTTTAAGATACAAAAGAGGTTTATTTCAAGTCCAAATTGTGTTCTGTGTGTTCTTCTGTGAGTCTTTTGTTGATGGATATCATTAGGAATTTTCTGTTACAGTAAAGTTATGTTTTTTACAGGACATTGTGATGATGGAAAGTTTCAAGGCTAGAAATGTGGGGGGGGAAAAACTGCTTCAGCAGATATTGCATCTATGACTTATAGTGTATTACTGATTCAAATTCTGATAAGATACATTTTTGGTAAACAGCACCCGCACTGCTTTTACCATATCTGCTGTTGCTGCAGATGTCATACAGCAGTCAGCAGTTGCAGAGGACTGCACCAAAATGAGTGTAATTTGTTCCATTTCCAGTTAGATATATCTCTACAGTTCAGGTTTCACAGGTCTGGCGTGTTAAACAGGTTCAACCACCCACTACCAGGGGCTGAGGTCAGACATGAGACCATAATGCTGGTTTTCCCCCTTTGTAATGCTCTGTTCTTGCTGCCTTGTTTGTGAGGAAGAAGATAGAAAATGCTTTGAGTTTGTCCCTAGGCTCATTGAATGCCTGTCCCCGCCCTTTCCTATTATTCTGCTGCATGTTGCGCGTCACTGAGACACCATAGAGCCATGTTTGGTTCGATGAGTCACATCAAGGTGGTGAGAGGTTATTACCAAATACAGTCATACACTTTGCTGAACATCATATGCCTGACAACTGTCTTTCCCCTTCAGCTCAGATACTGACTTACTGTATTCAAATCCACCACACTGATTTGTTATATTACAAGTGAGATTCTCAGTTTGACCAAAATATTTCTAATAATACTGCCCTTCATTTTTAGACTGTTTCAAAATTTCAAAACACTTTTTATACATTGAAATCAAGGCCACCATATCTCAAGGCTGTGCCTTTACACAAAATGGAAAGTCAACAATGTTTCAGACAGATTTCCTTGTAATCCACAGCAACACCTCAATACAATACAAGGTGAAGCTCTTGCGTTTGAACCCTGCACATAAGTTTGTAGTGATGACACAAGGGTGTGTGGGGTTTAAGAGCTGAAGTGAAAGAGTGAAAAAGCTTACAGTTTTTCCCAGTCAATTGTCAAACTATATGACTGTTGTTATAAACATTAGGTCAGTTGTTCACATGACTACAGTCGTTTATAATTGCTTTGGCACAAAATGCACTGAGTAAGCCTTGCAGATCAAAATACACTGCTCAAAAAAATAAAGGGAACACTAAAATAACACATCCTAGATCTGAATGAATGAAATAATCTCATTAAATACTCCTTTCTTTACATAGTTGAATGTGCTGACAACAAAATCACACAAAAATGATCAATGGAAATCAAATTTATCAACCCATGGAGGTCTGGATTTGGAGTCACATTCAAAATCAAAAGTGGAAAACCACACTACAGGCCGATCCAACTTTGATGTAATGTCCTTAAAACAAGTCAAAATGAGGCTCAGTAGTGTGTGTGGCCTCCACGTGCCTGTATGACCTCCCTACAACGCCTGGGCATGCTCCTGATGAGGTGGTGGATGGTCTCCTGAGGGATCTCCTCCCAGACCTGGACTAAAGCATTCGCCAACTCCTGGACAGTCTGTGGTGCAACGTGGCGTTGGTGGATGGAGCGAGACACGATGTCCCAGATGTGCTCAATTGGATTCAGGTCTGGGGAACAGGCGGGCCGGTCCATAGCATCAATGCCTTCCTCTTGCAGGAACTGCTGACACACTCCAGCCACATGAGGTCTTGTATTGCATTAGGAGGAACCCAGGGCCAACCGCACCAGCATATGGTCTCACAAGGGGTCTGAGGATCTCATCTTGGTACCTAATGGCAGTCAGGCTACCTCTGGCGAGCACATGGAGGGCTGTGCGGCGCCCCCAAAGAAATGTCACCCCACACCATTACTGACCCACCGCCAAACTGGTCATGCTGGAGGATGTTGCAGGCAGCAGAACGTTCTCCACGGCGTCTCCAGACTCGGTCACGTCTGTCACGTGTGCTCAGTGTGAACCTGCTTTCATCTGTGAAGAGCACAGGGCGCCAGTGGTGAATTTGCCAATCTTGGTGTTCTCTGGCAAATGCCAAACGTCCTGCACGGTGTTGGGCTGTAAGCACAACCCCCACCTGTGGACGTCGGGCCCTCATACCATCCTCATGGAGTCTGTTTCTGACCATTTGAGCAGACACATGCACATCTGTGGCCTGCTGGAGGTCATTTTGCAGGGCTCTGGCAGTGCTCCTCCTGCTCCTCCTTGCACAAAGGCAGAGGTAGCGGTCCTGCTGCTGGGTTGTTGCCCTCCTATGGCCTCCTCCACGTCTCCTGATGCACTGGCCTGTCTCCTGGTAGCGCCTCCATGCTCTGGACACTACCTTCTTGCCACAGCTCGCATTGATGTGCCATCCTGGATGAGCTGCACTACCTGAGCCACTTGTGTGGGTTGTAGACTCCGTCTCATGCTACCACTAGAGTGAAAGCACCGCCAGCATTCAAAAGTGACCAAAACATCAGCCAGGAAGCACAGGAACTGAGAAGTGGTCTGTGATCATCACCTGCAGAACCTCTCCTTTAGTGGGGGTGTCTTGCTAATTGCCTATAATTTCCACCTGTTGTCTATTCCATTTGCACAACAGAATGTGAAATTGATTGTCAATCAGTGTTGCTTCCTAAGTGGACAGTTTGATTTCACAGGAGTGTGATTGACTTGGAGTTACATTGTGTTGTTTAGGTGTTCCCTTTATTTTTTTGAGCAGTGTACTTTGCATTTGTTCACTGTTAGATCATATTTCTCTAAAATGCAATTATACACATGTTCATTGTGTAAATCCCTAAATGTAAAATCGAGTAACCAAAAATTACAATAACTTGTCACTCATATATTAGAGTTATAATAGTTATGTGGTATTGTTGTAAAAGTTGTAAGATGGATAGACTTTGGCTTTGACAATTCTATTTCCTCACAATTTAGATCAACCAAAAGCTACTGTTGTCCAATTTAGCTGACAGGTAAAACTCATAACCAGTCAGTTCTCAACCACATTTATACTGCAGGGGTAAGACTCAATGTAACAGAGACAGACAGGGGCAAGAGTCTGCCCGTGCAAGAGGAAGCGGCATTAGAGCACGAGGTGGTTTGGTGAGTGGGAGTGGAAGAGTGAGAGAAAGGCAAAGACACTGAGAAATCTCAAATGAGACACAGGCAACAATTATAGACCATGTAATCGACCATGGCCTAAGTATGACAGAGGCTGGTCAGACAGTGCAGCCTAGTCTGGGCCGGTCCACAGTGTCGTCAAATAAATGTTTTGTTGAAAATACAGTGTGTGCCATGGCTGACATTAATACTATTCAACTGCCGAGAAATACAATGTTAGCAATTGGACAGTATTTCTTAGTGGGTAACTATCACACTTTCAGAGTCATTTGATAAGATGTCTTTGCATTTTGACCGTCTTTGTCTAAGCAATGATAAAGAACTCTTGTTTTTTGCAGGTCACAGTGCTGAATGGGCCGCCTGGTGTGAGGGTTGTACTTAGAGTTTTGACAGTTGTAAGTTTGTTTCAGGTAATGTGCCAGTTTGATTGAGCAAAATTATAACTTATTTATTGAATTAAAGTATGATTTGATTATGATGATTTAGACTTTTTTTAATTTTCAGAGAAAACAGGATTCCGATGCAACACTATAGCTGAAGTACCGGATACACCAGATATCAGATGTACAGGCACAAAACAACATGATTGTTTTGTTTAATAAATCCAGAGACCTGGGGCAGAAATCTTTTACAAACGAGTGTTTTATTAGGAAATGTATAAAAAAACTAAAAAACAGTGTACTTGAGACCAAATTAATTTTATGACATAAATAGTCTGACGGAACAAACTAACACAGATACAGAAGTTTGCTGAACTTGTATTTGTGTGTAAAACTGTCCTGTGCACAAGTGTGACGCGTTTAGTTTGGTCCGAAGAAGTCGACCACGCCGTTGCCTTTACGGCCATCGAAGAAGAAGAAGTTCCGGTGTGGAGGGTCTCTTTGGGAGAGAGCCTGAAGGGAAAGACATACGTAGAGAGGAGAGAGATAAATTACACTTTCCAAAACAGTTTTCTTGACAAGAACCATCAAGGTATTTTGAGGATCCCATAGAGAATTCATATCTGAGTCAGTTCGAGTGAAAGTTTCAGTGTACCCACCAGTACGACCAGAAGCTACTATTTTAATGCCAGTTTTCCATTTTTCAGAGCATGCAGACCCACAAAACAACTGTCTGTCACACTTATCAGTGGTTAAATTTCCCGTGTGTGAGTGAAATCAGTCAGGTTCACCCGGCCAGCCGGTCAGCCAGTTGCATAGTGTTTCATCATCATCATCCAGACGGTTTGGCCTTGGCCAATATAATGCAGTCTGATTCTGAACTGTCAGACACTGAACTGAACTCCTGTTTACCTCAGCCAGACGTCACTGCAGCACAAGTGAACTTTTATTCAGCCCATTAGTCCATTTTCTCTCTATTTGTGCATTAAATATTGATTCTGTTTTTATCTGTGACATGAATCTTAATCATTCTAACAACCTTAGTTAAAATCCTGAGTCTTGAATCAAAAACAAAGTCACTAAACAGGCATAATGTGTCTCTAAAGATCCTGTCAATGCAAGAATTCATAGTGAAACCACGTAGAAACCAAGGAAGGGTTGACTGATGTTTTGGTTAGTGAATGGATTTTCATCTAACTTTAAGGAATGATGCATCTTATTAAATCAGCTTTGGGTTTTTTGTTTTAAATTGTACTGGTTAGCCTGAGGGATCAACATAACAATGTGCTGTCAGTGTGTCGAGCATACAGATTGCTTACATATCATCAGTGGTCTGTGTGATGCGTTTGTGTCTTTGAGCTGCTAATATAATTACTTTTTACCTTCTTTACTCTCCAACATCCCCAGAAACCCCACATCGGTGCAGCTCTATGTGAGCTGTTAGTGTCACTGTTCAGTCATATGTTTTTCCTCGGACTCATCCTACTAATGGTCCCCTAATGGGTTTTTTTTTTATGTGGCAATATCAATACGTTTATTATGTTGTTCAGCTGAAGGACAGTATAAATCATTTCCCTTTTCAGGGGCCGCTGCCAGAGCATCACACTGAGTTTCACTGTGGTCACAGTGAAAATGACTTCTGCACAGAGCAGAGTCGCTGCAGTTTTTCTGAAGCTGACCCAGAAACCAGCTGAGTGGCCACCTGTCAGCTGACTGACTCCCTCACACCAGACTGGCCATCTTCATCATTTACTACTGCAGAGTGAAAATCGTAAGGTGCATCAGCACAAACACATTCAGAATGTGTCCTGAAGTTATGATGCTCCTATATTACTGTACACATTTACAGATCGCCTAAAAAGCTCCCTAGTGTTTACATGCTTACCTTGACAACTTCCTGTCCCAAAACTCCTCCCAGGACGGCGCACACTGGAGACATCTCAGAGAAGCAGTAGCTGAGAACAAAAAGTACAGAGAAATATGTGACTAAATAGAAAGTGCGATATTAAGGAACTGAGAAAAAAAACAATCTCCGTCTGGCGCTCTGCCAGCTGATTTATGTGTTTTGCTGTCTGTGAGTCCCTTCAACCCCCCCCCCCTCACACTCTCAGTCACTGTCTTGTTGCTCACCTCTGTCCCCTTTAGAACTGTTACAATTCACCACAAAAATTAATAACTCCACCTGCAGTTTAGACCCCATCCCATCATCCCTAATCCCTGATCAAGACCTGCCTCCAATCCATCATTCCACTCATCATCAAAATCATTAACTCCTCCCCTCACATCTGGATCAGTCCCCACAAAACTCAAAGTTGCAGCTGTCACCCCCATCCTCAAGAAACCTGGTCTCAACCCCCGACATCATGTCCAATTTCCGACCTATCTCCAATCTCCCATTCCTATCAAAAATCCTGGAACGTCTTGTCGCTGCTCAAATTTAAACAACTAACAACCAGTTCAAACCATTTCGCTCTGGATTCCGCTCACAACACAGCACTGAAAGAGCCCTCCTCAAAAATAACCAATGACCACCTCCTCTCCGCCGGCTCCGGTCACCTCACCATCCTAATCATGCTCAACCTCACTGCAGCGTTCGACACCATCAACCATTCCACTCTTCTCTCCCGACTGGAAACTTACTCAAATATCACGGACACCGCACTCTCCTGTCTCCGCTCTCACCTCACCAACAGTTCATCAACATCAATAACTGCACCTCCTCCACTGCTCCTTTGTCACAAGGCGTCCCCCAAGGTTCGGTGTTTGGATCTTCTCCTCTTCATCATTTACATCCTGCCACTCGGTAATATCATACGTAGAGATAGTCTCCACTTCTACGCTGATGACGTCCAGATCTACATCTCCACCAAATCCATCACCACAGTTACCTCTGCAACTCGGACCAACTGCCTCACCGACATACAAACCTGGATGCAAACCAACTTCTTACAATAAATCTGACATGAACATCATCGGCCCCAAATCATTCACAAAAAACACAGACAACTTCAGCCTTTCCATCAACAACTCCAGCTTGTCTCCATCCCGACACAGCTGCAACCTTGGAGTCATCTTTGACAGCGACCTCACTTTTGAACACCACATCAACCATGTCACCAGGACTGCCTTCTTTCACCTCAAAAACATTGCCCATCTCCATCCATTACTCACCTCTGCTGCTGAACCCCTGATCCACGCCTTCATTACATCCATAATTGACTACTGCAATAGCATCCCCTATGGTTTACCTGCTAAAGCCCTAAATAAACTTCAATATATCCAAAACTCTGCTGGCCGCCTCCTCACCCACACACGCATTCAGTACAAAATCCTCCTCCTCACCCATAAAGCCCTCCATAACAAGCCCTCCCTTCCTGCCTCACAGACCTGCTCCACCACCACAATCCCTCCCGTAACCTCCGCTCCTCTGACTCCAACTTCCTCTCACCACAAATCAGGACCAAGCACCTTACCTGGGGCGATAGAGCTTTCACCATCGCAGCCCATTCCCGATGGAACTCCTTACCCATACCCATCCGAGACTGCAACATCATGGACTATTTTAAATCACTTATTAAAACACACCTTTTTAACATCAAATAATGTTATTTTGCACGTGCTGCTGTTTGTTATTTGCCCCTCTTATGTATTTACGCACCACATGTTTTTATCTACTGTTTGTATATTTTATATTATGCTATTTATGTTTTTAATCTGCTTTAAATGTACATAACTTCTGGTTTTACTGTAAAGTGTCTTTGAGTGTCCTGAAAAGCGCTACAGAAATAAAATGTGTTACTATTATTATTATTATAGTTACTGCAGCGGCAAAATTTAACTAAGTGCCTTTTCACTTGACAGTGGAAGTAAAGACGTTTGGGTTAATCACAGTCTGCAATCGCTCCCTCCCACAAATGAAGGTAGATTATGTTAATGTGGAACACTAGTGTGAAAGTGGTTAGGCCACAGACTTTAAATAACATTGATGCACTGCTTCTGTCCGACCTCCACATTGTGGTAATGTGAAAGTGTAGTAATTAAGCTTCTGGTTATTGATCAACAAACTTCCAGGTTTTCTTATATTGTGATAAGATGAAATACATAATTTCATTTAAATAGAAAATCTCAAATTATAAAAGTAGAATTTCGACTATAATACATAACTAATGAGTAAATGGTTGATCTGGAGGACCTTCCAGGCTATAACCATCGTACCACCTGCAGTTAAAGGTTATTGTTGGGGCAGCTGATAACAGCATTGCCATGTAGGTGTCGTTTTGGTCATTTGCAGGTGAAAAGCTTATAACAATAATGATAATAATAACAACAACAACAATAATAAAAACAAGCTGAAATTTTTTAACCGTTATTTAAATGGCATTTCTTTGACTACACTTCAGCCTGCAACCGGTTCTACAGGGGATCCTGCACATATTTCAGGCAAAAGCGTTTACAAAGTAAAAAAGTTATCAATAGCCCCTTAAAGTGGCCCACAGAGGTCAGAGCAGTAGTGTCTACATGCTCACTGAAATACAAGGTTAAGTTTATTTGTGACTGACATACAGGACAAATTGGTGTTACTGGTGTTATGGGTGTTACTGGATCCTGCTGTCAACTTTCAGTTTCACTGTCCTTCTTTCAAGACACGTCAGCACTTTGTTCCACTTTAAGTGTGAATGAGAGTCTATTTCCTATCTGAGCGAATTATCCATTCAGTATCTCACTCGTGTAAAAAAGTCACGAGTAGAAGCTTTATACCTCGTGAAGTCATCATTCAGGAGGTCACTGCTTACTGCCAAGGCCTCAAGGACGTCATCGCGGATCTGTTTCAGGAGCTGATGGTCTTCTGTAAAGGATTGTGGGTCGGGGTCGCGACCTTTGTCTGTACGAAACTTCAACATAACTGTGGAGACGGACGGAAGAGAGGGGGAGAGCAGGAAGCAGGAGAAACAAACAGAGAGAAATAAACGACAGTTGAGGGGCTGGAAACAAGTTTAAAACATTTTTTTAAAGCAATATTTTCCATATCATCTATTGCCATTTATAATTTCATCACGCTTTCAAGTGACTTCCACGGTGAATTATCATCTTATGGAAAGACAACATCTCATCTTGCTGCTCCCTTTGAAACAGGATAAGATCAGTATGTGGTTGCACCATCAACCATTTTATCCGATTAGGCCTACGTTTCCCCCACATCAAATTAAGAGTGTGCATGCAAAGATGCAGAAACACACCTGCACATACTCAGTAAGGAAATACAAGGGTAAAAAAAAAACCCAACCTCTTTCAAGTGTCTAAGAGTCGGCTGCAGGACTGACTGAGAAATAAAAAAATCTGAAGTGTGCAATTTGGTCATGAACAATATTTCAAACAGCAACTTACTTCTCCAACTCCACCACACAGACACAAACATCAACACTACGCCCCCATATTTCCTGTTCGTCCATTAACTTAAACCACATGAGGAAGTCAAATCCTCCCACGGCCATTTCCACCAGCATGGCACACACACACACACACACACACACACACACACACACGAGTAGTGGCGATGAATCATTTTTGCACCTCAGCTCTGCCCTTTATCAGTGAAACTTTGTTAGTAGAAAGTAAAAGACTGGCACAAATGGCATCACACTCAGGTCTGTACGAGGCAGGAAATCAAAACAGAATTTCATAACAGAATATAATAATGTGCACATGGATGGAACAATGATAGTATCTCTAAACCTACACATGTAGTAGTGATAGTCTTCACAGATTAAAGTGGAAGGGAAATATTCGAGATGGCCCTTTATGTCGAAACCTGCATAGGAAGGTCAAATACAATAGGCAACCCCCCCCCACACACACATATAGACACACACACACACATACGCAGCATCTGTACAGTTAGTGAGAGTTCATGTTCATATCTACGTGTTTGTTAAAGCAAAACATGCAAATCTGTTTCAGCTTAGTCCAAACATTTATCTTAAGGAGTCCTCTTTTCCTTTCTTGTATTGTCAGGCTGCCTATAAATTAAAAAAGGGGAATTATGTAGATCAGAGATACTAATGATCACAAGTAAGCAAACACACACACACACACACACACACTCACTCCGCGGTTCAGATCACCCGACTGTTCCTAGTGAGACAGGAAGCAGTTGTAACAGAGGAAGAGCCACTTCCTCATCTGTCGCCCAAAAACAACAACCGCTAGCTCCAATTATAGAAACAGCAAAGGAATAATAACACTGCCTCCTGTTTCAAATTCACTAAATAAAAAAACAACTAGGTGATGTTTCCACTCAGAAATTAGCCTTAAACACGTCAGACTGAAGACAGGGCGAGGCTGCAGTGGGTAGGTGGGTTTCAGAGTGGGGAGTGACTAGACTAAAGGCCATGTGTGCTGGCACAAACCTAAAATTAACCAGACAAAATGTTCAGAATACAAATGTACCTCTAAATTATGAGCAAATTAGCTGTTTAGGAAACAAATCTACCAGACACCCACCGTCATATGACATGTCTGTATAACACTATATTGGTTTAAATTTTTTTTCACCCTGAAAATTAAAATCTGAAGAAAAAACACTTGCCATGTTAGCTTTTCATAAAAATATTTAGTGCTGGGCAACGATTAAAATTTTTAAATCGCAATTAATCGCATGATTTTCAGGTGCAAAATTGAATAATTCTAAAGTAGTGTATTGCACACTTTTAATTTAAATGTACTGCTGTATGTAAACAAAAGTCCAACAACATGTGGTTTGCAAACACTTTAAACAAACAAGGTGCTTCTTACCAGCAGTAAGTAGCAATAAACTATTTCTTGTAAATCTCAACTTAATGTAATCAAATCAGATATTAAACCAAAGCTGTTTGCCACTGCCAGGGAATTACCTTTTATCTAGCTTGTTAAAACAAGTTAGAGTCCAGAGTCCAGTTTTCTTGGGGGTTTTTTTCTGAACAGGTATCAGCAGAAACATTTTTCTTTTATCAGGGAACAGCATAAACAGTCTATGTTCAGTAGCAAGTGTCCCTGTCAGAGTGAGGTGAAGTGGTCGAGCACAAGGTGTAGTGACAAACGGGCGCGTTCCCGTGAAACTGTCGCGGTTGTGCACACGCCCGCCTTCTTGTCGGCGTTAATTTATTAATGCGTTAATGCGAAAATAACACTGACAAATTGCTTTGATTTTCTGGGAATGCATTAATATAATAATTTGAAGAAGTTTTCTTTCTGTTTTATTTTTTACTCATTTTAGTCTTTAAGCTTTTAACACATGAAATCTGGAATATTTCTAATTAAGACATTGTTAAAAGATTTTTTTGGTGGTGTGAGTGTACATGACAAAACTGCTAGTGCCACAATCCACACAAAACGAGGCTGATATCACTTTCTATAACTGAAGTTTGGATATACCAAGAGCACATTATGCCAATTTATCATAGCTTATTTCCTCTGTTCTTATATATGAAAGATACTGTGGTGTATTGGTATTTATGAGATAAAGCCTCCAGCTTGCAATACACCTTCCAAGTCCTCAGATCTTTCCATCAGAGAGTCACTGGCTGATGGACAAAAGGTCACAACATTTTCCTAAACGTTTACATAAAAAACATGAGATGGCCGCACAGATGTTAGACTTTCCAATCACCCTTCATGCTGCCTGGGTACGGGGGTCATTGCTTTTTTAGTCCAACTCCCAGCTTGTTGTAGTAATGCACCGCCATTTTTATTAGATGCACATTTTGCTAAGAATTTCACAATTAGTGGTATATTTTGATTCCTGAATTCTTTTAAATGTGATATAAACTTGCAGAACTGCATTGTTCCATTTGTGACCTATGCGTCCTGCCAAAACTATTGAATTTTGATGATTTACTAAAATGTATGCACAGAAAATAATTTTATAAATTTACAGGGGTGCACCCAATAACCATTTTCTGGTTATTTCCTGTTCTTATATGCTTGTTGTCATGCTGTGTAGGTGTCGGGCTGTTCTCTATTCTACGCTCAGTGCACATGACTGGCCATGGACAGCCTGTGATGGAAACTACCATGTAGTGTGTGGGGATGTTACAGGGCCAGGTGACAGGAGGGACAACAACAACTCTTAAGAGAAGGTCATCAGACACTGTAAATAACCTGAAAAACAGGAAGATACATTTAAGATTTTAAAAAATTCCTTTTGGTTGAATTTTCCTAAACATTTGACGGGACATATACGATTATTCATGTGCAACTCAGTGTAACAATATTCTTTTTTTCCTTTTTCTCCTCAAATTGCTGATTAAATTTTACAAAATCTAAATTCTATTTGTTTTTGTTCTTTTGAAACCCCACAAACATCTTTCGCAAAGGTTGACATCGAACACTTTGCACTTTACTCTAGAACAACATTTATCAAACTTTATGGACATGATTTTCCACGCACGTGCAATGATAGCTTATTAGCCAAATTAGAACCAGTGACTTTGCATGCTCATGGTTTGTGTTTCAGTCCCGCTGCAGGGTTCCTACGCATTTTCAGTTTCAAATTTCTATACCTTTTTAGACCTTTCAGGATTCTTTGTTATATTCGATCAATTCTCTGTATGGAAATTTTGTTTGTGTCTTTCCTCCTACACAGAAATGTCAGAAGACATGTTGTATACCACTAATTTAACTGATAGTTGCACAAACTATAATCTCATAATAAAAATTTAACAAATATGAATTCTTCACAAATATTTTACAAGACCAAAAACCAAAAATTTTGAGAAGATAATTCAAAAATATCACTAAGGAACTAAACAATTGTCAATTCAATTTCAAAACTTTTTAAAACCCTAGAAAAATCTACTTTCTAAAAAGGTTGAAACTATTAATTATCTTGATTATACATCAGTATAAACTGATTATATTTCCACTTAATTGATTAAATGTTGCAAAAGACAAATAATGCCCATAGAAGTTACCAGAGCTCAATTTTTGTTTTCTTGCAAACATAAAAAACCCACCAAAGGTTTTGAATTTACAACATAAACCACAGGAAAAAAAGGGGGAAAATGTCACATTTAGAACCAGTTACCACTAAAACTTCTGTACGTTTACTTGATCAATGATGTTTTATGAAATCACGCTGCAAGTACCGTGAAGTAGGAAGTAGTCCACTGGTGTTCGCTTCAGACCGGCTTTGGCCTTCTCGCTAGTCCAGTCAACCTCCAGTGCCTCCTTCAGAGTGCAGAAAGTGGCCGTCTGATTGGTTGGAGATAAAAAGAAAACTAATGTCAATATGAGGTGAACCAGTAGTGTAATAATTCATTCTTTCCTCATCTTAAAAGACAAATAGAAAGCAATGCGTGGCGGTCACTTGATTAGGGAACGCTATCAAAATGGATTTGTATGGATTTTATGTAAGTGTATATTTATATGCATTTGTAGCCATAAATGCAAAAAAAAAAAAAAAAAAAAAAAAAAAGCAGACAAACTGAGAAAACTGTATTTTAGAACAAATAGAAAAGATTTTGAAAAGATTTATCAAGCAGTCAGGCCAATAACAAACTAGTTCATGTTTGTAAGAAATAGCAGAAACGATGCAAAAGAAATTAATTTTGGATTTGTGAGGGGGAAAAAAAAAATAAGACAACCAGGCCTTACAAAGTGTTTTTCCATTTTGTGTAATTGTCTCAGTATGTTCCACTCCTCCTATCATGACTTACTCAGTTGAGTAACTCCAGCCTTGATTTAAAAAAGGAAGTATTTCATTCACTACCCATGCTGGTGATTTCCATCTATTTGCCTTGAAGACGCGTCTTTATATATGACAGCTATTTATACCAGGTTGGCTGTAGAATAAAAAAATAAAATAAAATTTAGTTGGCTGGGAAATTTGGTCTTCGTCCACCTACCTTTTTCACCATGGTGGTCTCGTTGGGGTCGACTTTGGCTTTCTTTGCTTCAGGACCGTCGTTAGAATTTCCAGTCGGTTTCACCAGTTTAGGTTTCTCCCTAAAAAGAGAAAGTGAAGAGAAAGATACTCAACATTATCAGAAAACATAACTGTCAGTATTACACTGTACATTACATAAACACAAGCACCTGTTTCATTCACTGGAGCTGCAGTGGACCTGATCGAAGTTTTGACTTACACAGATATTCAACTTTCACCGAGCTAAAATACGATTTTAAAGCCACTTCTTTACTGTGTGTGGATTTAAACATATGTGATTACTAAAAAAAAAAAAAAAGCAAAGATTTGTTACGTAATGTCATTAATTGTTAAATGTCAGAGCAAAAAGTAATAGTCTACACTGTAGTGCATAAATGAGTGATTTACTGATATGAGATGAGATACTTTATGGTACTTAGTTACTGTACTATGGTATTATCATCATCATCATCATCATCATTCTGCTGCTTCTAGGATTGGCACTGTGTTCTTCTGCTTTTGGGTTTTTGCTAGATATCTGACAATATGACTGCTTTAAACAACCATTAATATGCATCCGTTACCAAAAGCGCCTCAGACTGGATTTATTTCTCTAGGGAAGGTGGGGTGATTTTAAAATTACCTGCGCTCCTCAGAGATTTTAAATCCTGTGCGTAATTTTTCACTCCCATCCCAGTAATACATACATATCATTAAACTTAAATTAATATGCTGGGTTTTTAATTGCTTAATCCACTGAACTCACCTTGCCTATATACATACAGGCTTTTAATTACTTTACCACGCCAGTCAGTATGAACGCATGATATTTTGGGGCTCATTGTTTCTGCAAAATGAACTAAACAATTGATCTGTGGAGAATCTAACAAATCTATCAATGTGTAGCATGTCCAAATTGACAAAAGTGTAAACCTTTATATTGGTATGCACAATCTAAGCGGCTTAGCACAAGCAGGTGACCCGGTGGGTGTTAACAGGTTTTATACACCCAAAGAACTTCTATTAAAAACCAGATCAGGAGTCTAATTGAGACCTGCGTTTATTTGTCTAAAAGTATAGCTGCACCAAAAGGGACAAGTGTCTAATTGGTACTAGGCTTTTAATTGTTTTACGGTAGTGAATTCACTCTTGTAATTTACATCTCATCCTTGTATTTTAAAGTGGAACTTGCCCTTCTGCTTGATTTTTCGAATCTGTTGTTGTAATGTCAGCTACAAATGCACTGGTTTTCTCATTTTGGCCAGTCCTGCGGATCGTGCAAGCCTAAAATTTCAAGCTAAACACGCCACATTGAATTGCTGCCCAGCCCACACTTACTCAACGTAGTGGTGCTCCTGCCCAAGGTTGCAGAACATGTAACCGTAATAGCCATAGACGTCCCCACAGAAGACCTTGATGTTGCGCTGAGAACAAAGCTGGTCTACTCGCACCATCAGGTCTCTGGAGCAGCCCGTCAGACACACCTGAGGGATAAAAAACACAAATAGTCAAAAAGCCTGGTAAGAGAGGCTGCAGGTACAATTATATTTTATTAAACACTAGCTTTCCCCCTCATTTCTATTTAATGTTTAGTTGACTTTCTTCATCATGCATGTCATTCAGAGCAGTTTTATAACATTATAATCAGAAAAATAATGAAGGAAAATATTAGCCCTGGCATAGGCAAGTTAGAACGACTCAAACTTCACAACTTTAAACTCTTTGTAGAAATAAACAAGAACATGGAGTCCAAAGAGTTCACCGGAGTCAGTCAGAAACAGGTGCAACAGTGTTTTATTCTTTTTCAAGATAAAAAACCTGAGTTATACCTTAGCAGGCCTCAAGGTGATGAAACTGAATTTGCAAGCTGCTGTGGTCGTTTTATATAGCCCTTTTCAAACAATAAGGTATTTCTTTCTGGCATTTTAATGGTGTTTTATTACCCTGATGTCGCTGTTTGCTCTCTCTACAGGCCCCATCATATCTCGATTTGATTCATCAATGTGTTTCACTAACCTTCTCTACGAAGACAGTGCTATTAATTTACTTGTTATTTGTATCACTATTTGCGCCATCCCAGGGTAAATCTAATCCTAAACACCAATTATATGTGGTTATGTGCAAAAGTCCCAGAGGGTAGGCAACTGCACTGTGGGTAGGGTACCGAGGACAGAGCTTCCCTCCTTGCGGCTCCATAGGCTATTCTCGCAGTGCTCACTCTCTCTGCTGGCACACTCGTACACTTCTGCTAAAACACACCTGTCTTTGTGTTGACCGCAGGCAACGTTTTAAAGATATGATCTTATTTAAAATTAAGCACAGCAAAAAAATAAATAAAAATAAGTCCCTTTTTCAGGACACTGAATTTAAAGATAAGTCTGTAAAGATCCAAATAACTTTACAGATCTTTATTGTAAATGGAGTAAACAAGTTTTTCATGCTTATTCAACGAACCATAAACAAATCAATGAACATGCACCTGTTGTCGTTGAGAGACTAACAGCATCCAGACGGTGGGCAATTAAGGTCAGTTATTAAAACTTATAACACTAAAGAGACCTCTCTACTGACTCTGAAAAACACCAAAAGACAAATGCCCAAGGTCCCTGCTCATCTGCATGAACGTCCCTTAGGCATGCTGCAAGGAGGCATTAGGACTGCCGATGTTGCCAGGGCAATAAATTGCAATATCTGTACGGTGAGATGCCTAAAACACTACAGGGAGACAGGAAGGACAGCTGATCGTCCTCGCAGTGGCAGACCACATGGGACAACACCTGCGCAGGACCACAGGGCCGCACCAGATACTGTTTTTTCCATTTCTGTTAACTCGCTTGTCTGTGAAACTTTGTTCAGTTTAGGTCTTTGTTGTTAAATTTTTGTATTAAGTTTGCTGAAAATAAAAGCAGTTGTAAGTGAGAGGACGTTTCTTTTTTACATGCCCTGGTTACAGAAGCTTTGCAAAGCCGGCACTCTTGTATCTTTGTAGTCCACACAGAATATACTGAACAGCAAATTACTACACAGCAATAACCTTCGTCTTAACAAGTTATAGTTTCTGTTGGAGGGAAATTCTGCCCAATTTCAGTAGTAAGTTAATTAATTTAAAACCACTTGCAGGGACACACTGAAATCTATATCTGAAGCATCTGTAACCCAATAATCAACAATGCATTTTCAAAAGTGCATTTAATCTAGAATCCAACAGTTGTGAAGCAAATAGTGTTTAAGAAGCTCCACCCAAATGAGCTACATAACTCCAGAGCCATATTTGTTTTAAAAAAGGAAAGAACACTGTGTTTGACACAGATCCCATTTTTTTAAACTACTGCGCATGTGCAGAGATTGACAACTGTATGCACCCCATCCTGTCAACAAGCAATGTTAACATATTTACAGTAAGACCTGTTATTTTCGGCACCTTTATTCTCAAATTTTAAATTTAATCTCAAATTTAAAAGTATGAAACTAAACTCCCACTGTGTTGGTTTTTTGGGCACCACCTCTTCCTTTACCACTCATGAAACTTTCTTTTGCTGTTATTTGCTCATTTCCGTTCCATTAATTTAACAAAAAAAAAACGCTTGTAATAACAGAAAATATCAAATGATACTGCTGTCTTGCATTTACTCCCTAAGGGACTCCATCAGTAACTTTCAGCCAGCACAACAACAAAGTAACTGAACAGTATCTGGTGAGTTGCCAAACTGACAGAGACACACCTACTGTAGTAGCCACAGCAGTGTTCGGTGATAGGTCACCTCCTTGAGTAAACGTCCAAACAAGGCTAAAGCAAACACAGCCACGCAGTGTACCATAGTGAAACCAGGGTGGGCTGTTGTCTGACTAAACTGACTTGGTGGGCTGGGTTCACCTTATCCTGCTGACCCAGTCCAGCACACCCAAAAACACCCTCAGCTCACTGATAAGACTGATGCTGCATCCCTGGCAGTTTCAGTGAGTCCCACATAGCAGCAGGCAGACCAGGTCAAGGACCAAATAGGATTTTCTTACATATCTATGACAGACTGTAGCGTAGGACCTCACCATCAGAAACATACATAAAGGCTGACTGACACCTTAATGTCCTCATTTCATCAACAACAACAACAAAAAAAAAAATGTAGCGATACATGAGCGATTAACCTCCACCTTTTCCTTCCCAGACATGATTTGCAAGCATTTTTTGACCTGGTGCAAGCGTGTGATTAGAGCATCGGAAAAACAAGGAAGCGAAGGGAGGAAAACAGGAAAGCTGGAATCTCCTGTTAAAAAGAACGGCATTAGAAAGACAAAGAAAACCTATTTGACAATCTTACTGTGAGCCACGTAGTCCTACATAAACACTGCCATATTAGTCAAATTAGAACAACTGGTTGTTTCACATGAGACATTTTTGTATTTGTGGTTTTTTGTTTGTTTGAACCAGTGGAAAAAGGTGACGTCTAGTATTTCCATGCACCAATCACAATTTGACAAATAAAAATCTGAATCTGATGACAGTTACCACTGCAGCCCTGATGAAGCCAATTAGTTGAGCTTTTGACTATTATTATGAGTAAGACAATACTACAGATAACACACTTTTACTGTGTAAGAAACAGAAAAAGGTTGCATATTTATTGGCCTGTCTCGATTTTATTTGTGTTATTTTTCAGTTCCTTCTTACCAGAAACTAAAATGAATCACTGCAGAAAACTAAATTTAGTACTGTAAACATGAAAAGAGCGACTGAGAGAATCAGTAGCGAGTCAGCTGTACTCTGCAAGTAGCCAGATGGACAGTGTGTGTTTTTCTATTGTACTCATCTCTCAGTAATTAGGCCTCTCGTATGAAAAACTGTGACCACACTCCAACCACTCCACTTTAATCACCTTCCATCTTCCCGCTGAGCCACACACTGATACATCTGTGGAAGCAGATAAAAGCGACGACTGGTCTACAGCAGAGAGAGAGAGAGAGAGAGAGAGAGAGAGAGAGAGAGAGAGAGAGAGAGAGAGAGAGAGAGAGAGAGAGAGAGAGAGAGAGAGAGAGAGACCCCCCTCTGTTTTCCTTTTTTTTTATTTCATCTTTTTAAATTGTCCCGCTTTCTCTTCTCCGACACTCTCATCCTCCCTCCCTGTCCTACTAACATCTATCTCATCCTGTCCTCACTTCATTTTGTCCTGCTTCTATCTCCCCCCTCCTCCCGACCCTCACTTAGTCGCCCCAGAGGGAGGAAGACTGCCGACAATTCAGACACAACAAGAGGGAAAAATAATCTCTCGGTTATTCTTCTGATCATATTCAAATACATTCTTGCCTTCGGCGCTGACTTCACTGAGATCCAGCCTGTGTGTGTGTGAAGCTGCCTGTGGAAATTAATGTTTAATGCTGAAGCAACTTTTATCCTGTTGCATAGAAAATTAATACAATCATCAATGTTTTGCTAAATCTAAACCGATCTGCTGGCTTAAGAACAGAAATATAATCATGTTTGTTATAGTGTATTGTACTAATAATGTCATTGTGTTTTACCACCCACGGGAATTGGATTCATACTAAAAAGGAAATCAGAAGCTTCGCACCTTATCAGATGTGCAAGAAATATTATTTTTTCAATTTGCAATTTCACCTTGGTCAGGTGATATTATTAGAAAATACAATGATGTCTAGCAACCAGAGGTCTGTTCTCAACATGGTGACTCTACTGTTTACTTTGAAATACTATAATAGCTTTTAACTTTAACATTGTCCGAGGATGTTCACATCCATATTGGGTAAACAGTGTAGAAATTGCAGCCTCTCTTAATACCTTCTTTTTGAACGGTGCAGCAGGACAATGCCATATTTCCACGCTGTTCAACCAGCCGGCACTTTAACCTCATAGTCATATTTTTCTATCTCAATTTAATTTCAGTTTCAGATCTAATGTCCTCAAACATAGTACAGCAAAAAACGTCAATGTTTAAATACTTGCCTTTGTAGTTACTATGTAGAATTTGTAAGGAAGTACTATGTTGTAGTAGTACATATTTTTACTAACCCTACTTCAAGGTGCCCATGCTTGTTTGTCATTTGTGTTCCAGGTCTGACTTTTCTGTATTGACACATGAATTCAAAGACTTTTAATAGCCAACCAAAGAGATCAGCATTTAGAATTTTCTTAGTGGGTGTACAATTTGTACCATTCTCCACCCACTGAACACTGCTGTAAACATTACAGGACCATATAAGGCAAACACAGGCCTTAAAACAGCAACTGCTCTCGCTATATAATTAACACGGTGATATTATCACAAACAAGTTGTAAGGAAAACATTCAAATCAAGAACAAAATGTAACCATTAATATTGCCTGAAGAATAAAGCTAAACTGATGCCATCGGTGCAGCATTACTTGCAGGTTTTTGGTCCTGAAGCCTCACTGATGATGTACGATATGGACTACAAGTGACATCTAGTGGTCAGTGATATAAGACTGAATGCTCAGGTACACTGTGATGGGATGGGACTGGACCTCATTTAGACAATTGTCCAGGAATGTGTAGAATTACATCACTTGCAAACATTTATCACATATGTTGTGTAAAAGTAAGTAAGTGTGGTTAATTCCTTTAATATGTTTTAACATCTGTTTTTAAGAAAAGGCAGATTTGCTGTTCTTTTAAATCAAATCATTCAAGTTAGCTCTAAATTGTTTATTTGTTGACACTCAAGCAGATTTCAATACCGCTTTAGTTACCCAGTCTCTGTTTGACTGTCTGGAATAAACTTTAATTTCCACTCACCGCATCGAATTGCAGAAAGAAGTCATCTGGTTTGTCTTCGATTCGGTCTGAGTCAGCATGCACCTCCACCATCGGGTTGAGGTTCTGCGCTCGCTCCAGAGAGGCACGGGCTCGATTCTGACCCTGAGCCGTCACCGGAACCAGGAACTGAGCTCGGCATGACTCCACCGACACCTAGTGGGCACACAAACAGGGAATGCATCGCAGGGTGTCAGAATCAGAAATACTATATTGATCCCCGAGGGGAATTTCGCTCACATTGCACTTCAAAGTATAAATACTTTGTAAATGTTTCGCAACTGTCTAGTCGTTTTGACCACTCAGAGCACTTAAACTACACTCACATACTGATAAGAAAGTGCAAACTGCTCTTCAGAAACAGAAAGTAACTCATTCACACACACCGATGGCACAGCCACCAGGAGCCATTTGGGCTTCGGTGTAATAATAATTAATAATCAGTCATTTAGCTCAAGCTTTTATCCAAAGCAACTTACAACAGCTATATATATCAGAGGTCGCACGCCTCTGGAGCAACTACGGGTAAAGTGTCTTGTTGGAACCACCAACCTTCCAGTTAGTGGATGACTGGAAGACTAACCCCTGAGGATTCCCATAAAGGAATAGAAATAATAATATAAATAAGTACACAATCTAAAAATAAATGTATAATTAAGAGTGTGGAAAATGCACAGTATGTAACAGTAAGCTATATAAAAGTATCTGGATGTGATTTAGCTGAAGACAGATAATTGCCCTTATGTATTCTGCAGAGATTTATATCCAATGGGAATTCTTTGTCTTCCATTAATTTAGTTACGCTGGACCACAGACACAAATACATACATGCTATAGATTCAAACACTTGAAAGGGTGATATGAAGCCAGAATTCAGCTGTTATTGCAATGTTACCACAATAAAGTTAAGGGGAAATATCTTGTTTCCTCACTGAGTAGTGAAAGTCATTAAAGACAGTCACCATCTAGTGGACATACAAAAGTACTGCAGATTGAAATTGCCACATAAGGATATCTAAAATTCAATTATCTTTTAGGAGTTATGAACATTTCACACTGATGTTCAGTTGATACCTGAAAACAAAGATTTCTAGATTTAAACTGAAGCTCAAGTCCACTCTGTAGGCGACAGCATGCTCTGATGAGGAAGGAAAAAGAGTTTTCGTATGTGTGTAAAAGGACAGAGGGTGTTGTACAAATTTGTTAAGCTGCTTTGAGGCAAATTTGTTATTTGTAATATTGGGCTGTATAAATAAAACTTGACTTGTGTATGAGCATGTGCACCTGTTCATGATCCAGCAGAGTGAGTGCTTTAACTCCAGCCAGGATCAAGTTCTTGGCCACTTCTGCCCCCAGACCACCTAAACCTGCCAGGAGCACACGGGACCCTCGCAACCTGTAAACAAAAACACATGGAGACAAAATGTCATGTCATTCTGGGCCAGGCAAGAACTACCAGAATGAGGAATAGTTTCTACCTGGATGCTGTCCGACTGATGTGACAGGTTTTGCACCACACCCTACTGCTCTAGAGGTAGTCTGTCCTACTATGATGTTACTAAAGTGAATTAGTGTGTATTGACATTCCATTTTATACATAAATGTATTATGTAATGTTTGAAGGCTGCTCCACACTTTTTATATGTATTTTAGAATTATTATTTTATGATAATATTGAATTAAGTATAGCCAAGGCAGAGATCAAAGTACTAACTTCGTTCTTGGCAGAACAGAGATCCTTGAATCCTCGATGAAAATCTGTTTCATATGTGCCCACTGTAGCGCTGGAATGTGATTTTGAGCCGTTTTGGTTGTTTTTGTAACAAATTAGTTAATAAACTTTTATTTAAAACTGTAGGTCTTATTAAAATAAATTTAACTTTGCGGTAGACATGGCCAACAGATGCTTATATAAACGTGGTGTGGAACATACAGTTAAATCAAAATGAACTACTAATAAGATCAGAGTTTAAGATTAAACAATAATTGAGTGATTTGAAGGTTTGTGTTAGGGCTGGGTGATTTGGCCAAAAATGTTATAATGATAAAAAATGTATTATCATTCAATTTCAATAATTGTATAATCATGATTAATGTTAAATCCTTATTTCAACTTTAAAGGTTGATTTTTGCTCCCGAGTGAAAAACCAGAATCCAGATGCTTAATTGAGGTTTTAAACTATTCTTTATGGTCAGAACAAACACTTTAATGCCAAAGAGTGGATCACTTAACAAATTTGTTTGCCCTCTTGTTTTATTTTCATGCTCTATGTGTTTTTTTATTTTTTATTTTAGCACTTTTCTGTTTTTATCTGTAGCACTTTGGGATAAAGTAATTTACAAATAAAATGTATTATTATTATTATTATTATTAATCAAATCTGAGGTAGAACATTCAAAACAATTATAAAATCTTTTTGTGAACAAATATGGATGGATGGAAAACTGTCCTCAACAAAATAATTATCTTAATAGAAAAATTAAGTGCTGATTCCTTTGTGAAACAAATGCATTAAGTCAAGCATTTATCGGACATTTCTTTTATTATCATTATTGTTCTATTGCCCAGCCATAGTTTGTGTTTTTCATTTACATGGAGCAAAACAAGTGCTGTGTTTCCATATAACTTAAAGCGTAGGCACCCTGTGGCCATTCACTTTATTAATTATAGCTAACGATATTCTCAAGGAATAGTCCACACAATGCGTAGTCTGTTCACAAATCAAAATAACTGCTTTTTAAGTTAAAACTGGCTTAAAGAGGGCAACAACTCAAGCCTTCCGCTGCAGCTATTAGCCTGCCGAGCTAACTGAGCTAACTGACCTCTTCTGGGCATCGAGCCCCCACAATCGGATCTGTCGGTCGTACTGCGCCGCCTCCTCCTCGCTGATGACCGGGTCCTCCTTCTCGATCATATCGATCATTTCAGTTCACTCTATAAACGGGAAATTAGTTGTAAAATTGCGTTAGCCTTTTTTGTGCTGCTGCAAATGTTTCAAACGCCGCGACAGTCCCGCTGAATGAATGGGCGCTGAATGATGACGTGAGCCAGGACGAAACAATGGATTGTCCGTTTTTATTTATTTTTTAAAAACATTATTCTTTCTTTTTAATTTGTCGATGTATTTATTGAAGAAATTTCCCCGATATTTCACCAGACATTTTCTTTCTCGTCATTTCAGTTTTGAATATAACTTAAGATAAATATTTGTTTGTCATTCTCGTTTTAATTTTTAAAATAGCTTGATTCCCAAATAATGTGTCGCTGTTGCTGGCTTGTATTTTATGCACCGGCCATTTAGCCCTGTGGTGTAACCATAGACTGTATAGGTGTAACTTAAAAAAGCCATTTATAGTTATCACAAAGCTTTGGGCCAACAAGTGTCTAGGCTGGGACATGGGTTAATTTTTCCCTGGGTGTAGTCTTTTCCGAACAACTATTCGAGCAGCCATTTTTAAAAGACAGCTTGTTATGTGGCTTCAGATGTTTAATCTAGCACGGACTCTTAAATGAGCAGTCGAACTGTTACTAGTAATAGTTCGCCCTAGGTTTCCCAAGTATTTTACATAAATCCTATCTAGATTGCAACACTGTAGTTTGTCAGGACACATGCAGGCTACAGGAAACTGCATGCATTGGCCTCCAGGATACATGTGTACGTTTTCTATTACAGCGACCAAACTTAGAAAAGAAAATTACCTCGCTAATTAATGTGAGACAGGTGTTTGAGTATTTTGGGGACTATTTTGCCTTTCCCCAAAGGTAACTATAACATTTTATAAAACTGGCACCTCTATTTAGTCCCAAAAGCAAAGCATTTAAGATATTTCAGTAATAATATTTAGTGACGGTGCTTGTGCCCGATTTTGTATTCATATTGTGAGACTGAAGTCAACAGTCAGAACCAACACAGTTAACCTGGGGCAGCAAAAGCTGGTAATTGATACACTGCAAAATTGAATTATGAATAATACACCTCTAAAGAACGTCACCCAAGCACGTCCTGCATATATTTGCCCAACACATTAATCATGTTGTATTTCAGCACAACCCTCTAGAGTCAGATTAATTAGGCCAGGATTTCTAAACAAAAAATGTCAGTCTTGCATACAAAACTTGAATACAGACTCAACATTTTATTTGGCAAACAACTGGCGTCTCATCTAGGCATTTTACATGAACATCATGCATAATTAAGCTGCAATTACTGTCCAATCAGTATTTGGTCCACAAGTGCGCCTGCGAGTCAAACTCGGGGGCCTATGTTGAAATGTTAATTCCATATTCGGTAATTTCCGTGAGACGCGTTCAAAGAACGTTATTCGTCGTGACGTCATCCTCGGAGAAACCCGCCCCTTTTCTCCTAGGAGAAGGCAGACGGCCATTTTAAGTCTATCAGTCGTCATTTCACATCGCTACAGTAGGACGGAGAACGTCAGGACTCAATTTCATCATATTTCTCTTACAACTGTAGTGGAGAATTGCCTACTATGAACAGAAACTCTTCCTAAAACCAAAAACAAGTAGATCCTAGTGAAGTGACGCATAAGCCAGTAGATTCCAGTGTCGAGTTGTAATTTTTGCACCTCAATGTAGCTAGAGGAAATGGCTGTGGAAAGCATGACTGTCCATCCAAACTCCCCAACTACCAACCACGAACACAACAGTCTCCTGACTGACGAAAGGTCGAGTAATTCTACAGTCATATTTAAATGAAATTATTTATTTGTCCTGTGCTTTTACACAAAAAGCCCGGGGTTTCTTTTTCTTTTTCTGTCAAAGGGATTAAACTCGCCTTTTCTGGAAAACGAGTACAGAGGTAAAGAACGCCATGTTGACACGACAACGCCAACTGGGAGGCCACATAGCACCTGGGATAACGTTATTCCCTTTTATTTTTTATTACCTTACCACAATCAACGAGCAGTCGACTCAAGACTATTTGTCTGAAGGAAAAAAAGACGAGGTCGAAACAGCTGATCAGTCATACTTTAATCGTCATTCTAGCCAATTCAGCGGTTAAAAAGCATCGGTTAATTACTTGCCCATTGTAAACTAACTAATTTACGTTAATTAAATTAATTGTGTGGATGTGGTGGCAAATACTGTAATTCCGCTCTGGTAAAAAATCCAAACAATTGTCTTTTGCTGAAGTTGGGCCTATTTTCAGGCTAACTTGGCAACATTAGCTTGTTGGCTAATGTTACCAACGAATACAGCTGGAGAGAAGCTAAGCTAATAGCTAATGGTTTTTGCTAATGGTAATTTGCTATTTATGACATTTCCAATCGTTGAATTTAATATAGCGTTAACTTAACATTGTCAGACCCGGTTGATAATGTTATGCGATCAGTATGGACTAATACATTATCTTATAATTCGTTAAAATCTACTCGTTCATTTTGCGTAAACGTATTGACAATGCGAAGCAACTTGTTCAGTTAGCTCAGGTTAACTTGCGCAGTTTATATTTGTAGTCGGGCCGTCGTCTTTCTACTTAATTAACACTCGTAAGAAAGCGTGTTTAGCTGCTGAACATCCTGAAATTATTGGAATTTCTTTCCCTCAAGTTTTAAATGTTTAACTATCTTAAAAATATTGATTTTTGAAAGCTATCGACTAATCAGTTTTGTAACGTGACTGTTACAGTAGCAAACGCGTGTGTGCTGCTTGTTGGTCATTGATATTTGTCTAACACCACTTTTATTCACAGTCGTGCCCACACTGACTCGTCCCGACCCAAACATCCAACAAAGCCCCCCCAAAATGTGCAAAACGTCTGCAAAGCATCCCAGAAGTGTTTAAAGTCAAACACAAAGTTCCCTTTTTCCACAGTCCCCAGTTGGCAAATTTGCTCTATGTTACCCAGTTGGCCCCATTCCCAAATCCCACAGACTCCACCAGTGTCCCTAAAAGGTTAGGGGGAAAATCTTTTTCATTGGTTTTGAGTGCAAAATGTGAAGAAAACCTGTCACAGTAAGTATTCCCCATTTTAATCATGGCCCTTTGCTTATAGAATTAATGAAGTTGTGGAGTCATCCACTGAGCTAATACTGTACCATAATGCATGGTAAATCATTTGATTCAATCATCCTTAATAGAGAAGACTAATATTGTGACTCTGATGAACTTTTAGAACTTCTCACAGTTGTCTGCTTGTAGGGTGTGTAGATAGGTTTTACCATCCGTTTGTAGTATTGATAGATATAAATGGAAACTTGTTTACATGGATTTTCCTGAACTTAATTGTTTATGCTTGTGTAGGGTCTAATCAGTAAGCTTATGTTTGTGTTGGTAAACTTAAACTATATTAACTCTTACGGGTACACTGACCTGACTTGTTAATTTTTCTTGGCTGAACATAGAGGTGTCTGAATGGAGTTTGTTTGCATTGCAAGTTTCTCTCATTGGTACATTGTTGGCAGGAGGTGATGTGTGTATAGTATCTCCACAGGCCACAGAGACCAACAGCTTCTGCACACAGTGAATCCCAGCCACTCCCTATTCACAACAACCTGCTTCCATAATACAGCCAAATCCCTGTGCTATGATAGAGAGCCCTCTATTGTGTCAGGAGAGTTTTAGTCTTGTAACAGGTCTGTGTCTGATTTGGAGTAACGGTCAGCTTCATAGCAGTGAGGTAGAGGAGTGACTTGGCTGTTGAGTTTGTGGTGTTTGGATTCAAGGTTGGTGCAGGACTCAAACCCTGTTGAGTATAGCAAAGATTTTGAGGCCGGGAGATGAAAAGTTTAAAAAAAATCACTGGTTTTTGATACCAAACTGTTGTATTGAGCCAATATTGTCCTGAAAACACTGCATAATATTTTAGTATTCATATTTTTGGAGCTATTTTGTATAGAATGGCCAAGGAAAGTTGGTAAAAGTAACTGAGAAACAATTTTCAGGGAGAGCATAGCATGTGTTGGATTTCATTCTGGCTTTTGTTCAGAGCAAAATAAAATCAGCCCCCAAAATGAAGACAGGTTTTATTGTTTGTTCTGGATTGTGCTTTAAAACAAACACCAGATAACAGGATTTTGTCCATGGAGCAACTGCAGGTTTTATACCAGTGCCTTGTTCTTCAAAAGGTTTACTAAATTATCGGCGTAACTTGGCTGCATAAAACCTGGAACTTCTTTAAATCTGGAACAAGCATAGACAAAAGAAGATCTTTTCTTTTCTGGCCTTTACTCAGCAAAGTTATCCAGATAACTTGGTAAACGTACCTGTTTTGGGGCAGGGCCCTGATAATTTCGGTCTCTGTAGTCGCTTCATACTCATTGAGTTAACCTCAATGTCAAGTATTTTCTGTCGGAAAATATGAAGTGTAGGTACTCAGAATATGTTTTTTGTTTGGTTTCAATGACAAAATAAACTACTGAGTAGTATTCACTAGTACCATTGGTAGCTGGAAACACGTTTCTGAATTAGTCTCGCTGTGCAGATGAACATTTTGTTCATGACCGAGAGACAAAGTACAGATTATTGGGGCTGATTAATGTGCTCTCCCCAGAGGAAGCCGGTATGCTGAGGATGTGGTGGGGTGTACACATACAGTGCAGCTGACATTTTGCTTCAGAGCAGGTCGACTATTCCTGCTTTGTCTTCACAGTATGCTCTTTGTAGGACAAAACCAGTCATTGAGTAGTCAAATATTGTAAGGCAGTAGGCATGTCAGTGAATAAGCAGAATCCTATTCACATCAGCCTGGCCTCTGGCCTGGCTCCCAGCCTGCTGCAGACAGTACTTGTCAGCCTGGGTGTGGGCCTTTGCGGGAGAGCCACATCCTAATAATTCAAATAGGGAGTGTCGATACCTTGTCTCTTTGTTGATACTAAAATTTAACCCCTGTGCTGTAAGTCAAATCACATCCTTGTCAGTGAAAATGGCAGACAAAACAATGACCTGTATTTGTCAAGAATATTTATGACCACTAGTTGTTTGGTATCTAGTGCTTGGGTAAAACCAGCACCTCTTCTTAGAAAATGGTGGATGGGTAGGGAAGGAAAACAGTGCATGAGAATATTAATGATAATTTTACCAGTTTTAATGTCAAAATCATCAGGGTTTTTTGGAATTTGCATTAATGAAAGCTTTAAAAGATGTTTTCAAACTGGGCATGTTACCTTTCTCTAGTCTAAATGAATTTTTTTTTTCATTGCTGTTAATCTTGTTAAAACCACATCCTCCCTTTCATTTGTCCTTACTAACACCCCCTCCCCCAAAGAAAACTCCCCACAGCCACCAGTCGCTGCAGGAGAAGGAGGCCTGCATCGCACGTGATCCATTCTCAATTAGGATCTCGTGGTTTTGATCACATTGCCAGTGTGAGGGTCTTGCCCTCACAGTTGACCATAGTGACCGCACATAAGTCATTGCCTCATATATAGAGTAGAATTAGGAAAAAGTAGAGTAGAATTGGGATCCTCTGAGCCTTGGGCATTTTGAGGGTTTGACCTTTTGTGTTTGTGCACAAGTAATGGTTTCTGACACATGGGTTGTATTTACACACCATTTTAACCGCAACACAGAATCGTATATGACGCTTGCATACCTGAATTGATGCCCTGTGACAGCAGGAAAATTTAAATTCCATGTCTCCCATGATGTAGTTTAATCCAGTTACTACCCAAAAGGCTTCTTAAACTCTACTAGGACACCTATGTCCTTGGCTGACATCACTGTCTTTCTAAGGCTGTAGCTCAGTAAAGCTAGAGTTAAGGTACTGGTATCATATGAACCTAGATAACCTAAGGCATCAATTGGTACCATGTCAGGCTAGCTTGTCGGGAATGGGGCTAAATAACGCTCCCAGATTTTCTGCATAGATCTGGCAATGGCCGCCAATTCAACCTGCAAACAGCAAGCCAGCCAGTCCATCAGCCAGATCAGCCCCGGGAGTCTGGATGAATTAGCTGACGTTGATCACTCAAGACAGAATTTTGTCACTTTAGCTAGCTAGCAGATGGTCCGCGTTAACAAGCAAGCTGACGTTAGCTAAGATTAGAGCGCTAAAACCACAGTATATTTCACATGCTTGACAGTAATGTTAGCTTTGACTTTGGACTTTCTGTTGGACTTTGTGTTGTGGTTAGTTGTTTGTTGAGATTAGTGGATTTCTAAGATAACGTAAGCTAGTGTTGCACACCGTTTGCGTTGTAGGAGAGTGGAAGAGAAGGCACTTCAGAGTGCACATAAACATCACATCCTTGGAAATTTGGACGTGAAAAATCATCCCAGTCCTTCACATAGAAATGAGTCCACAGGCTGTTATAGGCAACTGAGAAAGTCGGGGTAGGTCTAATCTTTTAGAATACGTTATAATCCCGTTCACACACTGGCAATACGAAGAAAATAAGATGTAAATTGTTTCTTATTCTTACATATGGTACCTTTAACTCACCATGTACTTATTATCCTGTGGCAGCTTGTTTGGCTGATGACATTGACAATCAGGTATGTAGGCCAACCTGAAGGCATATATTACAACCACACTGCAGTTGATTTAGATTTTTTTCAGAGGTGCTTGGGATATTTTGTGCAACCTTCATCTGGCTTAGTCTTGAGAAGTCAGTTTTAGGTGATTTCACGGTTAGTGTTTTTAATGTACACTCATATGTGAAGTAGTGGCATCTGTGCAAAATGTTTCACCAGAAGTTTAAACAGGCAAACATCTGTGAGAAATAAAGGCGCTGTGTAAATACACCTGGAAGAGTCACAGGCACATATGAAACACAATCTTATGCCAATTTTATGCCCCCCTTGTAGTACACAGATCAAACCTTCGAACAGTTTGACAGGTGTTATTTTAAAATACAAAGTACATATTGTAATAAGTATCAGAAATCTCCATGACACAAAGCAATAGTTGCTACAAGGATAACATTCAAAGAATTGCACGTTGGTCCATGGCTACATGTTTTATTAATAACAGATTGCCCCTAAGCTAGTCTGATTTTCTCTCTTGAGTATAATAGTTTACATTAACTCTTAAAAACCTCAAGTCCACATTATGCCTCAGGGTCATCTGTTAAATTTGAAGATGTTTGACTCACACAAATATAAATAATACAACTTAAATAGTGGCGCTATATGTTATGAATCCTTAAACTATAGACTTAATGTCTGATGTTAGATCTTAGACAACTATACCAAGCCTCTGTACTTGTTTTTCATGGGATTTATCTGCGACTGCAAAAAACAAACCACACAATTTTCCCCCCATTTTTTGTTTTTATCACTTATTGTGTTAAATTTGTTTCCTAAAAGTCTTGAGACTATGAGGTATGTAACGTCTCTGTGTGCATTCTTTACATATACAGGCCAGAGGATGGAGAGCTGGAGGAGGGCGAGCTGGAAGATGATGGGGGAGATGTGGCGGAGGAGGAGATGGTTGGAGGAAGTACGTCCGCAGTAGGGGGCGGCGGAGATGGGGTTGATGAAGCAGGCGGAGGAGGTGAAGCAGTAGGGGAAGGGGCCGGGGAGAGGCCTCAGCGAAGTAAGGAGCGCCACGCCAGCAGCAATTCGGACGAGGACAGATCCCACCGTCGCAAGAGGAAGAGGAAGAAAGAGAAGGAGCGAGAAAGAGAGAAGAGGCGGTCCAAGAAGAAACGCAAATCCAAACACAAAGTAAGAATGTCGATAATGATAGACTGACATAGACCCACCTAGTTAGTCTGACTCCACTTTTTCTCTTAATATCTCTGATTCGCTCTCCCTTTCAGCGTCATGCATCCTCTGAAGATGACCACTCGGACTTCAGTGATGATTCTGACTACAGTCCCAGTGAGAAGAGGAAGTACAGAGAGTACAGTCCACAGTACCCCCCTTCTGTAAGTCTGAATAACCGACATTTCCCATGCTTGCTCCAATATTTCATTATTTGTGATATGTCAGTATTAAAGAATAACTTTTTGTGAAAAATTAAATGACCTAATACGCCTACCCGTCTCTAGTCTCATGGGGGCTACGGCGGCTCAAAGAAGGGCAGTTACATGAAGATGGACAAGCAGAGCTACGGAGGCTACGATGAGTATGACGATGAGAACTTCGAGGCAGAGGAAGATGAGGAAATGGGGGAAGAAGAATATGACGACTTCACCAAGGAGCTCAACCAGTACCGCAAGGCTAAGGAGGGAGGAGGTGGGCGCGGCGGACGAGGTGGGTCCAAGGCAGTTGGGCTAAAGCTGTTGAAGTTGAAAAAAACACTTGGTGCGTTACATTTTCTACTGCATGCTCAATATTTGACCAGTTGAAATTTAATCCAGTGGATAAAGTGCCTAAACTAGAATACACAAAATGATAGAATCAAATCTAAGGCCTGATGTTGTGCAAAAGTCCTCTGTTTTTTCCTAAACTACTTTTATAAATGTGTATTTATGTTTTTAGGAAAAATATTGTACTTTGAAAGGTTTTTTTCACTGAATGTTTCCACTGACCTTTAGGAAGGTAAATAGGCTTTTTAAAAGAATGTGACAAAAGCTTGGCAGCATATTCATCAACATGTCAACGTTGTTTGACTTATTACTTGGCTTCATTTGCACAGTTGTGGACAGGAGCTTATCAGCCAAAAGTTCATTTTCAAATTCCACAGATACGTTACTGGCAGTAACTTTCTCTCTGTGTCACTGCAGGGGGTAGAGGTCGTATGAAGAACCAGAGAGGCCGTGGAGGATTGAGGGGAATGAGGAGGGGAAGAGGAGGCAGAGGAAGAGGGGGTCGAGGTGGGGGTGGAGGAGGAAAGATGGGAGGAGACGATGATGGAGACGGCTATGGAGATGAGATGGAGGTGAGGATTAAAATTCAGAATGACCTATTCAGAAAGACCTATTGTCTGTTTCTGTGTTATTCTCCTGCTGTATTTTGGGTATTTGCGCAGTTGTTTAAATATAATTTCACTGATAAACAGTGCAGTGAACAAAAAAAACTTGGCGCCGTCATTTCCTCATTTTTATGAGAATTTAGTTTATTCTGTGTTAGACAAACATGCAACATCTGTAGTGATTGTGAATTATCCCCTTTTGCTGTTCAGCACTGAGAAATCAAGCCTGTTGGTGGTCTTAGGAAGAATGATTGTTTCACTGCAAGGTGGAATAATAACTAGTAATCCTTGAGAACTAATTGTAAGTCCTTATCATCACCTAGTACTGTTGCTCTCCTTTTCCAAAAACCAAACAGAGCACAAATTATTACTTTAAATAAACTCTCAAACCTCCAGCTACATTCTGTGGCCGTAGTCTCCCTGGACCTTTAGTCTTGCTTAACAGATATTTAACTATTTACACATATCATGTAAGTCATGAAAATAGGATAAATTGCTCTTTATGTTTCAAGCTGATGCGGTTGTTCTATTTTGGGAAGCCTCAATTTAGCAACACTCATTAAGTGACACATGTTATATCAGCCCTTACAGTATGGAGATGATGACTATGACAACATGGGGGATGATGACTACGATGACTACTCAAAAGAACTCAATCAGTACAAGAAGACCAAAGACAGAGGCAGAGGTGAGTTTGGACCTCAGGTAATTGTTCAGCTTCAGTTTGTTTTTCATCATTTTTGAAGAAACAGAAACACAGTTTGTTAGTTAGTAGTTCACGCACAGGCTGTGATAGTGACACACATGGTAAAAACTCTGATCCAGAGTCTTGCTTTGATGCCTGTGTTGGTGTACAGTTGGCTATCTGTGTTGCCCAAAAATTCACTCGCTCTCACTTTGTCTTCATTTTCTGCACCAGGAGGTAAAGGAGGCCGCGGGCGAGGGCGGGGTAAAGGAATCCGAGGTATGATGAGAGGGAGGGGTCGAAACCGTGGAAGAGGAAGAGGTGACATGGGGATGGATGATGACAACAACGGAGACATGGACAATGGGGTATGGCTTTAGTAATTCTGTGTCCTGATTAGGGTTGGGCCGATAGACGATGCCATCGTCCGTCTGTGATGGCTAACAGACATCACAACTTTGAGCCGGCATCGGGATTGTAAAACCCCCGCCCCCCCCAACAAAAAAATCTCAAATTTTCACGTTAATACCACCCCGTGAAAGCAGGTTTTATTGTCTGTGAAGTCTGTGCGAGACCACATGCACATAAGACGACTGCTGCCCCGCGCATGCACGCGCCAGATGACATCGTCCATCCCGATGTTTCATTGTAGACATTGTCTGAGGGAAATTTTGTAGACATCGCCCAACCCTAGTCCTGATACTGTAATTAAAGCAATTCTGATAATCCAAAGTAGGAAAATGGAAAGAAAAATGAGGACTGCCCCCTACAAATTCCTGTATATTTGTTAGACTTGAGGAATAAAATGATATTAAGATTCTCTCTCTTACTCATTGCTTGACACTCACATTGGTTTGTGTTTATGTATTTTAGGATGGAGGTGGAGGAGGCGAGGGACCAGGACCCGGGAGGAGGAATCAGAATGACAAGCACCAGGATAAGAAAGGAAAGGCCATCTGCAAGTACTACATCGAGGGAAGATGCACCTGGGTAAGATAGAACAAATGTGTGCTATTTTTGCTTTATGTGTGTGTGCGCTGAATAGGATTTGTAAATAAAGAATATATATAGTTTTGATACAAACTTGGGACATTTTTTCATAATTTAAAATGGTTTTGAAACCTTAAATGCGACACACATTTCCTGAAAAGAAAAAGGATTTTGATTATTTGTTGTTTTAACCCAGTTTTAGTCATATTAAAACAGCTACAACAGCCTCAGGGAGCATCATTTTCTAATATATGATTAAACTTAAATGATTCTCAAAAGAAATTTGGAACCAGTGAACTGTTGCAAGATGCAAAAAATATGAATGAGCTTAAGGTGACCTAAAAAATTTGACAATACAACGTTTACAGTACACAATGAAACACGAAGGAAAAAAGTTGTTGTTGTTGTTTATTTTGTTGTCTGTGGTCTATAAGTTATCTCTAGGTCTTGTCAGACACTCGGATTCATTCATTGTGGCCTTTTTCCATCACCAGGGGGACCACTGCAACTTCAGCCACGACATTGAGCTGCCAAAGAAGAAGGAGCTGTGCAAGTTCTACATCACTGGATTCTGTGCCCGAGCCGACCACTGTCCTTACATGCATGATATCCTTTACATTTGACCACACAGGGAATTCTGGGTATTTACTTGTCTGTCTCTGAATCGAGATAATTAGAAAGTATGAAGTTGCATGATGCTAATTCCACCTAACTGAAAATATGATGAGGTTTGCATTAATCTCAGAATTCAGATGAGGACATCCAGAAGACAGAGCCAGTTAAATTTTTATGTCCAGTTCTTTTGTGAGCGTTTCTCCTTGACTCCGATGCTACGTGAATTCCCCTGTAAGCTGTTCCACACCACAGGGAACTGTGTCAACGGCGACGAATGCATGTTCTCCCATGATGCCCTCAATGATGACACCCAGGAGCTGCTCAACAAGGTAGGATCCTCTAACACTGTACCTCATTCTCTCAGCCACTTTCAGTGAACTCTGTAGATCTTTAAAACGTCTGAAAAATATTTTTTTGAGTTTATAAACATGTGTTTGTTTTTTTGTAAAATATTTCAGATAAGTGCATATCTATGTGACCTTGTTTTCTAGATGCTGGCAGAGGATGCAGAGGCTGGAGCTGAGGATGAGAAGGAGGTGGAGGAGCTGAAGAAGCAGGGGATCAACCCTCTCCCCAAACCCCCTCCTGGAGTTGGCCTCCTCCCCACTCCTCCTCGGCCTGTTCCTGTAGACGCCAACATGGGGGCTGCGGATTTCGGCGGGCCTGTGGCAAGTGACTTTGGGGGTCTTCCTGGCCCCAACCAGGGGCCCAATCCTAACAAAGGTCCCCCAGGACCAGGCCCTGTTCCTGTAAATAACCCCTGTGCTGGTCCGCCTGTCCATGGCCCTGAAGGAATGCCCTTCCAAGGTGGGCCCCCAAATCCCAGTGGACCTCCTCCCCACATGGGCCCCCCACCTCCTGGTTGTGGAGGGGGAGGTGGTGCGGGGAAGAAGATCCCCTCATTGTTTGAGATTAAAGTTCAGCCGACAGGACAGCTGGCTCAGAAACTGGCCGTCAGGTAAGAGATCAGAAAAGAGAATCTTGAAACTGTCTGTCTGTAGATCATATCTAGAGTTCTCATTTATAAATCAAGTAATACTCCACTGAGACTATCTTTGGAAAATTAAATATTTCCATTTGTAGGCTTTAACGGTGCCTCTGAACATTTTTAATCTCGCTCCTTTGTTAAAAGATGGAAGCAGTTAAAAAGTGGCAATGAGTTATTATCACTCAAAAGAGTTTTACTTTTAATGTGACCAACAACTAAATTTCAATTCCATAGCACTACTAAAATTATTATTTAAAGTGTAAGAAAGTATAATCATAAAACACGAGCACTCTGAATTTTGTTATGTGATAGTACTATCTCTTATGATACCCATGTCAAACATTTACATTTTATAGACCCCAACTAGACAGATATGATGTAATGCCGCATTCAGACCAACCGCGAATTTTCGCCTCGCGACGCTTTCCTCGCGTCAGCACATTCGCTGCAACGCGAGAAGGCGATTTTAAGGCGATAACAAAGTAAACATTTTGCTGTGATTAAATAGCAATAAACGGATTAAACTGACGCCAAAATAACTACAACATGATGCAGATTTGTTAAACATATGAATTCATGCTTTGTCAGGTCTGCCAGCAAGACAGCAGGACAAGAACTTCTAAAATGTTTGTTTTCTGACTGGAGTTCGGATCGATCAGGGCTGTGGTTCACAGTAAAGTACAATGACAGCTGGAATAAAGTTACAGACACATGTTTTCTGAACTCACCAGGTATTTCAACCTCCCCGCCTTCTTTTCTCCAGGTAATGTCCAGTTTTGTCCTTTTTTTAAAATATAAACGACGCTAACAACAACACTGGAACCGGATGTGCACGGAAACTAAAGTAAAAAGCTAATTTAATAAAAGCAGTTAACTCCGAGCTCCTCCTGCGAGTAAACGGGGTAGTTGTCAGAGCAGAATCCAACCGACTACGAGTATTTAATTGTCCAAAGGTTGTAGCGCTGCTCCCTGCTCCTCTTCCCCAATTTTAGCAGCTCTCAGCCGGCCAGCAGATTTTCAATCCCCCGCTCTGCCCGGCCCTCTCCACACAACGCTCTGAAGCCTCGGTGACGTACGGACAATCTCAACGCTGATAGGCTATCGTGACTCGGCGTCATGCGACTTCTTCGCTTGAGTTGAAAATATTCAACTCACGCGAATTCCTTCGTGTTGCCTTCATGTCGCCGGCCCCGCCCCCTTCGCGTTGCTTCGCGCCGCCCAACAGGAAATCGCGTCTTTGCATTGACTTTGTAAGTAAACTCAGCGCCCCGAACGCTCACTTCGCTTTTGGTCTGAAAGCACCATAAGCCACAGATCCCCATTTAATTTGTCCCTGAAACACACCACATGACATTGACACCCACAATCACAGTAATTGTTTTCATACAATTTCCAACTGTGAATAATAGACTAAAAAGACATTGTGGACAGGTGTTTCTAATATTTTAATGCACTCCATTTACATACGTGATGGGAGCAAAACATTAGAAATAGCAATGAGTATAATGCACTCCATTAAAACACCACCTTTATCCCCTTTCTGACAGTGTCAATAAAAACTGAACATTAACAAGCTTCATAAAACTGGAATTCATTGGAGAGCTGTTGTTGGATTACGTCTTTACCGGCTGAAATTAAAAACAGTGACTGTAGTTTAGACAGCATTGAGGCCTACCAGTTATAGTCCCCTCTAGCATGAGCTTTGCAACTGGCTGTGCCTACCCAACCGTCACTCCTAATGCCTCAACCCGACAGCCAATCAGAGGCAGAGTAGGGTGCGTCTTTTTCTAGTCCGCTACACTGCGGTGTCTGACAGCTGAACACGTTAGGACTGTAAAAGACTGCCGAACAAGCGGTTCGTCAGAAAGCAAGCCTGGTGTAAGACAGAAAAAAGCTAGTTTACAATGTTAACTGTCCTGTCAGACACTGAAATGTTGCAAAGTTTATACCGTAGCCCTCTGCCATGAACCAATAATGTCAGCTAAGCTAATTGTTAATTTATGGAGAGCAGTGGTAGCAACCTGGATGTAATGTAGGCTAACATCAACAGGACAAAACATGTCGACATCAGTGTCATTTGCGGGACATGTCCCCATCACTTTTTGAAATAGCTTGCAACAAGAAATGTGAAGTTATGAAAGTGCTTTGAGAGAGGTTTATTTGCACTTATTTATTTATTTAAGTAAGAATAAACAGGCCACTGATTATAAAATGACCTAAAAAAATGCAGCACCAGTCTATAATATAGAACCTTTTTGTCAGTTTCTTTTTGGCCAAGTTTTCTGTTCTCTCGCTGTGAACATGACAAAAGAGGAGGGAAGACGAAACCATCCCTGACTCAGCAGGGATGATATTACATGAGAAAAGATGATCTACTAGAGAATCTAAAAGCATCACAGAATGAGAGCCTTACTGCATTATATTCTGTGTTTGCCTTTACATAAATAAAAACATTTCCATCATAAATTGATGCAGAAAATTCCCCAGAAAGCAGGACATTGTGTTTAATGCTCTAGATTTTCTGTTAAGTTCAGCCTTTGTAATTTCTAGAAAATCTCATTCTTGTTACACCAATATTGTACATCACCACATCTCGTGAGCTAACTATCTTTACATCCCTAATCTGTGCCCTTATGACCCCAATACCTTTCAACACAAAGTGACGCCCTTGCGTGTCGGTATCTTTCTCTTGTTGCTGTAGACGAATGCATGTTCTCCAGACAATATGTAAGCTTAAAACAGACCCCTCTTACATGTCTGTGTGTTTCTCTGCTTGTGTATCCTTCTCACCTTTTTACTCCTGACCAGTTTGCATTCCTGAAAGTGACTCTACGTGGAATTTATTTACCTTCCCTGTGAATCCTAACTCCTGCTCTCCCTCCCTATCAGGAGCCAGACTCCCAGTGGCAACCAGGGTCAGGCTGCAGCACCTGGACCCCAAGGGGCCCCTGGTGCCCCTCCCACCCGCTTCCCTGCCCCCCCAGGCATGATGCCCCCTGACATGCAGAACATGGGCCCCAACCATGGGATGAACCAGGGCCCCCCCAACATGGGCGCAGGTGGCCCGCCCATGATGGGAGGATTTGGACCCGGGGACGGCCCTCCACATGGAGGTGCTATGCCTCCAGGTGCTCCTCAGGGTGGAGGAAACTTCTTCAATAACTTCTTCAATCAGCAGGATGGGATGGAGGGAGTGGTGGAAGAAGGTGAGAGTGAATTTCAATGATCACATTAATTATTTAAATAATTAAAAGTACAAAGTTAGGTTTGGATTGATCCTTTAATTGATACACAGTATTTTTTAGGTGACTGTTGTAAAGTTACTGTTTCTTTACTGAGTACACTCGCTGTTCCCTCTCAGGTGATAACTACCAGGGTTTTGCTGGCATGGACGAGAGGGGAGGAGCAGGGAAATTTGGTAATCAATCAGGTGGCCAAGAAGGCCCTTCTAATGGCGCGTCTGCCAATCAGGGAGGGATTTCTGTTCCTGACTTCCTTCCCCCAGCACAGCGCGTCCTGTTCATGAGGATCCAACAGAAGCAGCAGGAAGAAGAGGAAAGAGCTCGCAGGATGGCCGAGGGAGGAGCCGAGAAAAGTAGAGACACTGAAGGTAAAGAAAAGCATCTGCACTGATATTATTCATTCCTTTTTGTAATAGTGAGTTGAAGTCCTTCTTAGCATAATATTTGTCATTTTTCTTTAAAAAATCCCTGTTCAGTAAGAATATGCAGATGTGGCTGTCAGTAAAATATATAAATATGATTTCTTTAATCATTTGAAAGGGGCCACTGGCAAAAAACTTTTATGTTTATTAGAGGTTTCAGTGATTCTATTTAAAAGTTTCACACTCTCTCCTCGGATCACTTTCCCAGCAGTCAACATAAACCTCAAATATGACTCCTTTGAAGTGTTTCTATCTAGGTATTTATTTTACTAGTAAAGTATAAACTCCAGAGTTAACACATGTCTGTCCTTCTTTCCTAGGAGACTCAGGGAACTGGTACTCCAGTGAGGATGAGGATGGCGGTGGTAGTGTGACCTCTATCTTGAAGACGCTCCGTCAACAGACCCAGGCTCCTCAAAAATCTGACACCCCCCCGATTGACCCACGCCTCCAGAAGGCCTCTCCTGCCAGCGCGCCTGCCCGGCCAGCTGACCCCCGCTTGGCTCGGGATCCACGCCTTGCACGGGGTGCAGAGTCAGGCCCAATCTCCGACTCCACCCACTCCATCCCTGCTACATCTTCATCTGGACCGCCTGCAGACCCCAGGTTAGCCCGATTAGCTGCTACTGCCTCAGCTGGATCCACCTCCCACTCGCCTCCTACTTCTAAACAAGAGGCTCCTTTGGTGTACAAGCCCCCACCTCTTACAACCCCGGCAGTGGAGGAGGAGGAGACGGAGCGAGTTCTCCGAGACAAGCCTGTGCCGATTCCTCTGGACCCGCTGATGGGTATGGCTCTGAGAGACCCACGCTCACAGCTGCAGCAGTTCAGCCACATCAAGAAGGATATTGTTCTACACATGCCAGCCTTTTACAAAACCATCACCTGGTCGCCTGAAGATCTCCTTCCGCTCCCTGTCCCTAAGCAGGACCTCCTTCCTCTCCCACCAGGAATCCCTCCTGTCTCCTCCATAGACCCACGCCTGTCCCGTGCTCAGCAGCCACTCCACACACCGCTCCCTCACTCACAGCCTCCCCCAGTACAGCCTCCTCCCTCATTGGACCCCCCTGCTCCCTCTCCCTCCACCTCCTCTCTACCAGACTTTGAGCTCTTGTCTCGTATCCTGAAGACTGTCAACTCCAGCCCGTCCCAGACTCCCTCCCCTCCTCTCATACCCACCCCTATTCCCCCTGCATCTCTGCTGGGTCCACCTCCCCCCATGCCTCCTGCACCCGTAGAAAAGCCTGTTGACCCCCGTGTGGCCCGTAAAGTCCCCTTAGACCCCCGTCTGCAGCCTCAGAAGTCAGCACTCAAGCAACCGTCGGATCCCACTCCTCCTCCTGTCTCCTCTACCTCTCCAGCAACAACATCAAGCCCCCCTCCCCCTACCATTGCCCCCTACGACCCAAGGCTGCTCTCCTCAGGTGGGGCAGGACGCAGTGTGGGAGCCGGGGCACCAGGGGGAGCCAGTGTGCTGAGCAGCATCAGTCTGTATGACCCTCGGACTAGCAAACCAGGCAGCCCTGGTACCAGTAGTGGCTCTAACAACTCCCCCACCTCTGCCAGCACAGAGTCCAAACCCATTGACCCCCCAACGGGTAAACCGAAATCCAAGGAACCCCTCTTTGTTCGAAAGTCTGCGTTGGACCAACCCGAGCCAGAGAAAAGTGGAGAGCAAGGGACCGATCGATATAACAGCTATAACAGGCCCCGGCCCAAACCTGCTCCCTCACCTAATTCCGCGGCCCAGGGAGGGCCCACTGCAGCCGGGGCAGCTGCAGCTGGAGGACAGAGTGCTCCTGGAGCTGCTGCAGACCAGGGGCCAGCAGGTGTCCACAACCTACCTGTGTCCTCTCTATTTGGCGTGGTGAAGCAGGCGGCCAAGCCCGGCGGGACGAGTAGCCCTTTTGGAGGAAACAGCCCGGTGCAGTCTGACCAGGCGGCCACAGAGCAGGACAAAGCCTCTCTGAAGGAGGTTTTCAAAGGCTTTGACCCCACAGCCTCCCCCTTCTGCCAGTGACCCCCCGACCACTGAACCCTAAATCCCATCATGTGGTTGGACGTTGGCTTGTTTTAACGTTTTTGGACACTGAACATCTCAGTGAAAAGGAGAAAGAAAAGCGCACTGAGACTGGTTAAGAAGACAAACTTTTGTGAAGAAACGTCTCACGACATGTTTCATGAACACATACTTATTCACACTTACACAGTGTTGCAGATTCAAATTCTATTAAATACCTTTGGGTTATGGGAAGGGTTTAAAATTAAATCTATTTTAAACAGACATTGATGTATAAATACATGTATTTGCTTCATCTCAATGATTAATGAAAAGAGTTATTCAGACAGCCGCAAAAACATATTTATATGGAATGAACATTTTAGCTTAACATCTTTTTTTCATTATCTCCTTCATTTGAGTTCTTTGTAAAAATGTATCCTCATCTAAAAAACTGTTTGATGTGCTTGTCTATATTTTTGGGCTGTCAAAGTTGACAATGCTCTTGGCAACAGTTTAAAACATGGGATACAGCTCAATTTTCCCCAACAAAATATTGCTTATTTGTGGTGTTTTTGTGATTAAATGAATAAGCACTGAGGCAACTTCTTTAACATAGAGAAACAAATCACCCTCTTTATCACTGCCTTGACATCCACTGTCCTCTTTGACCCATGTGCAAACTCTTATTTTTGTCAAACAATAACATACATTTTGTCATTATGAATCATCACGTCACATTTTCTGCAGAAACAATTGCAAATACCTAAACTTAAATCTATATTGTGCTTTTTTTAGTATTTATTTTTCTACTTCTTTGCACTGTCCGTCTGTGTCCTCTGAGGGCTGTGTTAATGTTTTTAATGTCTGTCGCTCCTCCAGCTGTTCATATACTGTTTCATTTCAGGTATTTAGCTCTTACCCAAAGCAGGTAACTTTGCTGGTACAGGAGGTGACCTGCGACCTTTCAGTACTGCCTCTCTTAACCACTACGCCACTGTTTTTCTCAGTTTTCACATTAACATGGTTTGTGAAAATGGAGATCCTCCAGTTCATTAATAACAGTTTCTGTAGCTTTAAAGTATAAGAGATGGAAAAGAGACCTCGCTGGTCAAACTGATGGTAAAAACATGCCCTCATCCCTCTCCAGTGGCAGATTTTAGCTAGATGATGGTTAGCCATAGCATCACTAGGGAACAAATGTGGTGTAAAGCCGGATTTCAAAGGTTCAACGTCAGCCTTGGTTGGTTAACAGTTATTTCCATCTTTTTTTCACCTTGATCAGAATAGCACATTGACTGACTCAGAATTCATGAACTAGCCTTTAGCTTTTAGTTACTTTGTTTTTATTAACTGTTTTGTTGGAAAGAAGACAAACAGGACAGGGCTGCAGGTTTCTGAGAGTGATTTCCGTACAGCATCGATTTACCCTTTTGGCTTTAGTGGTTGGTGACAATCAAACTAGGCTTGGACCTAAAATTCAATGATTGCATGACTCTTGCATTGATCTGTGCAGGTTCTCCCTCTACTGTCAGTCTGAGCTGTGCATAAAGAGAACCAAGTCATTCACATATCAGACGTGGTAAAAAGAGAATAAACATGATTTTCTCTCTCAGGCTTGCAGCAAAAGAAGACCTTATGGTGGAAATGTTCATGTGGGATGGATTCCCAGTTAGGATGTTTAAATATTTCATCCAGAATCTCCCTTCCTAGTTTCTGCCCCTTACCATAAACAGCTGAAGTCAGAAGTAAATGCAGCGTCAGAATCAGGGTGAGGATAAGCAGATGTTCCCGTTTTGCCTGATCAGCCAGTGATTTCATTTCCAGGCTTGTTTGAAAATCTTTAAACTTGGTGTCACTGTTGTGGAGCTTACAGAAGGTTTTGACTTCCAGAAGGTTTAAGGTTGCCGTCGACAGTCTTGTGTATAAATGTTGATCATTTTAATTTATTTTTTTATACATGGGTAAATATACATCCTCACTTGACATTTTTGGACTGAATCATTTAATATGTCAGGAATATATGATTACCGCTCACCTCAGTGGGATGTAGGCAGCCTGTAACAGTGTGAAGAGAGGAGAAAGACATATTTTTTTATTTGGTTTTGTGTATAAAGATTCAGTATAACAGAAAAGTCACTATTGCTCCCTCCTGCTCGGAGGCTGAGTGTCAGCTATAGCAAGTGTGAAAGTTGTCGTCGATTTGTTCTTTCCTTTATGGCTTTGTTGTTTTATAAGTTTGTTTGTTTGTTTTTTCTTGCTCTGTAAATTTGACCAGTTTCCCGTCTTTGGAGGAGTTGAGTTTTCTAACTGTACACTGTAGGTGAGGTTGTCAAAGTATTTAAATAAAGTTGGTACATGATCAACCAGTTAAAACTCTGTTTTGTATGTTTGTTTGTTTTTTTTACCTCAGTTGAGTAATTTGATGAGTTTTAAATCTGCTTTGGTTGTGAAGTCATTTTGTTAGCTAAATCAAAATAAACATGGCCTCTCCTCTGGTGTCCTCCTCAGAGCAAACATTACATTTTTGCCTTACTCGCAGTCAGGATCTAAGAAGAACAAAGCATCTTTTGTCCATACAACAATTTCCTATATTAACAGTAGTGTGGCCATAAATATATAATCACATTTTTAGAGACTGTTGACAGTATAAACAGCTAAAGATGTAAGAGCTGTCGTGTCTTTCATCGCAGGCTAAAATTACAAAAAACATTTGATTTTGTTCCCTTGTCATCTAAAATATGTTGAGTGAGATTGTGTGGTGGTTATTTTTCCAGTGTTGCAGAGAATCACTAATACTTATTTTAAGCTACTTAGAGAACCAGACGGGTGGGGTTTAGTAGATCGGGACTATTCAGGCGGGTTGAGGCCATGGTCACTAAATTGATGTTTCTTTCCTGAGACTATTTTAATTTGCTTTCCCTTGTTTTGTTGTTGTTCTGCCATCCTGTCTGTCTGGTTCTCCACAATCCTAAATGTCTTAATTTTTCACATGTTGCTGTCAGCTTTTTCTGATACTGTTCCTTGCTATCTTTAGGCTTCCAGTGTTTGGAGCTGTGCAACTCTGGCTTTGGATCAGAACCCCAGCAGCACGCAGCCCGTTTCCTGGTCAGCTACGATCCTCCAGTGACTCACTTCCTGCTACCCTCCCTTCCTGCAACATTGGCTCCAGGAAGACAAACTATTCATCCAGTACCTCAAAGGTTTCCTATCACACATAAATTACACACATGCACTGAGCTGACAGTGTTTTGGGTACACTTATCTAGCTGCATGTTGCTCCTCTTTTGATCTTCAGAGCATCTGTTTATCATCATTCTACTAAATATTGAATGCTTTGTGCGTAACTATTGCACTGTAGTGAACAGCCCTTTCACAGGTAAATGTCCAAAGATTCTTAATGGGGTTGAAATTTGGAGATGGTCCGACTACTACCAGGGGAAATAAAAACACACTGTACAATATTCAACAAATGAGAACTAACATCCTAGCAGATGAAACACCAAACATAAAACACCACCACCATTGTGTATGACTTGATAGTGGTGCAATAGGGATGGCCTCATATGTCAGCTGCTGTGCTGTGTCTACTAACCTGATTTGAATTTTATATTGCATTATTTTTAAACCTGTCATAACGTAAAACTGGACAAATGAGAACTGTATGATGAACCTGCCAGTCAGACAGACTCAAAGTTAGTATAAAATTGTTTGAATGGACCTGATTGATTGCTGTCAGGAGGTAAATATCATACGTTTTGTTTATAGTGTTTTCATCAAATAATCTAATGGTCACACACACCATGTGAACATCGGTTGAAATTTTATATATGCTTTATATATATTGAGTTATATATATTGAGTTATATATATAATAGTTGTAGGAGTTAAAGGTACCAGCTGTAATCAATTCTCGTAAATGAAAACTCATCCATCCATCGTCAACCGTTTATCCTGCGTACAGGGTTGCAGGGGCTGGAGCCAATCCCAGCTGACATCGGGTGAAAGGCAAGGTACACCCTGGACAGGTCGCCAGTCCATCACAGGGCCACACGTAAACAATCAGTCACACTCACACCTAAGGACAATTTAGGGTCACCAATTAACCTAGTCTGCATGTCTTTGGGCGGTGGGAGGAAGTCGGAGCACCCGGAGAGAACCCACACAGACACGGGGAGAACATGCAAACTCCACACAGAAAAGTTACAAACATCGCTCATTTAGCCTGTTTCAAACATCAGATGAACACTGACTTATGCTGAAAAAGTCTGGTCTGATTTACCAAACACCACAATAATGAGACGTTATGACGGCGAGGGCGTACCTATAAAGTCTGCGTAACCTGCAAGTCAGAACAGCTAATGAGTGATACAACCTGAGGTCATATCAGAGTGGGCAGAGCTCACTGTACCAGTACTGTACCAGTACTGTACCTGCTGAATGAATCATTTTCTTTCCCACGGTGGATCCCTGAGACACACACACTCACAAATCCTGGAGACAGCTGTAATTCAGGTTGGCCTGTGCAACAATCACTTGTGACTAAGTGTGTCACATGAGCAACAGTTTTGCATCACAGTAGAGAATAACCGTCTGTGAATGTGTTGGATTGCACACACATTGACACATAAGTCAGAAATGAAATGACATGTGAACTTTAACATCTTGTCTTGTACCAAACATACTGTGTACATGATCATGTATACCTACACACACACACTCAGGTATATATTTTAACATATTGATACCTATACGAACATATTCACAGTGCAGCCACAGAAACGTATAAACAACTACTGTATTATTATGTTTACGCCTACAGAAAACTTTAATAACTGCACTCACACAGCTCATGTTCACGGTTCACAATACAACATGCTTAAATATGTTATCATGGTACTATACAATATTTTATTACATTTAAATAAATATAGCCGCAAGCGGAAATTCCCAGGTTCATACCTTTTTTTGCAATATCGCCTAGTTCACACATGTGGTTCAACATTGTTATAAAACATATCCCGCAAGTTTTGTAAAAACTGGACAAGCATTTTTTTGATCTATGGCTTGATTTACCATTCCACGTCCAGATAAGATTCATTTAAAGCGCTCCCTCGAGGTCGATTTGAATGAAAGTTTCAGGGTATATTTCCGGCACTGATGTGGACACCGCCACGCCCCTTTACATGTTTATTGGTCAATATCTTGAAAACGAAAGGAGCTATCAACAAGCTTTATACAACTCTATATATGCTAAGTCCAATGATGATCCAGAGAAAATTTGGTGGCAATCGGAGCTAGAGTGTAGGAGGAGATGTAAAAAAATGGCAGAGGTTTTTTGTAGGCAGATCTTTATGAACCCTGGGGGTATTTTGTAGAGTACATCGAGTTGGACTTCTGTGAGAAATTTCAAGTCAATCGGACTTATGGTAAGAAGTAGGTGGCCTTTCAAAACCTGTAGTTTTTGTGCCTCAATTACAGCGCCACCATGTGGCCGATTGGTGTAATATTTCTATAGAAGCACGAGCACATCTGTTTGAGTTACTGTGCCAAGTTTCACGTTTCTAGCTCATTCCAGCTCACAGCAAATGGAGAAAAGCAGATTGCCAACACAAAAACAATCGCTAATATAGCCGCAAGCGGCAATTTGCGGGTTCATACCTTTTTTCGCAATATCGCCATCAAAAGAATTTCACACACATGGTTCAATATTGTTACGAAACACATTCTGCAAGTTTTGTAACAATTGGACAAGCATTTTCTGAGCTCTTGCTTGATTTGTTTCATTCCACATCCAATTATTTCAGGGTATGTGTGAGGTGCTTATGTAGATATATCCTGCAAGTTTTGTGTTGATTGGACAAACAATTTGTATTTTGTAGCCTGATTTGTGTTTTATGCCCTGCAGTTTGTTTGCATTTACAGCGCCCCCGGGTGTTCGATTTGAATGAAACTTTCAGGGCATGTTTCATTTACTTATGAGGACACATCCTGAGAGATTTGTGATGATTGGAGAATGAATATGGGATTTATAGTGTAATTTGTGTGATGCTAAGCACCTGTCTTGCGCTTGTAGCGCCCCCTAGTGACGTATGTTCATCAAACTGTTCAGGTATATCCGAGGCACCTATCTGAACATATCCTGTGAGTTTTGTGATGATCGGCCCTACAGTTAAAGATTTGTGGTCAATCATGTCCGGAGCCACGCCCCTTTTAAAGTTCATTGGTCCATATCTTGAAAAGTAATTGAGATATCGACATGCTTTATACAACTTTTAATAGGCTTGATCCAATGATGATTCACTGAAATTGTGGTGGCAATCGGAGCTATGGTCTAGGAGGAGATGTCAAAAATGTGATTTTCAAAAAATTCAAAATGGCGGAAAAAAACTCCAGCCAGACCTTAATAGTCCTTGAGGCTTTTTTGTAGAGCACATTGAGCTGCACCTGTGTGAGAAATTTTAAGTCAATGGGACTTACGGTGTAAGGGGCGTGGCCTTTCAAAATTTATATTTTTAGGCCTTAATTATAGCGCCACCATGTGGCCGATTGGGTTCATATTTCTATGGAAGCTGATGCACACCATTTCCAGTTATTCCCCCAAGTTTCATGTTTCTAGCTCATTCCAGCTCACGGGAATTTGAGCCAGCGCAGCAGACAACAAATAATAATAATAACTAAAACACACAAAAACAACCAGTATGAACCCTAAATAGGATATGGTGTATTTGGACATTAATAAATAAATAAGTCAACTGAAAATGTCTATTTGGCCACCACACTGTATTTTAATCAGCTGGATTACGTTATAAAACAAATAGAGCAAGTGGGACCTTTGTTGCATGTCCTTCCTCATCTCTGTCTCCCCTCATTTCCTGTCAACTCCCTGCTGTCGTCTGTCTAATAAAGGCAGACAATGGCCAAACAATTCTTCAGTTTAATTTCATCCTTTTAATGTCTTTTTCGGGCAAAAACATGGCCACGATGAAACAATTATTTAGAAATTTACTGGGCCCGTGTTTTCTATTTTCCTGCACTATTTCACTCCTGGTGTTTCCCCTGAGTTTGTGTGTTCACTGTATCAGTAATCTGCTTAGCTCCCATTTCAGGGAAGCTACCTGCGGCGAGTGTATATATAGAAGATCTTATCCTCTTAGAGGATGACTTCAGCTGGGATTTGGAGATTGATAGCCTGTCAGCTGCAGTTCTGTTTCTGCAATTGTGGGGGTGCCGTGTGTGAACACATACGCTGATGACCGGGCTAAAGCTTCAGTCTCCTTTCAAAAGATTTGTTATGTCTCTCTCTGCTTGTTTGTGTCTGTCTGTCCCATTATCTTTGGAGTCACTGCTTCAATAATGTCATAATACAGCCAAATGTTCTCACATGCTGGATTTAACAGAGAGGAGGACACTGGGGTTAAGGAAATAATGGAGATTTATTCCACCCACAGGTCTGGTAATTACTATTAAAGACCTTCTTTGCTCTAAAGCAATTAAACAGTATTTAACGGCTCAGTTTGTGACAACATTGGCGTCAAATATAAAATAAAAGTAATATCTGTCTCTCTTTGCGCCCACGCTGTCTAGTCTGGGATTCTGTCTCTATGAGTTGCTTGTTGGAAGCTGCTGAAGATAAGAGCGTCTGTTAAATTCCAGAAATGTGAAAATGTAAATTCCTGTCTCTGATTCCCTGATTGTCTCATAATATGGGGAGACAGTCAAGCTGAAAAGCTGTGAATTAACTTGAAAATAACTGACTTTCCAAATCCTGTGAAACTGCACCCTCCCCCTGGTTAAAATACATCTGAGGTTACAACAGCAACACAATATTTAAGCTGTTTTATCATCTTGTTGACCAGACTAGCAGGATCTGTGTATGCTGGACTTAACATCCCAGCAGATAAAACCTATTCCAACACAACTGTGTTATGACTTCATAGTTGTGCAATAGAAATTATATTATTTTAAAACCTATATCTTGTCTGGAAGTAAAACTGGACAAATGAGAAGCTCATAACAAGGCTGTTTGTGGACTGAGATGTGACTGGTAACTTGGCAGTCAGACAACCTGAAGGTGAGCCAGGATGCTGCAAATGAACCTGCAGTCTTCACTGGACAAAAATGGGCAAGATGTGTCAGAAATCGTCCCCAGTGGGATGCAGAAAACGAACTTCCAACCAAGTGTAATGTTTTGCTTTTTTCAGCTTGTGCTTTCTTAGATTTGCATTTGCTCACCACAGAACACCTGGTTGGTGGGGTTTACAGCATCAGGACAATTCAGTTAATATCGAGTTGTCAGTCATATAATCGTACAAGTACTTCTAATATTTTGCATTAGGTAACTGATCAAGTGATACAACGTCCATATTCAAGGTCTTGTTAACATGATATCTGCAAACTCTTCACCTATGTGTCTTTTTGTGGGTCAACAGGATCAGTCGTTAATGACAAGTATGCTGTTTTGGTGCTGTTTCAGTTAAAGTTTTAAATATCTCTTAGTCTTGATAAATCATTTTCTGTGTGCTGAGACTGTTTTCCACCCGTGGTCATATCTGATCACCGGAAAATAGTTTGTGCAAAGAGTGAAAATTACAGTTTCTCAGACAGTGAGAGCGGGAGACTTCTCTCTGTTGCTGTATAAATTTACGCTTTAGAAGGATTTGTTCTTCCAAATCATGTATTTTCTTGTGTTGCTTAACAAACTCCACCCATGTGGGTGACTGGAAGTACCCAGGTGTGTTTGGCATGAACTCAGTTTCACAGAACCTCCCGTGTCATCATCAGATCCAGAGAACAATTACTTTTTTTTGCTGTTTGAGACACAGAAATCTGAGTTTACTGACCATGAGAGAGAAAAGACTCGACAGTGTTTCGCTGCAGCCTTCAGCTGCAGAGTTTCTGATGAATAGATCAGCAGTCTGAGGTTGAGATGAACAAACTGACATCACTGTGTTGGTATGTATCTGCACTACATGTGACAGGGGCCTTTGTGGTAGACACATGCTTGTGCTGCCGGTGTGTGTGCGCACATTAGTGTCAAGTCAATGCTGCTGTGCTGAACCCTCACACAATTCAGTATTTGTGTCTGCATGTGTGGGTGTTTTGTGTATGTGCTAGTTCTCAACTCATTTACAGTAAATGTACAGTCTACAATCAAACCAACATATTTGTGTAATTTCATACTAAAAGAAATGTTGGAGAACATGCAAATTTTAAAGACCACAAACCAGACCAGAAATCTTAACATCCACATTAGGACAATTACAAAATCAGCCTACTATCAACCTAAGAATATATCAAGAATTAAAGCACTAATCTTTTTTTATTATCTTCAGTAGGCTCAGTTACTAGTCCTCACTAAGACCAGGAGAGACCTCGGCTGCGGTCGAAAAGTCAAAGAAATCTCATTTCCTTACCACTTTTCCTTAACCTCGATGGAAAACGTGAGGTCAAGGAAAGATGTGCAGGAGAATTCATAAGGACTTAGGAAAAGACCGCTCTTTTCTAGACGACGGCGGATGTTACTGACGTGACCTGCTTTGATGAAACTACAATGTTCTCACACGCTTGCTCACACTCACCTTCCTGCCCCCCATATTTATCAACATGAATCCCAATTATTGTATATAAATAATACATTTACTATAGAGGTCATCCAGTTTGATCATTGCCTTTATTAAGTCGAGGTTGTCAGCATCTGTGACTGAAATAAAATTAATTAATGATACTGTGGAAGGCTGGCAACAGGTTGACCAAAAATTACGCTAATGCAAACTGGGAATTTAACGTGAGCCTACACATTATCCTAACTTTGATCATTTTACAAGACTAGTGACATATCTCACGTACAGGTTTCAATTATTATTGACAGTTCAAAACATATGCATATTAGCAAGTTGTGGCATAAGAGAAACTCCAGAAACAGCCAATGTTAACTTACATAGTTTATTTATTATTATTATCAAATACAATCCGAAAATGGTGTTGAAACAGTATTTGATTACAGCAAAGCCACAATAAAATAAACGAAAAGAAAGAAGGAAATTGTGAGTGTCATAATGTGTGTATGTATTGCAAGGATTTTGTTAAAAGTGGTCAATGGATTTTATCGTTTGAGTTTGAGAACGTGCGTCGCTTTAAATGTTGCTGCCGAAAGGAATTGTGGGACGGCATTATATACTCTGGTGTGACTCTGGTGAGGATGATCTGGTGTGCCCCATAATGAAGGGGATAAGAAAGGAAGCATTGAAGCAGCTTTCCTTAGCTTTTAGTCGACCGGCTCAATACTTCCGTGTCACTTCACTCAGTTAGGAACCTTCCTAAGCAAAAAAGACTTTTCGACCACAGCCCAGATCTTTACATTGTCTTCCTGTGTGTCAAAGAATTGACTTTAAAATACTGCTGTTGGTTTATAAAGCACTGAATGGTTTACATTTACATACAAAAAAACAATTTGTATCTGCAGCTCTGTTCTGAACTGTCCAGACCTCTCAGATGGTCTAGGATCAGGTCTGTTTACTGTCCCCGGAGACAAAACTAAACACAGAGAATTCAGTTTTCATGCGCCACATATCTGCAACAAACTCTGATCTGCTTCAGCTCTCAGTTCTTTTAAATCAGGACATTGGATAGCCAATTTTTACGCCTCCACTAGACGATAGGACGGCCGAGATGTGTGTTCCAGATGAGCTGCTAACAGTGTGGGATTGTCAAGTCTGTAGTTCCCATGTGGCCTTGGCACACACACACGCACGCACACACTTCAAGACCCTTACACCCTGCTTCCTGTCCCTGTTGAAATAATTCCAACCATCACTGCTCTCATCCTGGGAAGACTCCTCCTTTCCTTTCTTAAAATTTACTTTCCTTCCCTGTCGTTTTCTTTTTTCCTCCTTTCCTTTCTTTCTGTTTGTGCAGAGGTTACTGCAGTTCAGGTCCATGTGTTCCACTCGTGGCTTGATGGTCGCTGTCCTCACACTCATCAAAACAAATTCTTTCCGTGTCTCCTCCTGTTTTCCTCTTTATGCTCCATATTGGTCGGAGGGGGACGAGCCCATTTCTGCTCCTTGATGGATCACTTCGCTAACAAACTAAACAATGCTGTGTTTTCCTGTCAAAGGCAAAAAGAACATTACATTCTCAGTCAGGCCCCAGACAGCCTGTCTGTCTGCTGAAAAACCATTTTTCTCTAACTTTCTAAAAGTTAATGTCATCATTCACGTACTCTGTGTTTTTCTGTGCACTGAACATGTGACATCTGCTAAAATCCTGCAGTATACGTTTAGAAACATCTGCATGAAACATTCTTTCTCTATTTTTGCTGCTGGTGTTGCACCGCTTGGTTTTAATGGGTCAATTATAATTAACCTTGCTAAACTGGTGTTGCTCTTTGGTTACTTTAAATCAGTTTATTAAACATCCGGTGAGTGTAATTTTAGGTTGAGGTTTTATTAGATTTACAGTACAATCAACGATCAACGATTGGACATTGAATATTTTGAATACTTCAGTGTTCTTATGCAACTTCTCTAGTAACTGAGAAACGTTCTTTTGAGCCCAAATATTCAGGAGGCAAATCACCTCTTCATGAGTCCAGGTTGGTCCCCTGCTAGTCGACATTTTGGTCGACAAATTTACCAAATTAGGAGGAAAAAATGTTTTTTACCATTAAAATGAATTATACATTAAGACGCTTTGTATTTTGTATTGTTGGTTCGAATGGTGTTCACACCAGATATGAACTCCTCCAGAGAGACCCTGAGGTGGACCAGAGAGAGAGCGGTCGTTTGCTCCCCACTAGAGTTCAAGTCTGGCGTTCACACACTCCAGGGTTTGGTTCAACCAGACTAAACAAGATTAGATGTGGACCCGCCCTGAGTCTTGTTGATTAGTTAATGAAATTATTTTAATGTTAATATTGAACTTCATTTAGATGTCACTGGCAGATTTGTAGACATTTTGCCACCAGTTTATTGATACCTCAAAAGTTCTTAAAGCTAGGGGATATTGTAGCTGTATGTAATTCTAAATATCTTTAATTTGGGATTACAACTATTGTTATTGGCTTTTTCAACTTGACTGCATATTGTTCTGGTCTGTACTGTATGACATGAGCATTGCATTACCCCCCTCAGTGCAGATGGAAAATAGCCAACAAAGAAGCCTAATTATTCCACCCAGTTATTGATAATAATCGATTAACATGTCTGGAAGAAGCAGGAAAATCCTTTGTAAACTCAGATGAGAGGAACATAAGAGATGTGAACTGTCTAATTTTTTAAGACGAACTCAAGTGCTGTGTCAAACTAAGATTCACCCACTGAAGCACTCAGTTTTGTTAAACTCTGTCAGGCCTTGTCATCCTCTGTTCCCAGAGACTCCAACATCAACATCTTAACTTCCTGTTGTGGAGCGGACTGAACTAAACCACAGGACAAATATAAAACTGGCCATTGCTGGCATTTTCCCAAACACATGCTCACTCAAACAGAAATACACAAACACACACACATTCTTAAGTACTGGAGTGAACATTGGCACCGGATTTTGGACTCTCCTCTCTTGGGTGTTGTTTTTGAAAATGGAGATACACACTTATTATTCTTAATGTCATACACACACACATACAGGAGTACTTTTTAGTACACACACATAAACACCTTCCACTCCGCAATCCTGATGTTTAACCAAGATAAACGTGAGAGTTTAAAGTCTTCCATTTGCCAAGTTTCCCACTGTTGCCTGAAGACTTGTTGCCTTCGAAAATACACACACACAAACACAAATTCTCTCTCGCACACACATAAAATACACCTTAGCCCTGTTGGAAGCGTTCCAGTATCAACGACGCATGAGTTGGATGTTTGTTTGTCTTGCAGTTTAGCCATTTAGGTTCCCAGGTCTTTTCAGTCTGTCAATCACAGACACATAAACACATATGTTTGTACTGTAAACGGTACAACGCTCCACATAGCCCCTTCCCCTTATTAACATGAAACTAATTGACCTTAACCTTTGAACCAAACTTCAAGGGACAAGTTCGACAATTGTGGGAATTACACTTATTCACTTTTCTTATGCTGAGAATCAGATAAGAAGATTGATGCCACTTTCATGTTTCTAAAATTACAGCCAGCGAGCTTAGCACAAAGACTGGAAACAGCTAGCCTAGCTCTGTCAGAAGGCAACAAAATCCACCTCTAAAGCTCAGTAATTAACTTATTTGTACAACAAATTTAGGCTTGAAAACGACAGTTTGCCATTTTACAGGGGGGTCCATGCTGGGCAATTATTCGGTTGGCACATTGCTGCCTCTGTAAAATGTCAGTTTGTGATGTTAAACAAACTAGATATGATGTGTTAATTAATGAGCTTTAAAGGTGCTGGTTGGTGGATTTCATTACTTTTGGACAGAGCCCGACTAGCTTCAGTTCAATTAAATTAAATTTTATTTATACAGCGCCAATTCACAACAACAGTTATCTCATTGCGCTTTTCATATATAGCAGGTCTAGACCGAACTTTTTGTCAAATTATTTACTGAGACAATTCCCACCATGAGCAAGCACTTGGTGACACAGACAAGAGGTAGAAACCTTGAGCAGAACCATGGCTCTGGGTGGGCGACACAATATCCACACAGAAATACAGACAGCCTGCAGAAAGTGACAGGAGGAGAAAGGAGAGGGACGAGAAAGATTACGGGAAAGGGAAGAAGTCAAGTTAGTAACATGCAGTAATGGGTGGAGATTACATACAGACGGAGAGAAAGAAGAGGAGCTCAGTGCATTATGGGTCCAGGCATTTAGCAGCACAACTAAGGGATGGTTCAGGACTCACTTGAGCCAGCCCTAACTAACTAAGTTTTATCAAAGAGGAAAGTCTTAAGCCTACTCTTAAATGTGGAGATGGTGTCTGCCTCCTGAACCCAAACTGGAACCTGGTTCCACAGGAGAGGAGCTTGATAGCTGAACGCTTTGGCTCCCATTCTGAAGACATTAGGAACCACAAGTAACCCTGCATTCTGGGAGCGCAGTGCTCTGGTGGGGTAGTAAGGTACTATGAGCTCTTTAAGATAAGATGGTGCCTGACCATTAAGAGCTTTGTAGGTAAGAAGAATGATTTTAAATTCTATTCTGGATTTTACAGGAAGCCAATGCAGAGAAGCTAAAACAGGAGAAATGTGATCTCTTTTCCTGGTTCCTGTCAGAACACGTGCTGCAGCATTCTGGATCAGCTGAAGAGTCTTAATGGACTTTTTCGAGCAGCCTGATAATAAGGAATTGCAGTAATCCAGCCTAGAAGTAACAAATGCATGGACTAGTTTTTCTGCATCATTTTTAGACAGGATGTTCCTGATTTTTGCACTATTACGTAGGTGAGAAAAGGCGGCCCTTGAAATTTGCTTAATGTGAGAGTTAAATGACATGTCAAAGATAACTCCAAGATTCCTCAGTGGTGTTGGAGGCCAAGGCGATGCCATCAAGGGAAACTATATCTTTAGATAATACGCCTTAGAGGTGCTTGGGCCTTAGTACAATAACTTCAATTTTAAAATTACAACATTACAATGACTTCAATTAGACATTAGAAAAATAATTAATAATTAATTAATTAAAGTCATTCACGTTTTTACATCCTGTGGGCCCATTTGGAGTTTTGCTAACTGATTAGTTTCATCTGGCTTGACTGATAGATAAAATTGAGTATCATCTGCATAACAATGAAAGTTTATGGAATATTTCCTGATAATATTGCCTAAAGGAAGCATGTATAAAGTGAACAGGATTGGCCAGAGAAAACAGATCCTTGTGGAACGCCATGACTAACTTTGGCTTGCATGGAGGATTCATCATGTACAAACTGAAATCAATCTGATAAATAGGACTTAAACCAGCTTAGAGCGGTTCCTTTCATGCCAATGAAATGTTCCAGTCTCTGTAATAGGATCTGATGGTCAGTGGTGTCAAATGCAGCACTAAGATCTAATAAAACCAAGTCCTCAGTGATGCAGTCAGAAGGTCATTAGTAATTTTTCACCAGTGCTGTCTCTGCGCTATGATGAACTTTAAATCCTGACTGAAAATCCTAAAATAAAGTATTGCAATCTAGAAAATCACACAGCTGTTAGGCAACTGCTTTCTCAAGGTTCTTAGAGAGAAAGGGAAGGTTAAATATAGGTCCAGTATTTGTGCTAATCTAAGATAGCTGACTTCTGGCAATAGCTTTGCATTTGCTGTCATAAGAGTGATATCTTCTCATGTAACTCTGCAGGAGAGGGTGTATTTCCCAAAATGTCTAACTATTCCTTTGACCCCCAAACAGTCCTGTAATGAAATGAGGGCTGGACAAAATGTCCTCACTTTCCAAAGAGATTTAAGATTTTTAGAAACTTGGACACACACATACACTGTGTCTCTGATTCAGGCTCAGCGATAAGTAGAGAGGTGACCATCCGGCCACGTCCCTTCCTCTCTTTCTCTGCCTTTGTCTATTTCGGTGTGTTTTTTCCAGGCGGGCAGTGGGGACTGACTCTCCGGATGACCCGTGAGCCTTGACAGAGAGGAGGAGGGGGAGGAGAGAGGAAAGTGAGAGAGAAATGCAGGGAGGCCAGAGGAGAGGAGGATTGTGGGAACGGAAGGAGGCCAGAGAGGTGGGGGGGGGGGCTCAGCCTTGGATGGGGAGGACGAGGAGGAGTGAGAGGGAATGGGTTAAACATGTTGATACTGTGCATGTCTGAGTGTGTGTGACAGAGGGAGAGGGAAGGAGTGGAGATGGTGTATGCATTAACCTTTATGTTCATGCATTCATTTATGTGTTCCCGCTCTGTGGTATCATTCATTTAACAGCCCTCTGCAGCCGGGGAAGTGATACTGTGTGTTTGTGTACGTGTACGTGTGCGTATGCATTTGTCTGTGAAGTTTTTACGTTAATAGATTAGTATTTTGAGGCTGGAATGACACATTTACGGTGTCCTGTGTTATTTTGCCCTTTTTGTCCTCTTACATCATTCATTGTTTTGCTTTCCAACTGCCCACTCACTCTCTGGAAAACGCTGCTGGAAAAACTAAGAGCTACTCATTTACAGGCCTGGTAGCACATAAGCCACTTCGTTCTGCCTGCTCAGCTGTGAAAGCTGAGATGATTCTAATTTTAAACATGTCACCAAAGTACAGCACAAAAAGTATTCATTTGGTGAAGTCAAGTGGAACAAATGGAAACTATTTTGGGGGTGATGAAATTACTTGTGCAGTAATCATTTGCCAATGCTTTATTTATAATCTTTAACAATCTACAAGTTAGTCTGACAATGTGGCTTAAGATAAATTCAGGAAAATATTGTTTGTGTTGCAAAAAATAGACGAAGAAGAAAACAATTTCTTGTCATGTTCCTGAGTTCTTGTAGATATTTTCCCACAGTGATCATCAACAACTTATTTTCACACTCAAAGTACGAGTGGCATGTGTATACAAAACTAGCATTATTTAAATTTCTGGCTTGACCTTTGCACCTTGACCATGATCTAAGTTGCAAACTGCTGTTGCTGTAACTGATAATAAATAAGTTAAATAATACTTAAAATGTCCAAACCAGTCCCTCAGGGGCAGCAGTAGGCTGTGCAGCTATTATTAACTAACTACAGGTAATGTGACACTTACCCAATAAAACTTCTTGCCAAACACATTCATTATGAAAGAAAAGTTGTTTTAAACAGAAGAAAGCTCAGAGGATTGTCTCACATAGATATTTGTTTACTCAAACCTGCAATAATAGATTTTTTGACCACTTAGGGGCAGCAGACAAGCTGTGGGTGGTGATGGTACAGTGAATAAGACACATGCCTTTGGTGTGAACGACCCAGGTTCAATTCCCACTGTGACACATCCACCAATGTGTCCCTGAGCAAGACGCTTTTCTCCTAGTTGGCGTGCGACCTCTGACATTAATAGTGATTGAACATTGCTTTGGATAAAAGCGTCAGCTAAATGAATCAATGGAAGATTGTTTATTCATTTAATATCAAATGTGCTTTGATTTTATTTTCTATTTACATAATGGGGAAATGTTGATTAACAAAGTTAATTTAAGTTAAGTCTGGCAAGGCACAAAATGTTGATACTGAATGTCATTTTTTCCCACATATGTTTCGGCACTCAGCATGGTTCAGGTTAGGCAGTGGTTTACAGTAAAGTACATTTACTCAACTACTGTATTTTGTACAACATTGAGGTACTTATACTTTACTATTACTACTAGTCTTTTTTATTTCATTCCACTTTATACTTCTGCTCCTCCATCTTAGAGGGAAATATTGTACTTTTTACTTCACTACGTTTATCTTACAGCTGTAGTTACTAGTTATTTTACAACGTAAGATTTTTACACACAAAACATATTTTACAGTTTTTAAAATATGATGTTTTGTTATAAATTAAACTACCCAAGTGTTTACACAAGTAATGCTGAAATTATAAAACGATTAATCAATTAGTCAATTGACAGAACATATAGTAGCCTCTAAATAAATTTTTTTCATGTAAAACTTTTTATGGTTCCAGCTTCACAAGTGAGAATTATCTGCTTTTTTTAAATAAGTTTAATATATTTGTAAACATTTTGAGGTTGTTTTTCTGCTTTTACATTAAAGCATTAGTAATAATAATATAATGATGTAATATATAATAGTAGTCACAGGAAACATTTGTCTGCTTTGAGCACTTTTACTTTTGATACTTTAAGTACATTTCCTGATTATACTTACATACTTTACAAAAGGAACATTTCACTACTTTTACTTGTAAGAGTTTTTGAAAACACTTACAATAAATCTCACATTTGTGTCACAAGGCAAAGAAGATGCCATGCTCGAAAACAGACTTGTAAAAAGCCACACACAGGTGAGATCTTTCACTAACTTTAACCAAAATGCTTTTGTTGCCTAAATACAATCACATAGGACTCAGGATGCAAAGCACGGACTTCAGTGTGCAGGTCCTGGGCTTTGTATGACCCCTTTTCAACAACTCCAGTGTAGACATAAACATAGTGCCTCACTCACTTGAAAAAACACCATCTAGTCTCTACCTGTTTGCTGCAGACCAGGTAGTGTACAGTGGGGTTTTAGAGTCTGTTCTCTGAAAACAGCAACCACAATGAGCTGAAACTCACTGTAAAGATCCGAACAGCTAAGGGGAGATCCAAAATCTGGTGCCAATTCTCTATAGTTTTATCACAGCAAGTGATCCCTTTCACATACAAGTAGCCATGCAATAATAAATTTTAACATCGTTAATATAAAAATAAGTCAACCTTACTATCCTTGACATTTAGCTCGTCACTCATCAGAAAACTAATATCTCACAAAGAAGATCTGTTTTAATTCAACTATTGGAAAGAGGGATTACTGTAGGTTGAATGTCAACAGATAGTTCCATGTTGCTGAATGAGTCAAGTTACAGTTTTACTGCAGGAAAACAGCTGGAAACCACATGACTTCCTCTCTGATGTCATCACATAGATGTCTTTTCTCAATTTTCACTTTTTTCTTTCTGGTTGTTGTTATTTGTGTATCTGTGTGCCCAAATACAGGCTTTAAACATGAGCAGAAGGCTTGTTGAAAGTCTTCTCTTCTCCTGTTCTTGATTTTTCTTGTTTTCTGCGTTTTCTTTTCCTCGATCTCTCTCTTCAGCCTATCACCCCCAAGGCTCCGCAGTTTTCTTCAATCACAGTAAACTAAATGGAAACACATGAGGGATAATTTATTCCCAGATTCCAAGAATTCCTGGCTATGAGGTCACTCAGTGTCGCTCATGACTTTCACTTCTCAGAAATGGAAATGCAACCCCACCCGGAACGGCTGTGGGCTGGATATTAGGGCCATGTGGGTCAGGACTATTGAGGCCAAAGCAATTTGAAGGTGATTTTAAAGTCAGAGTTATTTAGACAATGATTTTAGGGTTTATCTTGAAGTACTTTAGGGCAAACAGGGAAGACATAATGACACTAATTGGCTAACAAACTCTTGTTTACATCTCAATACCAGCAAAACTGTATGCATGTTCTTTTCGAAATCTGCAAATAAAGATCCAGAGCCAGAGCAGGAAGAACACTGTCAGTTGTGCATGAGTTTAAGTATTTAGGTATAATATTAGACACACAAATGACATTTAAATCAAAAGTTAAAAAAGTTGTAAACAGGATTAAAATTAATTTGGTAAATTTTAGACACATTAGGAGTAATTTAACTACAGAGGCCTCAAAGTTGTACATCAAGGCCATGATATTGTCACATATGAACTACTGCATGACCAGCTGGACGCAGACAGCAAGGACTGCATTACAGTAGAGACAGTTTATAAACGGGCTTTGAAAACAACTGATAATAAGTCAAGTTCATATCATCATTGTAATATTTTAAAGAAGCATGTTTTTTTTAAACGCACAAAATCTTAACTCATATACCAGAGCTACTTCCAGAGGTGACTATACCATAAATACCATATAGAAAAAGTTCCCTACGACAGTCCTCCTTTTCCTACCGAGCAGCGCATACCTGGAATACGATACCTACAGAACTAAGAAACATTTCTTCTCTTACCACTTTTTCAAAAGCTATAAAACAGTGGTTACTGGACAATCAAATATGTTGTCATAATTTGCAGTAGTGCTTTTGTCATTGTTTTTACATATTCCTGTACTCACATGCTGATGTATTCTACGTGTCATATTATTTGTGCTTGTCTGATTTAGTCTATGCTTATGTAATTCGTGTTTAAATGTTTTATCCACGCCTCTGTGTTGTCTGCTTATGATTATAAGTGCATGTTTTTTAATGTTGTCTGTATGCCATGTTTTAATGTTTTGTTCTTATAACATCAACCTGCCAGGGACTCCGGATGAAAATTAGTCTGTACGGCTAAATCTGGCTCGTTTACATTTGGGCATTGTCCTTATGTTGATTAATATGCACTGTACCTTTTTAAATAAACAAACAAACAAACAGACACAAGGGATAACAAGACAACAAAAATGAGTTCTAACAAACTAGGGGGTGGACAGTCATTATAAACCAAGCAGAGAGCTGGACATTTTATCCTTCCTGTTTCTATTGTAATACAAATTCTCATATTGCACCCTGTTATACAGTAAATCTAGTAAACTCTTCAGTCTTTGGGTCCATCATCACTGCCATGTGTCTGCAGTAATATTGTCTTTATTTTGTAGTCATGATCCAAATGTTTAAACTCTAAATGTAATCCTGAACTATGGGAAAAGATATAAAATATCACAATTGTGACAATGCCACCTTAAAACATGACATCTTAAATGTTTGTACAGCTGTTATTAAAAGCAGATACAGAATATTTACACATAAAATGTGATAAAGTTATTTCCTGGGAAAAAGGTCATAGGGGTTTATTCAGTTTCTTACAAGTTTTAAGCAGCAGGTTAGTAAACTTTCTGGGAGGGAGATTGGAAGTTATTCAACAGTGGAACATTTGCTTAATCTTGACTCTTTTATTGTGAAATCTGTGAGACTGCATTAACTCCACCTGGCAGAGTGAGCCTGTTGCATAATCACTTACAATGAGAGAGGACAGATTGGCTCTGGCTGTAGTCCCGTCTGTCGGGCTCAGTTTACAGGACCAACATGTTACAAAGAGCGAGCAACAATAATCTCTTTCCTTCTACTTTCCCCCTCTCTCGACGATCTAAATAAAATAACTAAAAAGAAAATACTCTCAATTAATTTATGTGTTTATTTCCATTTTTCCCCACCTTTTATTTTCTTATTTTGTTCTTACACACATTTTCAGTATCTTTGACAGCATATTGGTCCTCAGTTCTTTTTTTGGGTTTATGCAACCAAGTGGTTTATGCAAGTGGCAACCCCCAGGGCTGGCTCCATAGACCCCCATGGTAAAAGGGCAAAAATAAATATGTTTACAGCCTGATACAAAAACAATTTTGGTCTCTATAGCTAAGTAGATTTATTTTTCACATGACAACAGGTTATAAAGTGAAATTCTTTCAAGCTCTTCAGAAACCTATAGTGATGTCACAGAGACTATGTCCTTGTTTTAACACAGTCTAGGGCTTCAACTCTGTCAGAGCATACACACAAACCTCCTCCCCCCACACTTTGCCACTCAGAGCTGTAGAAACAACAATCTCCCTGGGGGTCTTGGCATGGGGCTACCCTTGGGGGGGCTTGGAGCCTCGCCATGGGGCCTGTTGGAGTGAAAGTGTGTGTGTGTGTGTTTGTGTGTTTGTGTTTGTGTGTGTGAGAGAGATCATCATGGTCTCACGGATCCTCATGTGGACCCACCCCATACTGCATTCATTACATCTTGATGTACTTAGGTGATGTCATATCTGTGTGTGTGTGTGTGTGTAGGTGGGTTTTACTAGTGATGTGAGGACTTCTGTTTACATAGTCACATTGTGGGGACTCGCCTTTCTTATGGGGACAAAACTCATATCATTCAGTTTTAGAGTGAAGACTAAGGTTAGGGTTTAGGGTCTCCAGGGAATGAATGTAAGTCAATGTAACGCCCCCCCAATATGATGGAAACAAGACTGTGTGTGTGTGTGTGTGTGTGTGAGTGAAAGTACACTTCTGTCCTTGCTGTGTGATATAACCACAACTTTGAGAGACTTGGTGTAATTCTCTACTTATCTAGTTTACACAGAGAGAGAGAGAGAGAGCGTGATACTATGAGTAAGAGAGATAAAGCATGTCTGTTCTCTTGTTTCAACAACTTAACTCATGTGTGCTGAAGGAGGTAAAAACTCCAGCAACACTTGTAGAATAAAGAACAACTTTATTGTGAGTTACCCAAGGCAACTTACAATTGCCATGTGTCAGAGGTCACATGCCTCTGTAGCAACTAGTTAAGTGTCTTGCTCGGGGATAAATTGGTTGATATGTCACAGCAGGAATTGAACCCAGGTCTCCCACATCAAAGGCCAAAGACCAAATCTTTTCCTCTGCCCCATCGCCACAATATATATGAATGTGTTGTCTGATGGCCCTGAGGAAGGCCACAAGACAAAATGCTTTGGTCTCACAATACAGTAGCTCTTTATACTACAAGCGTTGCTGGAAGTCGGTGAAGTTGTGCCAGAAATCCCTACCCTGAAACTCAAAACCTTAACATCTCACGTTGTTTGCTGGTCATTTTGCTAGTGTGCAGTTTCATTGTGTGTTGCTGCTTCAGCGGAAAAGACGCCCGTCTGTCTTTGCAGAGAACAAAGCACACCCCAGTGGATGAGTAAAGAGGGAATGGGTTTAATTTGCCTTGCAGGCATCCCCCAGGAGCGGTAAACAAGATGTGTCTGCAGTCTAACCTGCAAACAGCCAACGTCTGCATTCTCCATTTGTTAAATCCTCATTACCTCGCCGTAATTATGCTCAGTGCCAACTCTGTTGGGGCCACCAAGAAGTGCCTCCAAACTTTATGCTCCAGCAGGTCTCCACTGAGCCAGCAGTAAAAATGTGAAGGCCCATTTAAATGTCTAATTATCCCTCATAATGCAGAGACTTTATAGCTCTGTGGAGAAAACAAACCAAATGTTGTACTTGATTGACCCAGATACTGCTGCTGCGGCAGTAGAAAAGATATGTGACATTAGCCGAACATCATGTCATCTGGAAATGTTAACTTCAATGTTTAGAAACTTAATAACAAGACATCAGTAAACTACACAGTATGCTTATGTGATCACTTCATTTCAAACAAAACCAAAGCGAGGTAAAACATATTAAAATTGGTCAGAGACCAATGGTTGTATATCGCCATCATGTTTTAATTCATCATGTCCTGTGCAACACATATTTCCTCACACTGTGAGCTGAATGTTATAGAAGCATATTACTGTAATATAGATTCATTAATTTAAGATTGTTGATGATGCTCTGCTCTGTTGCAGACCCACCTTTTGATTTAGCCCAGTCATCATGAAAAATCATGCCCTAAACAAAAGCAGATTTAAAAATGATTAAAATAACTCTTGCATTGCAAATAATGTCAGTTGCGAGATGCAGATTGCAGCACTGACTTTTAGAATGACAATTATTCAACAGGCAACTGACTAAAAGTCAACTTGTCTGTATGAACAATAAACAAAACCTGTTTTTTAAATCAGTCCACACTTGTTTGGCTGTTGTTTTTTCTGCCTGCCTGCTGCTGATCAAATGAAAGAACAGAGCCTTCATCAGGCACTCTGTCACAGCAACACATCCCTCTAATTGGCTGTGTGAGGTGGATAGGGTGGTAAAAAAAAAAAAAAAAACATTGCTAGATTTATCACTTTCACAGTGGCCTTGCAAAGCAGAGAGGGTTAAAGGGTCACAGCAGCATTGGGCAAAAAGTAACATTAACTTTTAAAATAAATTAATCTTGTATAATCTGATATTATTTATCACCCTTTGATCTTTTGTGGTGTGTTTGATGAGCATTGTCTTATCTCTGCTTATCCTCTTTATCGGAACAGTTCCGATGGTTTAATTAACATAGACTGATTCAAAGACCCGTTTAACGAGTCATTTCCCCTTCGGTCTGCTGATGTGTCAAACCAGTGAGTATCAGCCAAAGTAAACCCGGAAGCTAACACGGTTTCCTTTAAAAAATAAACCCACGCATCTTGTTTATATTTTGCAATATAATACATGTGCTGTTTTCACCACTCAGACACCTATGAAATTATGTTTTATTCTTTATTTTCCATTTGGTGACCTACATTGTATAGTAGTCTCACTATATTAGTTGGCACCAGACATAGATCCACAGATCCACAGATGCTTTTGATTTTCCATTTTCAGGTTGCTAATGTTATCATCTAATGTGAACTAAAGGCTATTACATAGTTTACCTAGTTTTTCACCCATATAGGACTTTACATGGAGGCTTATTTCATAGAAGAAGTGGCGAAAAAAAACTGTCTGTCTTTTACTCCCTGTCCCATAAAAGGATCTTGCCCTACAGATGGAGCCGCTGTGTTCACAGATGAGGATCTTAATTTGAAATCCCTAACCGGACTTCGTTTGCGCCTATTCCAGCTGGTTTGACGGTGAGAAGCTGATCCCTTCCTTTACTTTCTCCATCCAGAGCGCTCCAGAGACAGTAAATACCCCGCCAGTAAGAGGGTTACCTGCCCTGGAGCTGGCGTGTGTGTCGGTGGATTGTACGACAAGGCTAAACTACAGCGATTACTTTCCCATTAAAAGTGACGGAGCGACGGTTCTTTCTGGTAAATATCACTTTATTTGGGGAATTTGTTGTGGTACTTTATTCATGGGTTTAAATGTGGCCAGTGGTCGCTCGGTGGTCGTTGCCCACCTGTTAAATAGACCTTCTGTTTTCTATTGTGTGAACAACAAAAAGAGGAAAAACTGACTAGGATAACGTTTTATTTTTCAACATAATAGCCTCGGTTACTCCGCGTGTGACACTCCCTTTGGTTACAGCGTGCTCAACGTGCGCAGTTTCGCATGTAGGTATGGTGCAGAGAAAAACCTATTTTTTTTAATCCATGGAGAACACTTTACTCAACTTTTGAGACAGACTTGATAGTGATGTAAGCTTTTGATCAAATATTAATAACTGTTGTAGCTCAAGTGACATGAACTTGTTTTTTTCTAGTGCGTCTGGTAACACAAGTGATTTATAGCTGTATATGAGAAGGTATATTTGTTTCACTCATCCTCACTGTCACACTGTTACACTTTAGGCTGTAATGGACAATCTCACCCAGTCCAGGTTATGGTGGTCTAATTTCTAATTAGATTAAGTGTTACAGAAGCAGTCCTTTGTGGAGAACGTCCACAAATCAGAGGACAAATCAGAAATGGGGAAATATTACATCAACGTATCCAGTGACTGACATTTACTGCTACCTGTAGTGCGCCAGGAATAACTCTTCACTGTTGCCAAAGACAGGAGGTCTCAGCACTCGGCAGGGAGCCAGAGTCCTGCTGCTATCTCACACAATGTAAGTGCTGGAGCTGCACACTTTGACATTTTTATGTTGTTGTATTTTACATCTACCGCCAAATGTAGCAGTACCTGGGTTGTATTCATTTGCAAAACCAGAAGGCTCAGTTCCCTCGTCAAGCAGCCAATCAGAGTCATCTATATTAGCCTGATTGGAAATAGCTGCGCTGTATCTGTGACTGTCTGTGTGGATTAGACTGGAAAGAGAGAGATTTGTTCCACTGGTACCAATCAGTCAACCGGCCAGAGCCTTCAGGAGGACAGGGATGATCTCACAGGCTGCAGTTACATAACACTCACAAGGAGGGAGAGGGAGTTAACTAGACTTCTGCTTTATTCTTGAACTCACTATTTGTTATTTCTAATCTATGCTTCAGTAGTGATTGGACTTGGTCAGTATTTGTTTTTGATTAGGTATGCTGGTGGCAATCATGAAGCTAGGAGAGAGAGAGACGAACCAAAACCTGCTCTCAAATTAGTATAATGCTTTTTTCCTCAACACCCTGACAGAGATGAATCACTCAATGAGTATACATTGCCTCTAATCTAAGCTTATTCGTTTAGATTTACTGATAGTTAACAGTGTCTGGGTCTGAGCTAATATGGGACAGAAAGAGATAAACTGAATACACTGTCAACACATCACGACTCTAAAAATGAGAGCTCATTAAATCACAAACAAGAGGTGTATTACTTCCATATCAACCAGATAATAGACGAAATCCGCTTTACTTTTATGGTAAAAAAAAACAACAACAAACAGATTAGCAAACAAGCAAAAGACTTTTTGTGAACAATCGCGTGCTGTGCGCAGTTACGCACGATGCAAGGGACTGCGGAGGATAGCGACAATGAAAGGAGCGGTGCCGTCGTGCGTTCAGGCGCTTTCGTTTGTATATGTTTGTCCTAGAAGATGACAGAGCTCCGTGACTGACTGTCCTGCTGTAGTGGAGTCAAGCAGCAAATGGAGCCTGAGAGCAGAAACAGATGTCAGAGCAGCCTCGTTTGTGACGGATTGCATCATAAACGACCCAAATTCCAGCTTCTAGGAAAGGTGATTCATGAAGGAGAAACCACCTTAGGTTAGACATATTTTCTCCCTCATTGCTCCTTGTGGTTCAGATACGTCACCGGAAGGATGAATCATTTTGATTTATTGGAAAAGTGATTTTGTGATTTGTTTGAGTCCTTACTTCTTCAAAGAGTTGTTTGAGGGTTCAGACTTGGTTACAGAGGACAGAGTAGGCTACAGATCACAGTACAAGTGTGTGTGATTGACAGAGAGATTAGCCTTGGGATGGCTAATGGCTAAACTGTAGGACAAACACATTCATCTCATGCTTCACCAATGATCGAAAGCTTCCAATATAGGGCTATAAACAGTAAGTACACAAGTGTGTGTGTGTGTGTGAGTGATCTGATTACTTGTATCTTAAAAACTAATGTGTGTGTATTACTTTTTATGGACTTTGTGATAGCTAGATGGTTACTTTACTTTTATTTAGATTTTTGTCTTAATTAATCTAGAAAAGTAGAAATTTGTGCACATAAGTAAAAACAAAACTAACCAAAAAGTACAATGATTAGATGAATAACTTTTGTAAACCTATTATACAATATTCAGTAACTAACCTTCAGCCTGAGCACGAGTATGTGAGTGTGAAAACGTCATTGTTTGAATCCCCTCACTAATGATATAAAAAAAAAACAACCTCACTCACATTGAACTGAAAACTCAACGTTTGTGTCTCTTTAGCTCCATTTCAGCCTTCAGCCAAACAACACTAATGATTTTGTTCATGTTTTCACAGCTGTAAAAGAGCTTGCAGGTCATAAAGCAGAACATTTACCTCATTTACTTACATTTCTGAGTGAAAACAGGAGATAAAATGATGTAAAATAGTGCATTAGATTGGCTGTGAAACAATGTGATGATTGGAGCTGTAAAAAGATGTCAGTAGTTAAAATGAATAAATGAAAGTTTTGACAATTGTGTGATGACCAGCCTGTACAGTTCATATATCTAAGTCAGATCCAGAGTGCTGCGGATACATTTTCAAACAATAGCCTACTTAAAAGAACATTTTGACAATCTAATATTTAGACCTTCATCGTCTACACCAAAATGCATAAATCACTGGCAGAAACATTTACTGTATAATACTGAAGACATCAGAATAAATACTAGTTAAAATAGTACATTTTGCTTCACTTTCCAGGCGTACACATCGAAATTAAACAATCAATCCAATTTTTGATCATTTGTAACGGTTAAAGATCGTCCACCTATTTCATAGACTCCTAACTCTGACATTATAATAGTTTGTATTGTGGCTGCAAACTAACAATTGTGTTCAATTGATCATTTTGTCTGTGAAAGTTCTGTCTTCAAACGTCTTGTTTTGTCAACAGTTCAAAGATATTAGAGACCAGAAAATGTTCCACATTTTAACCATTAATCAACTATCAAAATAGTTGAACAGTATCTTTCATCAGTCGATTAATTGTTTCAGCCCTAGTTTGTACAGCAGAAACAAAAAGAGGACGATTTTTCCACTCCTCCCAAATCACACAGCTCATGCAATCTGTGCAGCTTAAGATCTTTGGCTTCCAGGTAAACGAGATGCAACACGGGCCCAACTGTTTAACGCCGTGTGCACATGTCTGGTTTTGTAATAGGAGGAAGAGCGATGAAGATGTGTGGTTTGTCGTCCTACAGACTTTAACAGACAGATTTTTGATATAATTTTCCTTATTTGGATGAACTTTTCCTTTAAGGCATAGCTGAAGATCAGCTCACGCACACCCGATCCTCCGTTTTAATCAATCATCAACGTGAAATATTTTTACATCAGAAACTGTCACTGTCTGCAGGACTCGCTCCACCCTTCTCCACAAGTTCTGACTGGTTTGGCTCTACACTGGTATTATTTTTATGTGCATTTGCATTGTTGTGGTCATACTTTTGTGTTAAAATGAGGGCTGACAAGTTAATGTGTCCTTTTTTATGACTCTCTGAGGCTTCAGTCAGACTGAGCTGTTTAAAATGTCATCTTTAACAGACTCTGTGGTTCAGATGTTCCTACGGAGAGATGGTGAGACTTTTTCTTTCTCATCTGTGGTTGAAAGATGTCTTTGCATCATGGTGTTGGAGGGAGAGAGAGAAACAAGTGGAAGGACACGGTGCTATAAATACACTCAGATACTCTAATAGATACTAAAAAGTTTTTAATTAACAATTGGAGAAGTTCTGTGAGTTCCAGAAATTACATTTTCTATTGGATCAGTTTTACTTTAACCTGTCTTGTGTGTGTTTTGTTTTTGGTTTTTTTTTAAATCAATCTTTTAGTTAAACCCAACCATCTCCAATTTTAACCAAAACCTAAACATTTACTTTACCTAATCTTAATTTCAAGGCTAACAGCCAAACAAAAGTACTTATAAAAAACATGTGTTTAGTTTATAAACTTTGCTGCAATGTTATAGATGAGCTACCCATCAGTATATGAATTATTTTAATTATTATTGCATATATGAAAGTTATGTTTTTCCATTTTTCAACATGAATAATAAGATAAATAGATAAATATTAGTGTGTTAGCATGTTAACATTTGGTAATTACTAAACACAAGGTACAGCTGAGGCTGATGGGAATGCCATTAGTTTTGTATAAACCCAATTATATAGTGGACACGAAATGTTGACTGGATGGTGGTGCTGGTTGAAAGATAGGCCTACAAGGATCAAAGTTATTACGTTCATCCTCTGGGGACTACGATGTGCAGTCACGTGCTCCTCGGATGGTCCCATTTCCCGAGCTGTGAAGTCGTTCTTCCGACTTTGGTGTGCGTTCAGGTGCCTTTAAGCTGGAATGTGGAAACAGCATGGACGCTGCTACAAAGATGTGTTGGATTAGCATTATCAGAGCATATAAACAACACAAAGACGATTTCGTGACAGTGAAGAGCATATAAATGAAATGTTAGCAAAACATTTATATGCAAAACGTGATTTTTGCACCATTAATCAAAAAGTTTCTTATCATTAACCGTGTTGCTCGCCATGTTTTTACGTGTATGTTGGCAACAACTCTCTTGTACCAAAATTTCTTCGACTTTCCAAGTTGTTGTTCCGACTTTTACGTTAATTTTCCCAGTTGGGTAATAATTTTTTCCGATTATTCCGACACCGCATGAATGCACAGAAAGTCAGGGCTCACCAAAGACGGTAGGATGCATCTTCTGGGAACCATGAATGTCAAAATGTCATGAGAATCCATCATATAGTTGTTGATATATTTCAATCTGGACCAAAAGGGCCGTGCTGCTACCACGGATAAAATACGTCCTTAAATTAAAAGTCCAATCGACAACTTGTCAACAAGTCAACAGACTTGTGTTTATCTGATCACGGTTGTGTGTCAGCTCGAGCTTATTACAACAGACGTGCAGTAATCGTCTCTGATCTTAAGCCTCACTCCCTCCTCTGGAGCCACTTACAACAAACTCATTACTCAGAACTTTAAGTCTCTTTTTATATACAAACGTTTGTTTACATTTAGCAGTTGTTTCAATAGTATTTAGATGAATAGATCTCAATGTAAGCAGCTAAGCGAACAATGAAACATAGAAAGTGAAATACTGCTGAAACCACATTTAAATGTAACATCTTAGAAACATTTCAAACAAATTAACCTCAGTTTTGAACTAGAAATATAACCTAAATGTCTTCTGACCTGAAAATCACCCATTCACTGCTTACTGGGTGGGATCTTTTGTGTGGGAGACAATAATTGCGCATTATAAAGCTTTTTAAAAGCATAAAGTACCTTTTAGAGTCATTAATCTGTATTTTTCTTTCTTTTCCGCTCACTTTAAGTTGTATGAAAACCCTATCGTTTATTATAAATGCAGCAAACAAGTAATAGTTTACCTTATAAATTAACTGCATTAAAAACAAGATTATTCCAGCTGTGAATTTTCTGGTCTTTTTATGTAACAGCATATTTTTTGTCCATGCACGTTAGACTAATACACAGTTTGTCCTACTTCTATCAAAAGCTTTGCAACATGAACAACTGGACTGAGGTTACATTATGTCAGCCTGTTTTGTCTTCACACATTAAAAGACGGGAAAAACCTGATAGCTGGTGGTGAAATCATGTCTAATGTCATTCAGGTGCAACATGGGAAATTTGTTAAAAGGAAAAACAACTGGAAGTTTGTGTTGTGGATTTCCAAAGAACTTCTGGTGAAACACGTTGACGTCAACTGCAGCCGATGAATCACAGCAGGAATCTGGTCTTCAGATAACTGAAAGCTCTGATCAATTTCAAATTAAAGTGAAAACAAATCACACTGCTTTACGATTCAAAAGACTATCTTACTGATCTAAGACTCCATTCTCATTTTTTACCTTACCTTATGCAGCAGCTCTTCTACTTTTATCCCTTAAAATAAAGTAATTAAATCAGAGAAATACTGATACTGTGAAGTTCACACGCATGGTGACCTAAACGTGAACCCTGAACATTCACGGGACGGTTTCAGATTTGACGACGACACGACGGAGGCGCAAATATTTCGTTGCTCTCTGCTGAAAACTCAGAATAGAAATTGGTTAAATTGCTAAGTTAAAAGTGAGCTTTGAAATCCTAAATCAAAACCAGTCACATAAACTAAACTGACTTTACTGAGATTTGAGTTTCAACACAAGATAATAACGACGCTGTTTTATGAAAATGTTTGTAGTTTCATGCAAAATTAAAGATGTACAAAAGTTTATTCCCTCAGAAATCAAAGCATCTGAAAACTAGTTTTCAGGACAAATATGTTTCTAAGGATCCACGGTCCAGTCCACACATTCCTCAACACGTCTCTTCGGTAAACATTCACAAGATAAACATCAACACAGTGATTTTTTAAAAAACTGTTTCTCTTCTTTGTAAACAGCAGTGAGCACAGAGCGAGGACACTTTGACCTACACAGCATTTGGACATCATCTGAAGTCACAAGATGTGATCAAGTTATATAAGAATAAAAACTGTATTCATGATTAAATAACTCTTATAGTCCAATTTACTTTATAGAAACTTGATGTATGAAGTTTGTTGTAAATATTTCTTCTTCCCTATTAAGAAAAAAAAGCGAGCGATTGTGCTTTTTGTGAAGGCAGGAGTTTCTGAATCCAAAAACAGAGCACGTCTTTAAGTGTAAAGAGTTAAATACCAAAGATCACAGAGCCCCTCGGGCTGTCGTCCCATAATTCAGTGTGTTTGTGTCAGGACAGAGACTTTAAGATCCTTCTGTCTGATAACAAGCCGCCACACGAGGCGAGGACGCAGAGCTTTGAGGCAAAAAAGCTTTTAAAGCCAACTATTTCCACGCAGTAATTTGTGTTTCCACTAACCAAGTCGAGGGGTCTTTGGGAATGCGTGGCCAATTTTCTGCACTGATTCATTGACTGACTCGCTGTAAAAGCAGCCTCGACACCCACAAGACCTCCAGTCGCACGTTTTCACATCATTTGGGGCGAGCAGACCCCTCTTAGCAAACACTCGGGATTCTTGGAGTGTTTTCCATCATATGTGTCCTCTGGCTTTCTGAAGAGAAGCTTGTAAATCTCCTCCCGCCTTCATTCCTCCCTCCCCCCTCCTCCAGCTCCTACCTCCTCCCTTTGCCTTCACCCCATCTATCTCCCCTTCCTAACTCTCGCTTCATCTCTTTCGGCCCCTTTTCTGACTCCCTTTTTCTCTCTTGTTTCTCCTCAGAGATCTCCAGCGTTTTGAAGTTACATTCCTGAAATTTCTCAGAAGAAGAACTCAGAAGGCCGACCCGACAGAGATCATATTCTTCATCCCTCCATCCCTTTTCTCTGACGGAGGATAAAGTGTGTGTGTGTTTTTTTTTGAAGAGAAGAGACCCCAGTGTTTGCTTGGATATGGATTTTCTACGTCTGAGAGAGAGACAGAGGGAGCTAAGCTGAGGTCAAGGCCTTCCTCCTCTCCCCCCCTGGAGTCACATGTCAGCGTGAGGCACAACCCCCGGGTTGCTATCGCTACACTGACCGACCTAAATACTTGTATACTCACTTGGAGAAGCAACACAGACTGAGTCACTCAGCTGGGAGTGGAAATCGACAGAAGAGCTTCTTATCAAGTGAATTTGCTTTGTGAGCTGTTGACACTGCTCTGTTTCTCCTGCTGGTTTTAATCAGACCTGAACCCATAGAGGTCCTGTCCGAGCCAGTGAGTGCACGCAGGAGAATTACCTTTCTCTCCGATACAGAGAAGCACACGGAGTTTTCTCTGAAGATACTGGAAACGCCTCACGTCGACCTGAAAGAAGCAGAATGCCAGCAAAGACGCCAATGTACTTAAAAACTACAACTCCCAAGAAGGGGAAGAAGCTGAAGCTGCGTGACGTCCTCTCAGGTGATATGATCAGCCCCCCGCTGGGCGACGTACGTCACAGCGCCCACGTGGGGCCTGAAGGTGAGGGTGACATGTTTGGAGACGTGGGTTTCCTCCAGGGCAAGATGAACATGCTGCCGTCCCTGAGTCGGACGCAGAACGGTCACTCACGCTCGTACAGCGTAGAGACGCGTCAGGATGACGGCTTCGCCGCGAGACAGGACTCGCACAACTACTCCTACAACGGTTACCATTATCAGCAAACCTCTGCCGGCCTGCTGAAGACCACCATCTCCATGCCTGTGTTCATCGCCCACGAACAGGCTCCACCCAAACCCCCACGCCTCCACCTGGACGACCCCTCCCCTCCCCATCTGCCTTCCCAGCAAAACTCCTTCCTGCACCATCAGCCGCCTACAGAGACGAGCCACAAACAGGCCAACGGCTACAACCACGCAGACAACCACAGCTCTCTGACGCTCTTTGAGAACGGCGTGGTGGGACGTTTGGCATCAGAGCCCTGCCGCGACATCTCCCTCTCGCCCTCCATGCGTAGGCTCGTCCCCTCCTCCGGCTCCTTCTCGGAGGTCTCTTCTGAGGACTCCATGTCAGAGACCTGCGGGCCCCCGGACGTTCGCCGGGGCCTCAGCCTGGACTCTGATGCCGGCCTGAGCAACGAGGACCTGAGGAGTGAACGCAGCGAGTCGCCCTGCGCTACCTATCATCCAGCCGGTCTCACAGCTTCATCCGGTGTGCCGCGGTCAGACTCTCTGGCGGGATTAGACCTGGATCTGGGACCATCCATCCTGGAGGATGTCCTGAGTATCATGGACCGCTACAAGACTGAGGACAACCGCTGTGAGCTGTGAAGAACAGAAAGATTAATGTGATGTACAGATATTTTTATACATTTATTGTTTATTGAATCCTTTAAAACTTTGCAGAGATGACGAAGGGACGGAGGAAACGGAGGGCGGAGAAAATGTCTTTCTTAAGAAGACAGCTGAGTTTAAACGTCCTTGAAAGACTTAAGAAAGGCGACAGGCACGTGGACGTTGTTGTAAAGTGCCGGGATGTTGCTGCCCGACTTGACAACAAGGCAACAGGCTGGTCCTTAGGAGCCTGAACAGAGCTCAGACTCATAAACATTCAAACTGTAAGATAACAAAGAGGAGAACTGCAGCCACTTTGTTATCACCAACCTTGGCAACACATTCCCCGTTTCTTAGGACAAAATACCAGACACTACCCACATGGTTTCTAATCTGACATGCGCTCAGAGCTCTCTGCTCGTTAATGGTTCACAGATTACCAGCTGAGTCTGATATAAATGTCTGTAGACTGACATGGGAGACACCGACAACTGTGAACAGAATCCAGGAGCAGCAGGATTTAACCACAGCTACTAACTTCGGACATCTCTGCAGCAGAGTTCAAATTATCCTAAACTGAACTGCAAAAATACATAGTTTTACGGTGAAGGTCATGTTCTGTCCTAATTCATTCTGGCTGCCTGAAATGTTTCAGAAGACTAAATATTAATATCTTCACTTGTTTACTGTGATTCAACACCAGATGAAATGTGAAGAACTTCTTCTGTAACAGATGAAGACGTAAGCTAAGAGCTAGCTCTACATGTCCTCTGGTGTTGCTTTAAAGAACAGCAGCTCTGACATTTCAGCCGCAGGTTTCTTTCTTCTGATCAGAGGGAAACTTATTCTTGTAGTTTAACTAATAAAAAAGCTTTACGTGTAAGAAAGGTGTTGCTTTGTAGATCATTCTCAAATACTGGTCTTTTAAAAACACTCTTTGTCCATGTTGTGGCTCACTGTCGGCCTCCCTAACATTCACTGTCTGCATTATCACAGTAGCCTATTATTCAAATGTCATTTATGCTGTGTGTATATATATAAATAAAAATATATATATCACTGTAAATGTACAAATAAAATGTTCCTGTAATGAAAATAAAAAGGCTTCAAGGACAATTCTTAAACATAAACATACATAGACATTAATAATCTCATATCTTGCTGTGTCTAGATACACACACACACACACACACACACACACACACACACACACACACACACACACACACACACACACACACACACACACACACACACACACACACACACACACACACACACACACACACACACAAGCACAGACATAATAATTGATAAATAATTCAAAATTAAACAGTAAATGGCAACCAACTCCCTTTATAACACACTGCTCAAAAAAATAAAGGGAACACTTAAACAACACAATGTAACTCCAAGTCAGTCACACTCCTGTGAAATCAAACTGTCCACTTAGGAAGCAACACTGATTGACAGTTTCACATGCTGTTGTGCAAATGGAAAAGACAACAGGTGGAAATTATAGGCAATTAGTAAGACACCCCCAATAAAGGAGAGGTTCTGCAGATGGTGACCACAGACCACTTCTCAGTTCCTTTGCTTCCTGGCTGATGTTTTGGTCACTTTTGAATGCTGGCGGTGCTTCACTCTAGTGGTAGCATGAGACGGAGTCTACAACCCACACAAGTGCCTCAGGTAGTGCAGCTCATCCAGGATGGCACATCAGTGCGAGCTGTGGTAAGAAGGTTTGCTGTGTCTGTCAGCATAGTGTCCAGAGCATGGAGGCGCTACCAGGAGACAGGCCAGTACATCAGGAGACGTGGAGGAGGCCGTAGGAGGGCAACAACACAGCAGCAGGACCGCTACCTCCGCCTTTGTGCGAGGAGGAGCAGGAGGAGCACTGCCAGAGCCCTGCAAAATGACCTCCAGCAGGCCACAGATGTGCATGTGTCTGCTCAAATGGTCAGAAACAGACTCCATGAGGGTGGTATGAGGCTCCGACGTCCACAGGTGGGGGTTGTGCTTACAGCCCAACACCGTGCAGGACGTTTGGCATTTGCCAGAGAACACCAAGATTGGCAAATTCGCCACTGGCGCCCTGTGCTCTTCACAGATGAAAGCAGGTTCACACTGAGCACATGTGACAGACGTGACAGAGTCTGGAGACGCCGTGGAGAACGTTCTGCTGCCTGCAACATCCTCCAGCATGACCGGTTTGGCGGTGGATCAGTAATGGTGTGGGGTGGCATTTCTTTGGGGGGTCTCACAGCCCTCCATGTGCTCACCAGAGGTAGCCTGACGGCCATTAGGTACCGAGATGAGATCCTCAGACCCCTTGTGAGACCGTATGCTGGTGCGGTTGGCCCTGGGTTCCTCCTAATGCAAGACAAGACCTCATGTGGCTGGAGTGTGTCAGCAGTTCCTGCAAGAGGAAGGCATTGATGTTATGGACCGGCCCACCCGTTCCCCAGACCTGAATCCAATTGAGCACATTTGGGACATCGTGTCTCGCTCCATCCATCAACGCCACGTTGCACCACAGACTGTCCAGGAGTTGGCGGATGCTTTAGTCCAGGTCTGGGAGGAGATCCCTCAGGAGACCATCCGCCACCTCATCAGGAGCATGCCCAGGCGTTGTAGGGAGGTCATACAGGCACGTGGAGGCCACACACACTACTGAGCCTCATTTTGACTTGTTTTAAGGACATTACAAGTTGGATCGGCCTGTAGTGTGGTTTTCCACTTTGATTTTGAATGTGACTCCAAATCCAGACCTCCATGGGTTGATAAATTTGATTTCCATTGATAATTTTTGTGTGATTTTGTTGTCAGCACATTCAACTATGTAAAGAAAGGAGTATTTAATGAGATTATTTCATTCATTCAGATCTAGGATGTGTTATTTTAGTGTTCCCTTTATTTTTTTGAACAGTGTATATGTGTTGTGTGTTTGTCTCACCAGTTGTATTATTTAGACTGATAAAATCTTATGGAAGTGGTTATGGGTACTTTTTATTTTGAAAACTATTAAGCAAAGTCCCAGAAAACAAGCAGTAGTTTAATCTATAACAAAATAATCGTATTTATAAATTATTCATATGTTATGTTTTAAAAAATCTTAATTTATAAAGTAACTGTTAGGCTGTTACATAAATGTAGTAAAGTAAAAAGAGTGTGATGTAGTGGAGAAGTAGAAAGTGGCATGAAAAGAAAATACTAATACCTAATAATTTGTACAACACTTGAGTAAATCTACTTAGTTACTGCTGTGTAAGCGGGAATATCAAAGAAAACTGTTTAATATGTTTTTACAGACGCTGCCCAGGACCTCTGAGAATAGTGATGAACATGTTTGCTTCGACTCAGAGTTTTGCTTTTTTAATTTTGTAGGTTATGTTACATCATTAGTCGGGTTAATTAAATTAAAGTAAATTAAATCTTTATAATGTCGTGCCCTCTAGTGGCCACAGACAGGAACTGCAACCTAACTGTCAAGCCCGCGTCAATGCAGACTTGATAGCAAACTAACACTTCCGGTGGGGACGTTCAAAATAAACCTTTCAAAAAGGCAGTTGTGTAAAATAAAACACGCTGCACGGTGGCTCCGGTATTAGGAATATTATGCTCGAAGAAGGCGACTCGTGGTTATTTAGTACCTACCATAGAATGTGATAAAAGATATATATATATATAACGTTATATCTTCACCCAATGGAAAAAGGGAATACGCCTTGAAGCGTTAACTCTGCCAAAAAAAAATCATAGAAGAAGAAGTTCAAGAAGAGTCTGTTGCTCACTGCACTGTTTTTGTTTTTCTTTACCGACACACAAAAAGACTCTTTCAAAACAGCAAAAGTGACTGACAAAGAAGAGGAGCGGCTGCTACACGTTTTCCCAAAATGAAGTGAGTGTTTCTACTAACACAGACGATAAAAAAACATTGTTAACTGTTAGTGTTAGCTTGATTGCGTTAAGGTTAACGGTACTGTAGCTAACATAATTTAGCTAAGGTAACATTAAACCTGCCGCTGACAGCTGCAGTTTAGTCAGGTTAACGTATAAAAAAAATCTGTTTTCAGACCGTGTGTTTGTTCAATTAACGTTAGATATGAGCTGCAGAACCAGCGTCCACATTAGCTTAGCTCCCGACACATGTCTGAAGTCCAGTTTGTAGCTGCTAAGTTACACGAAGCTAGCGTCGTTGCTCTACTTACACACAAAGAGGAAGAAAGTCTCTGAGCTGAATCTGCTGCGTGTGTGGACTTTATTCCAGGCTTAACATCGAGGGTCTGCTGGTGTATTTTCCGTATGACTACATATATCCTGAGCAGTACTCCTACATGCTGGAGCTGAAGAGGACACTGGATGCTAAGGTGGGTGGTGTTTATGTATCCCTCTGTTTATTATTGCACAGGATGCAAGACGAGACATTCAGTGGGATTAAAAACAGTGTAGCTCCGTTTCATATCCTACTGCTGGTCAGGCTGGTGTATTGTATACCTCCCATCTCCATCATCAGCTGCCTTTAAGACATCCGGAGCTGGAATGAAGATGAACCTCCTCCAACAAAACAGCAACAAGAGAGAGATCAGTCTTATGGCCTGGATAACACTCTCTCCTTTGAATCCCACATACAAACCATCACTCGGACTGCCTTTGTCCACGTCTGCAGTATCTCAAAACCCACCTTCTCTCTTACACTCTGGCGCTGAAACTTTCCTCCATGCCTTTGTTTCTGTTTCCATGCTAGACTACTGCAACACTCTCCTCACCGGTATCCCCAACAAACTCATCAGTCGACTCCAACTGGTTCAGAACTTTGCAGCAAGACTCAAACAAATCACACCTACTCTTATCAAACTTCACTGGCTGCCTGTGCAATACCCGATTAAGACCGTACTTTTCACATGTAATAACCTGGCACCTACCTCTCTGACCTCCTCCCAGTTTATGCCCCCTACCGCTCCTTCCGCTCCTCCACTGCAGGTCTCCTTGTCACCCCTCCATTCTGCCTCTCCGCCATAAATACCCGAGCCTTTAGCTGCCTGGCACCCAGGCTTTGGAAAACACTACCCGCTCATGTCGGCAGATTCAGTTACATCTTTCACAAAACTCCTAAAAACACATCTTATTTTAGACTTCTTTTAAATTTGCACTGTTTGGATTATTGCACCTTTTTCTTACCTTGTATGAAAGATGCCCTTAAGTGTCCTGAAAGGTTTCACCCCAAATAAAATGTATTTTATGTAAACACACACACACACTACAAAACACAGTAACACGTTGTCCAACTGAAGAATCATAGTATTTAATGGCAATACAGATACTGTAGTTAAGGTTTCTCTACCAGAGGGAAATTGTGATGCTGTGTCTGTGATGATTGATTGTGGTTAAAGGATATCAAATCAGATCAAATCATTTTTTATTTACAAAAGCTCTGTAGCCTGCTGATTTTTTTTTTTTGTTATACAAAGGATTGATCAGCATTGAGTGAGTGAAGAGTGCGAGCTGGTGTATACAGTGTAATTAGCTCAGCTAGGTAGGGTGGTGCAAGTCCATGCAAGCCCTTATAAGTTAAAAGGAGGACCTTAAAGTTAACTCTAGCTTGCACCGGTGACCAGTGAAGAGAGGCCAGGTTAGGTGTTACATGTTCAGATCTTCTAGTTATTGTCAGGATTTTGGCCGCTGCGTTCTGGACAAGTTAGAGTGAATGTTTGTTCTTTGCCTGGCGTAAAACATTGCTAACATGCCTGAATGTATTCGGAACAAGTTGCATCTAGCTGTTACGATAGAATAGATCATTTTTATGAAAATTACAATCTTTAGTTACTACTAAGGGGAAACCATGTGAGGGGAATTTTGTACTAAAAAGACACAAACCCAGTTTGTCTCCTAGCGACTGATTTTAACACGAGTAAAAAGATGGAGTTTAAAGTATCGTCACTTGATCAGAGACTTACTTACACGGTGTTAACTGTGCTGTTGACGTTCAGGGTCATGGAGTCCTGGAGATGCCATCAGGAACAGGAAAGACCATCTCTCTGCTGTCTCTCATTGTTGCCTACCAAAAGGTGAGTTTATCTTTGTTAATGTGACTTATTGCTATGGTTCACTCTGGCTTCCCATCAGCCAATGCTGCATGAATACCTTAATACGTTTGGTTCTCTCTCTCAGGCCTTTCCTTTGGAAGTGACCAAGCTAATATACTGCTCCCGAACAGTTCCAGAGATCGAGAAAGTGAGTCAAGGTCAAATAAAATCACACTCGGCACAAACTGATGAAAAGTATAATCCATCGAACATAGATGTTTAATCCCAGCAACAACATTTGATCCTGATGAAACACATCTACAACAGTATTAAGATGATGCTTTAAAAATCATCATAACTTGTGGCGTATATTTGATCCGCTGTCTGATAAGGTCGTGGAGGAGCTGAGGAAGTTGATGGAGTTTTATTGCAAGCAAACTGGAGAGAGCAACAACTTCCTGGCTCTGGCTCTTTCCTCCAGAAAAAACCTCTGCATCCACCCGGAGGTACGAACAGCTGCTGTCCAGGACAAAGCGGGACCTCACATATAACAAAAAAGCACGAACACGCCAAACATACACATTTAAAGCTGAGAGAGAGAGAGATAAAGCAGCCAGTACCATGCTTTCTGTCCGTCTTTGTGTCTGCTGTATGTCTAAAAGATTAAATAAAAGCTCCTCTGCCTCGACTGTAACCAGTATCTGCTTCCATCCAGGTGAGCTCTCTGCGGTTCGGTAAGGAGGTTGATGGGAAGTGCCACAGTCTGACAGCATCGTACATTCGTGCACAGCGCCACAGCAGCCCCGACCTGCCTGTGTGTCGCTTCTATGAGGTAACAAGTCACCTGAATTCATCCAGTTCAGACCAGCCGGTATTTTTATAATTGAAGTTTGAGCTCAAAAACACCTCATCACAATATACCGTCACTCTTGGATAACATCTAAACGATGTAAGCGAGTGTGTTGTTGAGGGTAAATTTTAACACAGACACTTGATAGTAAAAATAATGATAACATTTAGTTTGATGCTCCATCAGAGGCGATTAAACTAAATGTTTCTGTTGAAAGACAGTTTGATTAGAGCTGAAACTAACAATAATTTTCTTCACGTTTAATTGTTTTGTTTTCAATAAAATATCCGTGAGAAATTTCCTTTATACTTTCTTAGAGCCTGTGACGTATTCTGATGGCTTGTTCTGTCATATTTCACCTGAACTAAGATGCCCACTGAACTTCACGTGCGCAAAGTTTGTGATTGTACCCAGACGCTGCTGACACGAAACCATTTGATTTTCACGCAAGCATGTGACCGGACAAGAACTGACCATTTAGCGTCTGTGCATGTGTGACCGTTATTTACAACATGACTCTAAATAGGTTAAAGCAAACAATGAGAAGTTCTCACATAACAGGTTGTGTGGAACTACAGACAAGAGTTCATATCTGGTTTCCAGTTGTCTGATAAATCTCTCAGGTGCTTTGCTCTGGCCGTACAAGTTATGCAACATCAGCGATAATGTGAGTTTTAAGGTGGAACCGTGTACATTTTTATTAAGATTAAACCAGACATCTCATACCAAGCAAGGATCCAGCTGACGTTAAAAAGAGTTTTTTTTTAAAAGCAGCCTACAGTGTAATTTCACCGTATGAATCAGGTACCACAAAAACTAATTGGAAGAAACCAAGACAATGGGGAACGAGGGAGTAACTTTAGAATTATAATTATTATAAGCAATATTTTTGTAAATACTGTGTACCCATGTGGTACAGTACTTGGTAACAACACTGATATTCTGCAGAATTTATTCAGTAATTAATGTCTTTTGCAGTTTTGATATGCAACTAAAACTGCAGGGGTACAGAACGGTAACAAAAGGGACTGTTGGAAAATCTCTCACTATGTAAATGTTGTTGAAGAACAAAGAAAATATTGTTTGTGTTCCCAACATTACCACCAATGCCGGGATACAGCAGTGTCACCTCGGGGTAGATTCTGCAGAACAACAGTGTTGTATTTCCCAGTACTGTTTCCCCCCGTAGGTATTTCACAAAGAAAATTACTTATTTCTTCTTTTCTCTAAAATGCCTGTCTGTTACTCTTTTGTTCCCCATATTCTTATTATCTTCCGCTGTACCTACATATAAGTACTAGTAAGAACCGGTAAATATTTGATTAGAAGCTGATTTGTACAACAGAATCACACTGTGATTAATTAATCGTTGTATTATAAGGCTTTTTGATTTAAATATTTTACCTCTCTTTTTTGAGTAAAACCTCCCGTCAGCTGCAGAGTGTGCTACACTTTCACTAGCGCGTGCATTTCCTTAAATCCATCCAGAGTTGATGTGATTTCCCCCCCCCCCCCTGCTTTTCTGTCAGCTTCAGTGTATGTGCACATATCTGTCTTCTGCTCTGGTTTCCTTGAACCTCCTCTCGTTCCACGTTTGTGTCTGTAGGAGTTTGACGCGGTCGGCCGACAGGTGCCTCTTCCCGCTGGCGTCTACAACCTCGACGACCTGAAGGACTTTGGTCGGAGGAAAGGCTGGTGTCCTTACTATCTGGCACGCTACTCAGTACGTTGCAGTACAGACAGATACAAACATGAAATGTTTAGCCTGGTGTGAAAATGCTTTTCCTAGTAATTTGGGATGGATTTATAGCTGGCTGAGCGTTACACAAAGGCAGATCATTTATTGAAAACCACATTACAGATGCTTGTAGTGGGAAGGAGGTAAGAGGAATCTAAACTGAAAAAACCACAGTTACTTTTTACTGAATAATGTTATGTATCTCTTAGCTTGTCCTGTTATCTCCTGTATTTATTTCCTCTCAGATTCTGCACGCCAACATCGTGGTGTACAGCTACCACTACCTGCTGGACCCCAAGATAGCTGACCTGGTGTCCAAAGAGCTGGCCAAGAAGTCTGTAGTGGTCTTTGATGAGGCTCATAACATAGGTAAAAGGGAAGATCTGTCACAGTGATTAATTTAATATGTAACGATCACAAAAATCTGAGATTCATTTAATTAATTATTTAAACTATTTAATGTAATAATGACTCCGGGGAAGAGCTTCATTGTTTCATATCTTTTTGACCCACTCCCTTTACTTCCTCCTGTTTATTTCCCTTGCTCCTCAGACAACGTGTGCATCGACTCCATGAGTGTGAACATCACCAGACGAACACTTGACCGCTGCCAGAACAACGTGGACACACTTCAGAACACCATACAAAAGTAAGATCCTGGTGGAGGCCAGCAGCAAGTGTACTGAAACATTTAACTCATTAAGTGCATCTCACTTAATTACATTTACGTTTGCATTACTTGGAAAAATGTTTATTATGTGTGTCTGCATTTATTGATATTCTGTTTGTAAATTCAGTCGCCCAACAACAGTTTTTTAGGGTAAGTGGAGATACAAATACGCATCTCATCAAAATCTAGTTTCTACCAGATTCACGGTTGTTTTGTAGCATCACACGTGGAAAGAAAATCACACCAATAAATAAACTTCTAGTCTCCTCCTGTACGGTTCAAAAAGGGGGATCATAAAAAGGAAAATGATTCAGATCTAAAGGTAACTAACATCCTTTTTTTTTACTGCAACCGTATCCTCAATAATTGCGGTTATATAAATCATATTGAATTGAAAATAAGGAATAATAAGGAAATTGGGATTATCCCATTGAAATACCTATTTCCAAATGGTCTAGAAGGTAAACCCAACTTTTGTATGATGTTTGTGCGTGGGAGAAGTTTGCCTTCGGGCCCATCTGCCAGAAAGCCTTTCACAAACACTTGACAGCCGCTGTTTAATGTGAAACCAAACCTGCTCCGCCTCCCCCGCTGTCTGATAGGATAAAGGATACAGACGCTGCTAAACTGAAGATGGAGTACAGGCGATTGGTGGAGGGGCTGAAGGAAGCCAATGTTGCCAGGGAAACCGACATCTACCTGTCAAATCCTGTGTTACCAGACGAAATTCTTAAAGGTATGCCCACTGGCAGCACTAAATTAATGTGGTTTTCAGACAGAAACACAAATATGAGTCTCCAAAAAGTTGACATTGCTTTTCTCCCTCTCTCAGAGGCGGTGCCCGGTACTATTCGCACAGCAGAGCACTTTGTTGGTTTCCTGAGACGTTTCCTGGAGTATCTCAAGTCCCGTCTGAGGGTCCAACATGTCGTACAGGAGAGCACCCCGCAGTTCCTCAAAGACATCTTCGACAAAGTCTGCATCGACCGAAAGCCTCTCAGGTCAGTGTCTGCGCCAGCAACGCATAAAACTAAAAATTAACCTTAAATTCTCACCTCAGACCTTTTTAATATCTTCCTTCCACAATCACTTGTGTCAGTTTCCCACTCTTACTAGCTCTATTTATTTCTTCAGATCCTCATTTGGACACATTTTCTCTCCTGAATATTTCTTCCACGCCGCTGTGTCTCTCCAGGTTTTGTGCAGAGCGCTTACAGTCGTTGCTACGAACTCTGGAGATCGCCGACATCGCAGACTTCTCAGCTGTTACTCTCATCTCCAACTTTGCTACCCTGGTCAGCACCTACAGCCAAGGTACTAAAACACACATCTTTAACACTGAAAGCCGACACTGTTAAATAATATATCACTAATATACGTGGTAGAAGTCATATTCAGTTTCTGATATCTCCCAATTGTTATATTTGGTTGTTTTTATTATATTTTTTTAATTTGAACTTAATTAAGCATATTTTGTCTTTCTGTCTGAAGGTTTTACTATAATCATTGAGCCCTTTGAAGACAGAACTCCAACCATCGTCAACCCTGTGCTGCACTTCAGGTGGGCTTAATAGGTTGACAAATATTTTTTTTAATTGGGGAAACAGTATTGATTAATGTCTCTCTGGTACTGTCTGGTCAACTCAACCAAAGCAATTGATGACTTTGAAAAAGTAGTACAGATGCTGCAACGATTAGTCAAATAATCAATTAGTTGTGAACAATGAAATTAATTAATTGCTATTTTAAAGAAAAAACGAAACGAAAAATGTGAATATTTTCTGTTTTCATTAGTCCACTATGACAGTTAACTGAATATATTTGGGTTGTGGAAAAGAAGTCATTTGAGCACGTCACATTGGGCTTTGGGAAACACTGGTTGACATTTTTCACAACTTTCTGGACCTAAAAACTAATCGATTAATTGAGAAAATAATCAATAGATTAGTTAGTTGCAAGATATTTCAGCGACAAAGACCGAAAAGCCTAATTCTGAAGCCCACAAAAGAAAAGCAGTTGTTAGCACATCATTTTACACAATAAAAAAAATCTTCATTTGACGTTTCTCTTGTTTGTAATTAGTTGATTACATGTTGAGAGCATGCAGGACTAAGTCTGTGTGACATTAACTGTGAGTATCATATTAACATGTGACTTTGTTCCCCTCTCAGCTGTATGGATCCATCTATAGCCATCAAACCAGTTTTTCAAAGGTTTCAGTCTGTCGTCATCACCTCGGGGGTAAGTTGGTTACCGTCTTTCTTCTCTGCTCAATTTACAGTAATTTCAGTCCAGAAAAAAAACAATGTCTACTTACAATGCCTCTGCAGAGTGGGGATTACTTAAAGCAAAGAATAGTTTTCAGTTTGTTCGAGGTTTTTTTACTGGATACTTTTCATCTATAATCTTGCTTCTTAAAATATTATCCCGAAATTTCAGTCATGTAATTTTGTCACTTTGTTTTTTATTTATGTAATTGTACTTTTGATGATTTGCATCATAATCTTGTGTACTTTGTTGAAAATTATCGGAGTTGGTTGCAAATTATTGCAATTTCTTTATTCACACCTGAATATTAAATTATTCCTTCTTTCATTCTGGAAAATCCACAAGTCATTTTACATTACATTTTAGTCATTTAGCTGGCGTTTTTATCCAAAGCGACTTACAATTGCTATATATGTCAGAAGTAGCAGTGGGAACCGACCCCAGGTCTCTCACACCTGAGGCATGTGTCTTATCCACTTATCACCATCGCCGCCCCACAAGACAATATCGTGATAAAGCTATTTGATTTTCTGTTTCGCATGAAGTCACAAAATTCTGTGTTCCCCCAAAAAAAGACTGTTGTTGTGCACTGATAAATGAAAATACCTGCTCTTATTTTGACTCTGTTCTGTTTGACCTCTTTAGACTCTCTCCCCACTGGACATCTATCCCCGAATCCTCGACTTCCGCCCTGTTACAATGGCATCCTTCACCATGACGCTGGCACGGACCTGTCTCTGTCCCCTGGTGTGTAACTACACTCATTCAAAAACGCATTCACTGTGGCGGCTCTGGTGGATTGCAAAAGAAATTATGGAACTGGTCTGACAAATTGTGTCACAGAAACTCTCCATCCTTGACCACATGCAAACCCTTAATCACATCATTTACACACTTAAAATTGTATTTTGTCTTATTTTTCTTTCTCTGTTTCATCCTGTATAGATTGTTGGCAGGGGAAATGACCAGGTGGCCCTGAGCTCAAAGTTTGAGACCAGAGAGGACTTTGGTTAGTAGTATAGTCTCACATTTGTTTCTTTGTCAAAACATAATACCTCAAACATAGTATTCTTTGTTAAAATATAATCACATTACTATTTCATTTTTTTATTTTTTTGTTTCTAGCTGTGATTCGTAACTACGGCAACCTACTTTTAGAGATGTCTGCGATTGTTCCTGATGGCATCGTGGCGTTTTTCACCAGCTACGTCTACATGGAGAACATAGTGGCGTCCTGGTATGAACAGGTCAGTGTGTGGACAGACACCGCGCACCCACCTGTGCTGGTTATTTAAAACATGGATCCTAATTAATCTTTTCACTTAAATCAGCACAGCACATTTGTCTAATGTTTCCCAATGTGTGTTTTTGTATATGTTTGTTTGCAGGGCATCCTGGAGAATATCCAGAGAAATAAGCTGATCTTCATTGAGACTCCAGATGCTGCAGAGACGAGCATGGCCCTGGAAAAATACCAGGAGGTCAGAGAGACGCCTGTCATCTAACTTTATACTTATTAAATAAGGGGGAGTAGGGAGACAAAATTATAGCACATGCCTGTGATTGTTCCATTTAGCAACAGTGGTGCTGTAAAGGAATAAAAGCACCCTCGTGGTAATATTTTATCTTGGGATTTGTCTAACTCTTCTCTTCAGGCATGTGAGAACGGCAGAGGAGCCATCCTCCTGTCTGTGGCCAGGGGAAAGGTGTCTGAAGGAATTGATTTCGGTAAATGATCAGGATGCTGCACGTTACTAAAATGACTAACCAGGAAACTCCCTGTGGGGAAAATGTGGATCTAGTATAAAGTAATGAAAGCAAACAGTAAAAGCAAAACAACAGATTTCTTTATGGTTATATACAATATAAAGGTTCAACGTCGTATGTGGGTCTGTAGAGGTCTGTTTATCAACATAATAACAATGAATCTTGTTCTGTTTTCTGTTCAGTGCATCATTTTGGCCGAGCAGTCATCATGTTTGGAGTGCCTTATGTTTACACGCAGAGCCGCATCCTGAAGGTCAGAACTATCCCTGTTTTTCTGTCTGCATTTTACTTGACTGTCCGAATTGTGGGTGAAATTTTCGCTATATATCTGTTAACAATCCCACAATGCAATGCATCACATTTTATAGAATGAATTACTATTACTAAATTACAGACATGTGACTCTCCACCTGTTTAGTGATGACTAAACTAAGTGTCTGAAATCTCAGAACAAACTATCGAGTACCGGTATCTATTATATAGTGAATGAGGCGGTGATTTCGTACGCAGCCCACGTCTTCACTTAACTCACAAATAAAGGACTGGTCAGTCTGAAACATAGTGATTTTAAAAACAACAAATGATGACCAAAATACACAAAACATACCAGCAACATGCACTGAGTTTTCAGTTTATTATTTACACATAGAAATAAATAAATGACGGTACCTCTCCGTACGCAATGCATTTAACAACACCACAAACTACAGTCTCCAAAATGACCATTACGTTGAATGAAGACCTCTCTACAGTTTCAAGGAGGATTTATTCCAGTATTAGACTGCATTTGTTTTATCTCGGTGTACCTAATAAACTGGTAACTGAGTGCCTATTTCATCGTTCACCGGTCCTGAAAAGTGATGAAACACAAGTTACAAAATATACTGTATAATATGGTTGATTGTAGTGCTGATTTTATTTTATATACTTTCCTTAACTCATTTAATCTGTGATCATTGATCTTGTGTGTTGATGATGGTGTTTAAAAAAGGAACAAGCACAGATGTTTTCGTATGTTAATTTGTAAATCTCATGTCCGTCTCGTCCGTTCCTCAGTCTGACAGTTTTGTTGTCATCACTCTGTTCGTAGCTTCACCGTATTTGTTTCCTCACTGATTCTCACGTTTTAGGCTCGTCTGGAGTACCTTCGGGATCAGTTTCAGATCAGAGAGAATGACTTTCTGACGTTTGACGCCATGCGTCACGCGGCCCAGTGTGTGGGAAGAGCCATCAGGGGAAAGACTGACTACGGACTCATGATTTTTGCTGACAAGGTGTGTTTCTACCCAGTCTAAATGGTTTTTGGTCCTGCTATACTACAACATGCCTATAAACATTGCACATTTTCTTAGCATCAGCCTGCTACACATTCACTGCTGGTAGGTCCCATTGCAACCACGCTCCTCTGATTTTAGCATTAAAGTAGGAGCAGATGTTTTATTGCCTTGAGTGAAGATCAGTCAGGATGTGATCACTCCCTCTCACGTCCACAGCGTTACGCCCGAGCAGACAAACGTGGGAAGCTTCCTCGCTGGATTCAAGAGCACATCAGTGACGGCAGTCTGAACCTCACCGTGGACGAGGCCGTCCAGCTGTCCAAACACTTCCTGCGGCAAATGGCTCAGCCTTTCAGACAGGTACGACTCACCACACACCAAGCACCACACCACAGGTGTGCTTCAAATTTGTCTAACTGAAATTACATTTAAGTGATTTGTTAACTACTCCGACATCAAAGGTAAGGTCACCTGAAGCAAAAAAAGGAGCAGAGCAAGTTTAAACTCTTGTCTCTTTTGTGTGAAAGGCCAGAGGCGATGTGGGTAAAGATGTTTGAATTTAGTTATTCCACAGTTAACTTAAGCATATAAGTTATAAGTCATAGTCCAGAGAGGACATGCATGTACTTTTAATAACTTCTCATGATCATGAAAATAATTACAGATATTACCTCACCAGCAATCTTAACTTTTGTCCCTCTTGTGTCTTGAAAAAGTTGAACAATCAGAGCGTGGACTATACTTGACATTTTCATGAAAGCGATACATTAATAATAATAATTTTGAGGTTGTGCAGAGTCAAAATAAACGGAAGAGTAAAAAACTTGGAAATGAAAACAGTAATTTTATATCTACTTTGATTTTTGCGATCTCACTTCGCAAGTTAGTCTGTTTTGTCGTCACTTGAGTTCTCACTTGTTTCATAGAACAAATCAATAGTTATTAGCGTGTAGCAGCTTCCGCCTTCTCTTCTCTTTAATTTTAAATTACTTAGAGCTGCACAGTGAACAAGTTTCATTTAACAAGACACATAAAATAGTTGACAAGGCAGTCTGTGATCACTACATTCACCTTCTTGTTTCCCTGATTTTTATCTGTCTCTAATGATCTCTCTATGCCTCTGACCCTGTTTCTCCAGGAGGACCAGCTGGGTCTGTCTCTTTTAACTCTTGAGCAGCTGGAGTCGGAGGAAATGCTGCAAAAAATCAATCAGATTGCCCATCAGACCTGAAGGTGACATACACTGAGTAATGTTATCACAATGGCTACGCCCATGATGGTGTCAGCAACTCTTAGAATGACATCATTACTGTGTGATGATTAGACCTGATCCAACAAGATTTAATTTTAACTTATAGAGTCCCTTCCCTTCCGGTGGACCACTATGGGACCTTATTTTGAAAGAAATATGTACAGTAGTCGATATTATAGATATTATCACTAAACAAAATAAAACTTAAAACTTAATTCTCTGTTAGAAGCTCTCCTTCTCTATGTAGTAAACTCCACATATCTGGTAAACAAACCATGACAAGTATTTAAATCACATGCTGGCCCAGGTCTGGTGATTACATTAATGATTTCTGACTGTATTACCGGCAGTCCTGTACGTAGTGGTTAGAAGGTCTGAGCCTCAAAAAAGGCACCAAGCATTCAGTATTTCAAGTCACACACTGAGTCTACAGAATATTAGCCCCTCGGCTCTCACTCAGACATGGCTGTGTTTTTTTTTCCCACTCTCTGTATAAGAGAGAACATCCCATCAGATCCAGGTTGTCCTACCAGTTAAATCTATACACCCACCAGAATGTGACAGGATTTTGCTCGATGCACCTTTGGTCCACTGGGTCAGCGCGTAATTCACTACCTTTGTAGCTGATTGGCATGTTAGAAATCCATTCAAATTACTCATATTTAGTTTTTTAATTAGTTTATGCAAATAGTGCTTCAGAAAACTGAACTGAAATGCTGGAAATATTAATTGATTAATATACCATGGTAGTTAAAGTCAGCAGTCTGTGTGAAAGTAGAAGTGTGATCAGTTTTATTTGTCCTGAGTGTATCTTACTTGGTAACCATGCAGCATTTCATATGGGAGAAGGATTCTGCAGTTTTATTGAAAAGGTCCTAACATTTTGTATACTCAGTGTATGTACTCAGTATTACAGATCACTCACAGATTCACCGAGGGGATATAACAGAAATATCAACAACAGTAATGAATCCTTTCCATTATGATGAGAAAACTTTTATAGTTCTAAATGGATGTGCTATATTATAGCATTTCAGAGTAGATGTATTCCTTGTTAAACCAAAAGTGAACACGTGCTGTTTTTAAAAAACAAATTGTTTTGATGACAAACAAAACAAGAATATTTGTTGTAAAACCATCATCAGTGGGTCAACATGTTGCATTAACTACAGAAACTTTATTCCATCTGTGGGTGTAACATCGGTCCATGTAGCGTCTGTCATACAGACAAGACTACTGTTAGTTTCCTTTTGCTATTGCAACTGTACATAGTCACATTTTTTACTGAACGTGAGCTTTTTGTGTCTGTTTTTCAACCAGGAAGTTGAAATATAAAGGTTTGTATTTAACAGCTGGCTTGTGTTTTTCTTCTTGGGGAAACTTGCCTTTCCATCCTAACAAAAACGAGTCTAGGGCAAATACTTGAACTTAATACTCAAAAAGAATGACAGTACATTATATACAGCTATTTAAACCGAAAGTTAAAGTAACAGCCCTTCAAATAAAACAACAATTGGCCAAACCCTAAAAGACATAAAACAGAAATATTTCCATGCAAACAACACACACTAAAAATGGTATTAAAATCATACTGGAATTTATTTCAGCTCAAGTTTGCAAATATAAAATACAAACATTAATATTTACCAGAATAAACACAGCATCAGGAGATATAGTCTAGTTTTTACATATTTTGATCCCATCTTCTGAAACATTACAAGTGTTTCATTAACAGTTTCTACAGTAAACTAACAGTGTGATTTTAGCCCTTAACAACACTCAGCAGTGACGTCTTCTACCACAGCAAATGTACAATCAGTAGTTCTCCATCATTTAGGATATACATTATGTTTGAGCAAAACAAATGGAAGTGAGCCCTAAGAGGAGTTTCGTGGAATGAGTGTCAGAGTGTAACAGCATTTTCAGTGAGCTTAGATTTCCAAGCAGCACTCGCTTGTTGGCTTAATTAAATTTATTTAAACATTCCTGAGTTTGAAGTGAATATGTAGAAAAGTATATTTATTTAATGCTCTGTCTGTCAACATAAAAAGGAAGGACCTATTTTTATTTTGTTCATGCAGTTAAGGTTGGGTATCGTTTCATTTTTATCGATTCTGATTTTACTTATCGAATCCGGTTATTTTTAATCTCTGTTGTGATGCCCTTCAATATAAAAGGTGAATTTCAGCTCACCGGTGTTTTGTACCTGAGCTGTTGCTACGGTTAGGGTTAGTTGTATCTGGGGCGTCATTGCAGCTGAGAAAGCGCGACACATTGATCACTCTGCGTTCTTCAGATTCACGCCAGTGTTGCAGTTCGTCATGTTGGAGCTGCTTCCTCCCGCGCACCAAACCTCCTTACTGCAGGTGTTATATTTTGCTGCGTCGTTCTCTTTTTTTTTTTTTTTTTTTGTGAAGCTAAGCCAAACTTTGGAGTGTTTGCTGCGGTCCGCCATGGTCCAGGACTGGAAACAGAAGGACTCTTCTTCATGGTTTGTTGATGTACTGCGTAACAAATGACGTGACGTTAGGTCGGCGTAGCAGATCCTGGCAGATAAGAGACACTTTCATGCTCACTGCAGTACAATCGTAAACGCCACTAAAACATGGAAAAAGTTAGGAACCGATAAGCAGAATCCGAATGAACGTATCTTAACAAATCCACGGTTCTTGGAAATTTGGTAACGGTTCTCGATACCCAACCCTACACGCAGTGTTGTAGTCAAATCGAGTTTGAGAAAGTAATTAAAGTAATTCTTGCAATAACAAATTAAAAAGAGCACAAAACTCTACACAATTAAAAGCTAGTTTACTATTTATAATAGTGACTTGCAGTAAGTTGTGAATTTCAGGCATTTCAGTGAATAAGCATAGATGTAAAATTAAAAGATGAAATGGACTCACTTAAGTAGGCTACATGTGCCTCAAAATTGTTCTTCATTCAAGCTGTGCCTCAAAAGTGTTCTTCATTCAAGCTACTTTTACCACTATGGAGCAAACTCACACTCACTCAAATTGTTTGGGTTTCTGCATTTGTAAACATCTGGCTACTTGTGCATCCCATGTTGCCCTATGGAGTCGAATTCCTAATCTAATTACTACAGTACGAGTATTGACTCTCTTTGTGTCTCAAGTTTGCACTTTAGCTGCGAGATATTTTGACTGTGTTTACAGGCCACTAACTTTGTATGCCAGCTTTTGGACATAATTGCAGAAATGTGTGCCACCTAGAACAATCCCTTTCTACAATTTGCTTCATGTTCAGTTTGTGTGACATTTGTTGTATACATGGTCTTCCACAGTGTCTTTGATACAACTGAGGGGCGGACAGCCTACACAGAGTGGCTTTGTGTAAATGGTACAACTCTGCTAAGTCTTAGTTTAAGTGATTCACTAAACATCAATCCAAGGCCAGTTGAAAGTCATCAAAACAATATTGACTCAGGCACACAACAATAACTTTGGGTATCCAGATAGCTTAAAACTATTTTCTGAATAAACTATTAATAACTCACAATGCAACAAATACATAATTACTGATTATTGAAATGTTAATGTTACCTCTGTTAAGAGTGCGATTGATCAGGAATTTATTAACTGACAATGTGCAAAAGTATCACCTTTATGAGTACCGTGTTTTACAGTCATTTGTGCGTTCATTTTAGTGTTGGTTATTTTCAGATCATGTATATCACATTTTTGGATTTCTCATAATGTGGAATAAAAAAAACTTTACTGTGGTCAAAGCTAAAAAAACACAAATGTGTTTACTTCAGCTGCTTTGCACAATATAAAAATGTGATTAGAATGACTTGCACATAGTAAAGGCAAAATACATTTAAATAACTTCTTTAACAGTATAAACCTGATAGCTTAACTTCTGTAAATCAAATGTAACATTTTTACAGACGCCTCACATTTTGATCATTGTGCAAACAACTTTACATCCCTGTGCTTTGAGAGAATTTATAAAACTTTATAAAGATAATCTGTAATGTCAATATGCCTGTTTTATCTTTAGACATTTTAAAATATAAATAACAGTGTTGGTAATAGAAATGTACCTAAAAAGGGAACACTAGCATTAGGAAACACCTAATACATCAAATGTAAAATTGATTGTATTACAGATTTACGTTTGTTAAATGACACATGATATGGTTTATGAAAATACAGTAAAGTTTTCTTACAGTGTAAATGCTGGTATTATTTTTAGATCATCTAAAAGGATTTTTGTGCTCAATAAAACACAATTTCTTTTCTTTCATTTTTAAGTTAATAGTTAACTTGTAATCAGGAAACTGAATTCGATTCTAATCTAAACCCAGGAAGGAATTATATTAAATGTCAAGTGAACAGGAAGGAAAGGTTATAGTGCAATGTAGATCTGTCAATATCTGACCCACACCTTTCTAATATCATTTTGGAGACACTTGTCATATTATTAGGCTAACTGTGAGATTTCCTCAAGGGTTAACAAAAACAGACAGCATTAATTTGTTATTTTTGAAATGAGGGATTATTAAAAAACTTGCAAGTTAGATTTTTGTCTCCAGTTGCGACAACTATCTCCTTTTTCTGGAGGGTCTCAAAGTGGGGAATCCACTTTGGTGTAGGATATCTGATGTGAGCGATCTTTAAAGAGCAGTGTGCGAACATCTGTCCAGTTATCTTGAGCTGTGTGTGTGTGTGTGTTAGCTGGTCCCACTGAGTGATCCTCGTCTTGTCAGGCTCTGCGTGCTGGAGCTGAGGCCTCGAACATCTGTCAAACGGCTCGACTGAGGAACAAAACAAAAACACACAATAGGTGTTTGAGTGTTACAGATTTCTGTGACTGAATGTGCGGCTACAGTCAAAAGTATTTTAATCACTTAATGAGGACATGTACATGACTGAGGGTTGTAGCCGTGATTAATGTTGCATTTATTGAGACTAATCCAGAACTGACAAACACAAAACAAATGTAGTTTCTGTTTGTGGGTCTTCTGAAAATTTCTTACATGGCTCCCAAAATTTGTTTGCCTTTTTATAGATCACTAAATTAAAAAACCTGGCAGAATTACTACTCCAAGAACACATTAAACTGATTGAATCACCAACAGTCTCCTCACCTGGGCACTGTCCTGACTCTCTCGGGCTCCAACATTCAACACATTCAGAGAGTTTGCCCTCTTCATACTGAAAACGGAACAGATTATCACAATGAACTCTTGGTCTTTATAAAAAGGGGCATAATGTCACTAAACACACATAAAACTGTGACTGCTGATTTGGGGAAAGGAAGAGCTGTTGAGGAAAATGCACTCATTTAAGGTTTAACAGTTTAAAAGTACATCCAAAGCAAGAGCTGTGTCCGCATTCTCTGCAGCAGGTCAGGACTCGTTCCAGGTGGTGTTTGGCCTGAGAGTCCGCTTTGATATTCATGCATTCGCTTTACCAAACTGTTGGGACGAAAAGACAAAATTAACTGGTAGATCAAGAGCTGACTGAAAGAATAGATCACGGGTACAAGAGCCCAAAATGGATTTTCTCAGGAGAGTGGCTGGTGTCTCTCTCATAGGGCGAGAAACTCTGTGATCCGTGAGGAACTCAGAGTAGAGCTGCTGCATTTTTTGCGCCTCCCTAGAGAGGTGGTCCAGCCACGTTCAGCAGAAAGGAGGCCTCGGGGAAGACCTAGGACTAGGGGGAGCGATTTTATCTCCGCACTAGCCTGAGAACAGAGCTGGTTAATGTGGCTCAGAAAAGAGAAGTTTGGGGCCCCCTGCTGGAGCTGCTGCCCCCTGAAAAGCGGTTTAAGATGATGATGTGTCTAAAAGTGTATTTTTCCCAGACGGAGTTCTTAATCTACACAATAAAATATGAAGAATGTCCACTATTTTTAAACATCACATCAGCATAATGTTGTTTTTAAAATTGATTGATAGGAGATGTTTCTTAAACTTTAAATTCAAAAACAAAACCAGAGAAAATCCATGAGCAAAAAAACTTGTGTACTGAATGGATCTTGTTTCAGTGCACAGTGATGATTAAACACCTTTGTAATATAATATTACCCAACACTCCTCTGGGTCGTTTCCTCCACTCCGACTCCTTTCAACTTGCGGACCAGTTTTTCGCTGCTTCGGCGTATCGACTCTCTGAGTTTAGTAAAGGAGCCGCTGCGTTTCAGGTTACTGAGTCCGTCTTGTCTGGAGCCGGCGTCCTCTGCACCGGACCAGCTGGGACGACCTTCACCTGGAGGACGAACAGACAGAATTACAAACGGTAACAAACCAACGTATAAATGTAGAGTCTGCAAAAACAAGGTCTCTGTGTTTGTTTTCTTATCTCTTCTATCATGCGTTTTGAAAATGTATATCTTAACCGCTAAAGAAAACTTCTGCAAGGACGTCTATGAAGATTCTCAGTCATCCAGGTCATAGTTATCCAAATGGTTATCCAAATGGATATTCTGCAAGGACTAACTGCTTACATCTCAATGCTGCACAACAGTCTACAGTACAAATCCGGTTCAGACAGCATCATCAGAGGACTTGGATAATTACATTAAGGGGAAATTTTGTGCACTTCAACATTATAAACTTAACATTCTGACATGTTTAACTTCACAACCTACATTCTGTTTTTCACATTTTGAGTGCATCTTCACAGACCACACAATCGTACACGTGCACCACTTGATCCAGGAAATGTGTCTGTGTTACAAATGTCCTTTAGTTTATTGCGTTTTCACTTCCAAAAGTGCCTCGTGGTCACAACAAATAAAAATATTTTAAATTACAAAAGCGAGATCCACGTTGTTAAACAAAACATTAAGCATTATGGGGGGACAAATTATTTTCTTCAAGTCTCATCCAAATCACTTGTGGAAAAAAACAATGTATGGTTGCAAAATTGTAATAAAACCAAAATGACAAATCCACAACAAAATGTATTATATATAAATCACAGTTTCTTACCTTCTACAGATCCAAACTCCTTTTCATGTGCCCTGGTCAGGATCTCTTTGTAAAGGGCTTCAGCTTGTCTGTATTTTCCCTGCTTAAGATAGCAGGAAGCCTGAGAAAGGACAAAGAACCAGGAGAAGGGTGCAGAAAACATTGAAAATTTTATAGATCTATTAGCAGGAGGCATAAATTAAATATATTGTACAAAAGTAACTGCTTATAAATGCACTGTTGTCAGTTTTGTCATCACCCTTGTTGATTGAAAATACTGACAGTAATGATGTGTGATCTTCTACCCTTTGAAATGTGAAATGACACTCTCAGTGAGTGAAAACATGAGAACACAGAGTCGCCGCAGTGAAAACACATTTTCCTCTCACCAGGTTGTTCTTGGTCTTGGCCACGTTGGCGTCGTCCGGTCCCAGTTTGCTCTGGTAGATGTGCAGAGCGCGTTCGTAGTACTGCTCCACCTCCTGGTACTTCCCCTGGTTCTGACACAGCAAAGCCAGGTTGTTCAGCTGCTTGGCCACATCTGGGTGGTCTGTACCCAGAACCTGATGGGGCGTTCAGACACAAAATACACTGAGGACGAAAAATACATTATTCTTTCCATAACAATGACAGTATCCGATACATGAAACATGCAAAATCCTCATGTTCGGGTTTGTTTGTAAGGGTCAGCGGTAGAAGACGTGTTCAGATTGTGTGAAAATACTCTGTTACAAGTAATAGTCCTGTATTCAAAATCTTACTCAAGCAGAAGGACACAAGTGTTGGTAGTAAAATATACTTAAAGAAGTAAAAATACTTAAATTAAAACTGAGTTTTATAAAGACTTAATGGTTTATTTTCATTAAAGCATTAAACTGGTAACTGGAAACTGTTTTAAAACTAAAGTTACAGTAAAAGTTGTGATTCAGATTAAGAATTTTATGAACTCGGAGTATATAGTATAGTAATACAAGTGTTTTCTCACTTTCTCTCTGATCTCCAGAGCTCTTTTACACAGCGGCTCTGCTTCCTTGTATTTTCCTCTTTTGCCATAAAGCACCGCCAGGTTGTTCAGCGTTGCTGCCACCTGTAAACAGAACACACAAACATTACATACCAACTCAGTAAGTCTGATCTAAACGACATTAAACAACCGTAAAAGGGAACAATGAACATTTATGAGGGGGGTAATTACAGACAGGCAGCGTTTGCAGCAACAAAATGAGACAGAGGCTCAGATATCTGTTATAATACAAACTGCCAACAAAATGTTCCTAAGAGACTGAACACTGCCGCTTCTGCCCAAAAGGTTTTACTTTTGTGTTTATTTACACAGTGATAAAACAAAATTGTGACTGAATATCAAGTACAACAAAAGAAAACTACAGAATTTAGTCCAGGTTAGATTCAGGATGTTTCCGGGGTTAAGAACCGTCTAATTACAAAGTCTTTTAGACTGCAGCTGGTTTATTAAAAGGAGGGAAACTTACAGCCGGATGGTCCATCCCAAGAGTTTTCTCCCTGATCGCCAACGCGTCGTTCAGCAGGTTGGCTGCTTCTTTGTATTTGTTCTGGTCTCTGAAGAGAAACACATGTTGGTCACCTCAGATCAAACTTTTTATATGAACCTCGTGGTTTTGGTAAATGCAGTTCCTTGTTCTACGTGCAGGACAGTCGTAGTTTGGTTAGTTTTATAAGTCGTGGTTTTCACTGTTAAACCCTCTCATTTCTTTCAGATTTTAGTGCTTTTCATCTCTGCTCATTTTTTCTATAAAGAGCTGTAAGATTATACAGGGGGGTCAATCTGTGTTTTTCTGTTTCTTTGTCGCCATGTTAACTGGACTCACCTGTACACCAGTGCCAGTATGTTCAGCATGGTGGCTACGTCTGGGTGGGTGTGTCCTGAGGACTTCTCCAGGTCTTCCAAAGCCTGTTGAGACATTATTTTAAATCAGGATTTTAAGGCATCTGTAAAGAACAATTTTTGAAATTCTGCATTTTGATCATTTTCCCAAAATGTAATTGAACTTTTTAAATAATTCAAAGTAGACAAAGTAGAGAGGTCGGGTATGACACTCAAAGTCCACCAACCCGGGTACAAACCAGAGAACGCTTCATAGTAGGGACTGTAAACTCCCAGGCCTCTAGGACCTGCAGTGACAGACTACATAAACACACAAAAGCTTTGCGTAGTCTGTCCTCTTCCAGGAGAGAGGAAGTCATTTTACTCAGGTCTCTTTTCAGGGGATTTCTTTCTTATCTGAATCGAGGCTCTAAGAACAGAGGGTGTGTTGTATGCTGTATAGACTGTAAAGCTCCTAGAGGCAAATTTGTGATTTGTGGCTCTGGAAAACTGGATTTTGAGACTTAAACCCTCTCTGGTGGGGAAGGTGCCAGAGCGAATGCAGGTTTCAGATCGGACCAAAGAGCAGCAGTCAAAGATTCTATACAGGGGACCAGCAGGAGGTGAACGTCCCTCTCACCTGTTTGCAGAGCGGTACAGCGACCTCGTATCGTCCCTGGGATGCGTACTGGATGACCAAGTTGTGGAGTGTTCGAAGGCGGGCGGGAATCTCGTAGCCGCCCTGCTGGGCTGCGGCTGCTGCACTGCTGTGGTGAGGCTGGGACACTGTTTAAAAGCAATAAACACACCAATACAAAAGAATAATATGTTACGAGTATATACTTTTAATTTCTTCAGAGACGACTGAAAATGAGATAAGACCAAGATGTAAGCAATGTACTGCATTTCATCAAGTTTGAGTTTAATTTATGCAACTAAATTAATTACATCTAGGTGCAATTTATAGATTTTATAGAAGACAACTTCATATACGATTTACAAAGAAAATCTTTTGAATCCACCCATGCAGTTAGTTTCAGTTTTATTCTCTGAGCTTTTGAGATCTGCACCGCTGAGACTTCTTGCACTATCAAGACAAAATCAAGGAAATGAAGGAATCACTGGAAATCCTTTTGTGATGCTCACAAACTACATAGCAACATCACCTTACATTTACATTACAACACCTCTTTTGTATTGGAACAGCCTCTCAAACATCATTGAAAGGCATACTACATATTACTGATGTTAAAGTCTGTGATAAACACATTTACAAACAGCAGCAAAGCCTTACTCTGTGACTGTTCCTCGTCCTCGGTAGGAAACAGGTCATCCAGAGACTCCTTGGTGGAAGACGTGTCTTTGTCATCCTGAAGTGGGAAACAAACACATTCAGCAAAGACGAACTGCATTTCTCAACGTTTTTTTAGTTGCAGTTTCATGGTGCTTTTTAGCCTCTTTAAATTACTACATGGCAGCGGAAACACACGGCTGTTTTCAGTAAAAAACAAGATGTAATAAACCGACTATACACAGTGAAGAATTTAGCAGCGACATAGCCATACAGAGCTACAAGCAGAGTGAATATTGGGCTTAACATTCACAAGCCCTACTGAATGCAGATGTTTTTGTTTGATGTGGAAATAGATAACTGTTGCTAAAGTAACATATACCATAACTTCATAAGTTGTCAGTTCTTCTGTCCGCTAGAGGCCGTAAGATACTATTTCTGCAGCTTTAAGAACCAGTTTCAATTTTGGCTGTTCTCCGACTACCCTTTAAAAAACTCACAGGTCTGCACAAACATTTCTCAGGTTTTACTCAGATCAAGTTTATATCTCAGCATGAACATCCAGATGAAGGCCCTGGGCCCAAACATGTTAGTTACTTTTCCTGTAAGTTGTTTTTCCACATTTGATCCTTTGTTTTCTGAAGACCTAGTCCGCTGGTGAAGTAGTGATAGCAAACTCCTCCTGAACACACACACACACATATTTGTGTTGTTTGTTGTCAGCTCATAATCTGAGTGTTAACACACCCACAAGTTGGAGCAGAAGAAGCTCTGAATCATGCACACCCATTGGTGCCTACAGTGAAAGAGAAACAGAGAGAGACGCCAAGACAAACTAACTTGGTCAGTGCTAAGAAACCTGCTCCAGTCTGCTGCAGTACCTTTGTCCTAATGATGCAACTATTACGACCATAATAAACTTTAGAATGGGGTCATAGGATCCATTCACAGTTGCATTTATTAATTAATTTGTTGTTTAGGTCTTAGTTATGTATGTAGTTAGTGTAAAGTTTGTGTTTGTTGTGTGTGTAGTTAGTAGTTTAATAAACCTTTCATTTCCAAAGAACCTGATCATGTGGTTTGTGTATATGAAATATACAGAGTCTAGGACTTTGTAACAACCTTCAGACTGAGACTAAATTATTTAATTAGGCTATTTAGTCATATTCCCTTTTGTGAAGGGTGGTGCACAGAGATGAATTTGATGCGAGTTAGATTCTGCTATTTAGTAAATAATGATTATTTCTGAAAGCCAGAAGTGAGCATTAATCTGTTCCTTCCTCTTGACCAAAATTAAGGTCATTCACTATGATCGTTTAATGCCTTTAAGCTGTGTGAACCTCTACAGTTGTCTCCTCACCAGCTGTGGCTCCTCCTGGTCGTATTTGCGTATGGAGGACATGAACTGCAGGTGTTTGTTCTGCTCCTCCAGGGTGACCACCTCCTGCTCCCTGTCCTGCAGCCGCTGCTGAGCGCCAGCCAGCTCGTCCCTCAACCACTGGTTCTCCTGACACAGACGACGCACCTGAGGACAAGGAAGGGTGAGGAAAATAATGAGGGAGGAGAAGGAGGAGGATGTAGGGGAGAGATAGGAATAGTTAAAGGAAAGATGAAGTACAGAGAGGGAGGAATAAAAAAAGAAATGAGTAGTTGGAGATGAAGGAAGAGGCAGAGTAAAGAGGAAGAAGGAGTGAAAGGAGGAAGGGAAAAAGGCAAGAGGAGGTGTGGGTTAGCTTCATTTTGACCAACAGATTATATATATTATATATATATATATATATATATATATATATATATATATATATATATATACTCATCTTTTGATCTTAAACCCAAATGTCTTCAGTGAACAACAAAAGCAAAGGAATTTATATATATATATAAATTCCTTTGCTTTTATGAGACAAGAGTTCAGAATTTCGGCTCTCATTTCCTGCTATTCACATCTAGATGTGTTAAACCACTCAGGACAAACCATCCTTTCTTTCAACCCACCCATTTTTCTAGTGAGCAAAACTATTGGAACATGTGACTGACAGATGTTTCTTGTTGCCTTTTAGGTTGATTGTCCAAACATTAAATAGCTCTGCATGACTACTCTAAATTTTCAACCTTGGTTCAAACCTATAAAGACTGCATTTCCTGTTAAAGAGGATAAAGCAACATGAAGACCAGAGAGCTGTCTGTGGGAGAAAAGCAAGCCACTGTCAAGCTGAGAAAAGAAGGAAAATCGACCAGAGCCATTGGACAAACATTGGGCGTAGCAAGCACAACAGTTTGGAACGTCCTGGAAAAGAAAAAAACTACTGGTGTACTGAGCAACAGACGTCCAACAGGTCGGCCAAGGAAAACAACAGTAGCTGACGACAGAAATATGGTGAGAGCTGTGAAGAAAACCCCCAAAACATCAGTAAGTGACATCACCAACGACCTCCACAGTGCAGGGTGAAGGTATCACAATCCACTGTTGGAAGAAGACTCAGAGAGCAGAAATATAGAGGCCACATCACAAGATGCAAACCACTCATCAGCAGGAAAAATGAGCCGCAAAAGTTCTGCAACACAATCTTATGGACTGATGAGACCAAGATTAATCTCTACCAAAGTGACGGAAAGGCCAATGTGTGGAGAAAGAAAGGAACTGCTTATGATCTGAAGCATACAAGCTCATCTGTGAAGCATGGTGGTCAAGACATTCCCCTCTCCACAACAGTCACCAATCTTAGTGTAAGATTTGAGCAACAACTCACCTTTGAAGCCCATATCAAAAACCTCGGCAACACTTCTCTCTACGATCTCAGAAATATTGCTAAACTTCATTCCACACTCACTTGAGCTGATGCTGAAAAACTGGTCCACGCCTTTGTCTCCTCCAGATTGGATTACTGTAATGCACTTCTCATCGGGATCCCTAACAAGAGTCTGCAAAGACTGCAGTGTATTCAGAACAGTGCTGCAAGGATCCTGATGAGAGAGCGGAAGTACGACCACATCACACCCATTCTCCGTTCACTCCACTGGCTTCCCGTTTCTGCTAGGATTGAATACAAGGTCTCGCTTCTCACCCACCAGTGGGTCTATGGATATGCCCCCCCCCCCTTCTGTTCTGCTGCTCCTCGGATCTGGAATGACCATTTGAGGGCACCTCAGACTACTGAGACTTTTAAAAAAGGACTAAAAACATTTCTTTTTTGGAGAACGTATGAGTTTTAATTAACCCTGCAAGCTGTTGCATTACTTATTTGTATTTTATATTGATGTTTTTACCTTGCTTTTATGATCTTAACTGTAGCACTTTGAGATCTGTTTCAAATGTAAAGTGGAAGGTTTTAGACTGGCCAAGTCAATCACCTGACCTTAACCCAACAGAGCTGCATTTCACCTCCTTAAGAGGAGACTGAAGGGAGAAACACCCCGAAACAAACAAGAACTGAAAGAAGCTGTGGTAAAAGCCTGGAATAGCATCACAAATGAAGAATGCAACAGTTTGGTGATGTCAGTGGGTCACAGGCTTGAGGCAGTTATTGCAAGCAAGGATTATGCCACAAAATATTAAACGTTATTTATGTTAAGATTATTTGTTCCATTACTTTTTCTCACCTAAGAATGTTGTGATCTAATACAAAGGGTTGTATATCCTGAGTTGTTTAATGCATCTAGATGTGAATACCAGGAAATAAAAGCTGAAATTCTGAACTCTCGTCTCAAACTCATCTTTTGATCTTAAACCCAAATGTCTTCAGTGAACAACAAAAACAAAAGAATTTGCCTTCCCGTTCCAATACCTTTTGGAGGGGACTGTATATATATATATATGGCATAAGAGAACCTCCCATCTGCTCTTAACCTCTTCAGTTATTTGTCTCTTTTTTAACATTTCCTGCACAAACCCACCTGAGCGCGCAGCTTCTGTTTCTCCGCCTCCAGTGAACCCAGGTGAGCCGACAATGCCATCATCACCTGAAGGGATGGAAGACAACAGAAACATGACGTACAGCATCCAAGTGATGCGAGTTGTATGTGTCTGATGAGTTGTGAATAAAACCAGTTATTTCTTAGTTTATTGAGCCTTTCACTATTGATTTTATTAAACTAGTGTAGGTAATGGAATGTATTTCAGATGCTGAGCTAATCTACTGTGTCACTTGCCTATGCAAACGCTAGAATTACTGATTTAGCATTGTTAGCATTCTGGCATGCAAATATAATGGAAGTCTGTTTGCATTACAACTTAAAGTAGGAGTCAATATAATTTCTTTCTTGTGTGTAGTAGACACATCGTATATTTGTACTTCTTGAAGTACATCTGGGTAGTCTCTAGGTCTCACTTGTAAAAGAGGTTTTAACCTCAATGTGACTTCCTAGTTAAATAAAGGTTATAATAATAAGTTGAATTCTAATTATATGCTGGCACCTTTCTACTTTTAACACTGTAAGCTGTTGTGTTTTGATAAAGTCAGTAAAGAAGTGTTAAACGTATCTGAGCTTCCTGCGTTCTGTCTGACACCCCAAGGTGAACATCGTTATTATTACATATACAGTGGGTACGGAAAGTATTCAGACCCCTTTAAATTTTTCACTCTTTGTTTCATTGCAGCCATTTTCCAAAAATCAAAAAAGTTCATTTTATTTCTCAGTAATGTACACTCAGCAACCCATCTTGACAGAAAAAAACAGAAATGTAGAAATTTTTGCAAATTTATTAAAAAGAAAAACTGAAATATCACATGGTCATAAGTATTCAGACCCTTTGCTCAGTATTTAGTAGAAGCACCCTTTTGATCTAATACAGCCATGAGTCGTTTTGGGAAAGATGCAACAAGTTTTTCACATCTGGATTTGGGTATCCTCTGCCATTCCTCCTTACAGATCCTCTCCAGTTCTGTCAGGTTGGATGGTAAACGTTGGTGGACAGCCATTTTCAGGTCTCTCCAGAGATGCTCACTTGGGTTTAAGTCAGGGCTCTGGCTGGGCCATTCAAGAACAGCCACGGAGTTGTTGTGAAGCCACTCCTTCGTTATTTTAGCGGTGTGCTTAGGGTCATTGTCTTGTTGGAAGGTAAACCTTCGGCCCAGTCTGAGGTCCAGAGCACTCTGGAAAATGTTTTCGTCCAGGATATCCCTGTACTTGGCCGCATTCATCTTTCCCTCGATTGCAACCAGTCGTCCTGTCCCTGCAGCTGAAAAACACCCCCACAGCATGATGCTGCCACCACCATGCTTCACTGTTGAGACTGTATTGGACAGGTGATGAGCAGTGCCTGGTTTTCTCCACACATACCGCTTAGAATTAAGGCCAAAAAGTTCTATCTTGGTCTCATCAGACCAGAGGATCTTATTTATCACCATCTTGGAGTCCTTCAGGTGTTTTTTAGCAAACTCCATGCGGGCTTTCATGTATCTTGCACTGAGGAGAGGCTTCCGTCGGGCCACTCTGCCATAAAGCCCCGACTGGTGGATTGCTGCAGTGATGGTTGACTTACTACAACTTTCTCCCATCTCCCGACTGCATCTCTGGAGCTCAGCCACAGTGACCTTTGGGTTCTTCTTTACCTCTCTCACCAAGGCTCTTCTCCCCCGATAGCTCAGTTTGGCCGGACGGCCAGCTCTAGGAAGGGTTCTGGTCGTCCCAAACGTCTTCCATTTGAGGATTATGGAGGCCACTGTGCTCTTAGGAACCTTAAGTGCAGCAGAAATTTTTTTGTAACCTTGGCCAGATCTGTGCCTTGCCACAATTCTGTCTCTGAGCTCTTCAGGCAGTTCCTTTGACCTCATGATTCTCATTTGCTCTGACATGCACTGTGAGCTGTAAGGTCTTATATAGACAGGTGTGTGGCTTTCCTAATCAAGTCCAATCAGTATAATCAAACACAGCTGGACTCAAATGAAGGTGTAGAACCATCTCAAGGATGATCAGAAGAAATAGACAGCACCTGAGTTAAATATGAGTGTCACGGCAAAGGGTCTGAATACTTCTGACCATGTGATATTTCAGTTTTTCTTTTTTAATAAATTTGCAAAAATTTCTACATTTCTGTTTTTTTCAGTCAAGATGGGGTGCTGAGTGTACATTACTGAGAAATAAAATGAACTTTTTTGATTTTTGGAAAATGGCTGCAATGAAACAAAGAGTGAAAAATTTAAAGGGGTCTGAATACTTTCCGTACCCACTGTACATGTATGTAAACAGTCCAAGTCTAGAAAAAAATACATAACTCTGGCTTTCCCTCTGTTCTTATGGTTGTACCTGTGCCTCGCTCAGCCCCAGCTCTATCCTCTCTAGTGATTGGCGGATGATGCCGCTCTTCTCCTGCTCCACGCTGCCGCTCTCTGACGCTGGCCGGTTCTCCGTCGGCTGCTGCAGGCTCTCCAGCAGACTGTGGTTCTCTCCTCTCAGCGCCTCCAGCCCTGCGATCACCTGCTGCGTGCTGCCCAGAATCTCCTCAGTGGACAACATGGCTCCAACTCTGAGGTTCCTCCTCTTACAACAACCTACCTGGGAACAGCACAGAGGGACACTTAAACGTTAGAAGTCATAAAAGGAGTTCCACAGTCTCGGAGGCCTAAAGGTTAAAGGGTGCAAGTGCTTTTACCTCTCATCTGAGGGAATTTCTTAAGTTATGACAGACTGGCATGGTGGTTAAATATCTTCAACCAGCCCAGCTGCCCTTGATTTTAACTTTCCTTGGATAATCAATAAAATCTTAAAATCCCTAAAAAAAGGACACAGTGTAAGGAAGCTAAGATCGGTGTGATGTGATCATGTTTCTTAGACAGTGTCCTGGAAGCAGAGTTTTGGATGAGCTGGAGACAGGAGAGGGATTTTTAACTGCTTCTAGAGAGCAACCAATTACAGAAAACTAACTGAGTAGTTATGACGGCACAAACAACAGATTCCAGATTTTTGGCAAAAAGGAAATAAAGTATTAGAAACTTGAAATGTTTCTAAGATGATGAAAGCAGGACTGAACCATTGATTTGTACAATTACAATAACAGTATTAGAAGTAGCAGCACAAGTACTGTCAGTAGAATTAGTAGCCAATAGTAGCAGTAAGTCGGTACCAGTAAAAACATTATAATAGTAGTAGTAATAGTATATTCAACAGCTGTATATAACTGTAGTGGATGCAGTGGAAAAAGCAGTGCTGGCAGTGTTCAAACAGCAGTAATACAGCAGCAGAAGCAGCAGTACGAGTACTATAAGTATATTTAGTAGCTGACAGTAGTTATCAGAAGCTGTCGGAGAACTAATAGTAGAAGCAGTGCTGTAGTAGTATTCAACTTTATCTTCTACCATATGAAGTTTACATGCAAGCCAACTTTAAAATATCCCTGCAAATAATTCTGAATCTGAATTTGTCTTTTAAGTCAGCTGGTGAACACAGTCCCACTCTAGTTCTGAGTAATCTGACCAAAGATAAATAGCCAACACTGGCAACATTTGGAAAGAAAGTACAGGAAGAAAGAGAAATCAGGAGATGTTTGGATGTGGATTGGCCCAAGAGACTAAAGAGACTGAGCAGCCACCTACTCGTTCTGCCAAGTGAATCTACCTAGAAGCTTTGATTTCTTGTGGTTTTCACTTATTAAATTCACTTCAGTCATAAAATAGAATATGGAAATTTAACAATGCCAAGAAAATTCTACTATTCAGTAACAGTGGGCTGTGAAAAAACAAGAACACGGTAAAGCAAATACAACTATACACAAATACAACTCTACACATAATATAATATATTATGCTGGTTTAGTTTCCTCTTTTCTGGTCTGATCAGAGCAGACTGAGAGGAGAAGTGGTCATATGGAACTAAATACCAATCTTACAGTACATGCAGACAGTTTACTAAAGCAAATGTTTTGTTGGTTTAGTTTCATTCTGTTAAAAACAACATCCACATAACACCTTTTCCAAATACTCACAAACCACTCAAGCCAACATGGAATACAGACGAAAGACTTGATATATCTATATCTATAAAGCAGGGTTTTTTTTTATTTAATCACAGGAGGATTAAACAAAGAAAATGCTATAGTTTGGATTTTGGGGCTCTTCAGACTTTACATGTAACTGAGGAAAACAAACACACATATAATCTGCACGCGCTTTGTTTACTGTGGGCGACGCACCGAGCCTCTGTCTATTCAACCAACTTGCCAGGAATAATGTTTTTATATGCTAATTTCAACCCCTCAGCTGATTCATTGACGACTGCGTCACATTACGAGACATTTATGTTCAGTGTTTAGGTGAAAACATCACCGGCTGCTGTGCAACAACGTTTCCCTGCGAGGGATAAGTTATTCTCTCCAACACGATGTCAAACACACGGACTTCTTCTCAGATCCACATCAACAAAAAGTTATTTATAGCCTAGTTTACCTGCTAAGTCCAGGCTCCGGCGGCGTGGTTTCGTCCTCTTTTTGTCCACTCTCGAGCCTAATGTTACCGGATTTATTAGGAAAGCGTAACCTGTTCTTTACAGCGGGACATTTTCCGCTCACAGTATCTTACAGTTTGATCAATGTTTAACAGGTGGTAGGGTAAAAAAAAAGAAAAGAAAAGAAAAGACAAACAGAAGCAGCAAACGATTCACCTGCTGCCTCCTCAGCTCTCAGCTCCTCCTGTCATCACAGATTCATCAGAGTCAAGTCAGCATCGGTAACACACGCAACTTCCGGTGCTCACCTTCAAAGTAAAGGACGTTTAACTATCTAAATAATATCAATAATATAAGTGTTAAGTTCAAGGAATGGTTTACATGCATAGTTTGCCACTTATGAGTCATATCCTGTTTATGATCCAATTTGAGATATGGGATTATGTGAATCACGGCAAAACCTGGTTATTTACATTCTTTTATGAACAATTAAAACATTCTCCAGGATACCGATCCCTATCTTCTGTCTGTACAGGCTTGTCTTTGATCTCCATGAACTTTAATTTCTGTACCAAATGGTTTAACTGGGACTGTCCAATGTGTTTTGACTCTTTCATCTTGTCACCAGTAATTGTAGACAAGAGTGACAAGCATTACTTATTTGTCTCCAACTTATTCTCACCTCACACCGTTCATCATTTCATCTTCGTTTTTCTCGCCAGCTACTTCATGACATGATTTAAGTTGAAAGCGACAGTGAACAGACACGTGTTCACGTGCCAGAGAATCCTGTCTTTTTCTTTCCTCAGAGAAACACAATTAGTATGTTGGTTCAACTAACCTGGGATAACGGCATTGCTACATTTCTGCATGATATAATGTTTAAACATATAAACGCGGTACTCCAAAATCTAATTTACCTTAAGCTGAAAACACCTTTGTGATTTTGCAGTACATGGAGGCATCACTGAAACAAAAGCAACTCTGATGTGGTCGGTTTAGTGAGACCTATTTAAAGGTTCGCTCATTGTTCTGCACACCTAATCTATCAATGTATGTGTAAATGGATGTTTATCCTACAATATGACAGAAACAATATGAGACAACAGCACAATGAAGACTACGTAAAGATAAAAAATAAACTGTGAAATATTGTTGTTATAGTTTAATTACCTGATAATATCCAACTAGTAGAACTCAACTCAAGTTTATCGCCTTAAAATAAAATCACATCAAACACAGCGCTTTTATTCTGAAGGCAAATCCCAACGACTTCCTGTATTTGTCCAGTTACGTCTGCGTGTTTTGACGCAGTTGAGGAGCTTACCTGATCCCATATTTCCCACCATACACCGCGGCACCGGGGTCATGGGCTGGCCGTGATGTCCTGCCCGGAACAAGGCCACCTATCTGTCGGAGAGATTAACTGCCTGCAGGAAGAGAGAGATTATTAATGACAAATGATTAATGATTATAAATGGTTTACCATGACAGTCTCTATTTATCTATATAAATAAATAACCTCTTATATATTGAGGTTTTTTTCAGCAGAAAATTGAGGATACCAGTGTGGATGTATGAATTATTTGCCCTGTGCCTACTTGGTTCCTGAGTGTCAAAAGCTTCCCTGTAGACTCCACAATTATTTCCATGCTTTTTAAAAACGTTTTGATTGTCCTTCGCTCTGGGCCAGATGCTTCAAATCTCCCTTGGGTGTTCAAGTCCTCTGGCCCAGATGAATCGTTTGAGTACTCTTTTTTTTTTTTTTCATACTTTAATAAAAATCACAAAGGCAACTGTTTGTTTATTATTATAACTTATTTCTCGGTTCAATTCTCCACAAGGAAATTTAAACAATTTCCACCACATGTATCACGTAACGGATTTAGTTTAACGTGTACAGTGGGTTGAATTCTAAGAAACATTTTATACCATCTGCAATAATCACTCTGAACAACAACTCTGTACAGCTGCTGATTTTTATGTAGGTTTTAAATGTGTCTTTTAATGAGCCTTGTCAAAGCTGTTGTGGGACAGACACATCTATCTATATAATCTATAATTTAAATATACAGGGGTGTTTTACTTCTATTTATAAGAACACTACTAAAAAAATATTATGATGTAAATATTACTGACACACTTTGTTTTCTTACGTTACGTTGCTGCCACCATGTCACAGATTAGTACGTCCATTCAGTCAGATTAACCGGGTAGTCGTGACCCAGGGGTCACCGTGTAGAACCAGCATTAGTCTTATTAATGTCACATTAGCTAAGCCTGTGGAGGAACAAGGTTTTAGGAAACAATCAACCTGAGTTACGTTAAGACTTCATTACAGCAGCATCAGTCAGCGGGGCCAAGGCTCAGCAGCTTAATGTAAAGTGAGTGCAAACAAATACAGCAAGCACAGTGTGTGACCAAATACAGAAACGCTGCAAGTAGGGCACATGTCAGTGGTAACTTAAACGAGCTGTGTCCGTCCCTTTTATTGTCCCCTGGAAACAGTTTCCTTTGTCATCCGTTTTATTACCTCAGAGCAACAAAACCACCCACTGTGCCTCCCCTTTTTATTCAACATTAAGAATAATATAGTCCAAGCTACGAGTTTTTTGTGATCTTTTGTTTGATCTCATTACTTTTAATAATATAATTACTATTAGTTGAATTATTTACATAAATGGTGACATTAAAACCCAATAAAATAGATCTCTATAATAGCTCCTGTGTTTCAGTAAGTTTTCTGCTCACGTTCAAAACTTTCGGCACAAAATCTATCCCAAATATCTGTGTATCAAGAAAAAAAGTTGCAATATTACGAGAATAACGTCATCATTTAATGAGCAATCATAATATTTACTTAAGTCTACCTGTTCTATACAGTAGTCTGCTGTGACAGTGTTGATGTGGCAGTATACCCTTCTCTTCAAAATATATTTAAAAAATAATTTGAGCAAGCAAATGGCATTCATATAAATATGTTTTTCCCGTCACGGTGTGTCATTTGTACAGGAATATTTTTGTACTCTATAATTGTTTCTTATAAAAACAAACCAATGTCACGGAGTGGAGTTTTTTTCTCTTTTTATTATGTGTAGCAAACAAGCATAAATACATTTTCACCTCATTAAAAATAGACTCTGCTGTACATTCATTGCGTTTTACCAAAATCTCTTTTTTAACTGAGAGTTGAAAAGTGGTCATTGTACTTTTACGTTCCACCAAATTTGCCTCTAAAGTCAAATGTACTTGTACTGAATCTTCATTTTGATCTAAAAGTGATGTTTGAAATTATATCAGTGGCAAACTGAAGTTGTTTAAACAACATTTGATCTCTTCATCCTCTGTAAATCATCAACAGGTGGAGTGGAAGACCCCGCCCACCTTGGCGCCCTGCCCAGCCAGTTTGTTGTATTCAGCGACGGCCTTCTCCGTCTGCAAGACTCTGACGTCGACCCCTTTCTGCTTCACGAAGTCCAGAGTGGAGGAGGGAACCTAAGAGAAGAGACGGCACAAAACGGACTCATGGCATGTCTCCACAGAAGCTGCGTTTTTTTATTTCATCTCACGCGTGTCTAATGAAACAGATATGATCATATTTCATTCAATCCAGCTGTACTGCACCCTGAAGTGTATTCACACCGCCTCCTGTGTAGACGCGCCTCCAGCAACTACAACCCCGCCCTGTTAACACGCAGCCTCCATTTTCATGTCCAAGGTTTTTCATAGTAACATCCCAAACCAGTTAGATGATGATGACATAAAGCCCCTGGAACTGCACAGGTACTGACTCATCTGACCCATAAATGAAACCGCTGGTTTCCAGAGAATGTGGGAAACACATAAATTTACTTCCTCAAATATGATTTTGGTCACGTCCATTTCCCCTACACTGTCTGTCTTGATAGGTTTATACAAAAACCACAGAACGTAATTGAAAAAACAACATAATTTTTTCCCTGACTCTACTGTACTCATTCTACGTCTAAATCTGATAATGCAGTAAGCCTCATCAGTAGGAATTCTCAATGCATACTTGACATTGAAGTAGAATCACAGACTGTATATAAAAGTTCTGTTTTACCTGCAGAGCTTCACTCATGCCTCTGCCGATGACCAGCAAGTCTATTCCCTTCTTCAGCACCTCCTCCAGGTCAGCAGGCTGTACTCCTGGGTAATGCTGCGGAGCGAAAAGCAAAATAATATATGAACAATATCATGACAGTTAAAGGGGAAACCCCAGCGTGCTCTGCTAAGGCCTGTTGCTTATAAAGTGTCTGTCATATTGTGTTGCTAATGTACATGTACAGTGTGTGTATATATTTCAGTTTTATGGTTCCACTCACATCGGTCCCAGTCTCTCTCCAGTCCCAGGCCCGGCTGCCTCCAGGCCAGACCTTACAGTCCTTGTAGCTGGAGGAGCATCCTTTCACCTTCATGTGGCCCCAGGAGAGAGAGGCGATCTCTGGAGAGGACATGTTACGGGAGGATACCTGCTGTGAGACGAGGTTGAGACACAGACGTAACATGATGACTCTGTGCAGAGTAATGTACACGTTAGTTCCAGCAGGGCTTGAAAATCCTTTTAAAGGCCTCTCATTCACACACACAGCAGAGAGCCACCATGCAAGGTGCTGGAGCAATATGGGCTTCAATGTCTTGCCCAAGGATACTTGATGACATGTGGGAATCATGGACAACTTCTCTACCTCCTGAGCCACATCTTGTCAGCAAAACTAAAAACAAGCTTTGGCCATAACTGAACTAAGAAACTGTAACTTTGTGTTTTGGTTGGTTTGAAGACAAGGGCTATAAGAAAGGTGCATGACCTTTGTTCTAGCCCTGTGAGAGGTTTTGATAAACTTTTAACACAAGCTGTCTAAGTCCTTTGTGTTTGCCTTGATGCTCTCTTTATGTTGTTTGGCCACAGCACAAGCACATAATGAGAGATGATGGATTCATTAATGTCAAGTAGCTGAATTATATATATAAGCTTCTGTCATCCTTTGTAAAATTTTGAAAATGTTTTGCAAACTAATGTACTGTTCTGTCATTGTCTTGTTTTTATGATGAAGAAGACAACAGTATGCCACTGTTCTCTTCTCTAAAGCACGACAGGTGCATCTAAAAAAATTTAGACTATTGTGGAAAAGTAAATTTTCTTCTGTAATTTCATTAAAAAAGTAAAATATTCATATTTTCTAGATTCATTACACATAAAGTGATATATTTCCTTTTTTTTGTTTTAACTTTGGTGATTAAGACTCACAGCTCATGGATATCAAAACTCCCGTATCTCAAAATGTATTTATTTATGAATTTATAATATAGAAATGTCAACTAAAGGAGAGCTGTAATCAGCTAATTAACTCAAATCACCTGCAGAGGTTTCCATTAATGGGTGGCAGTAGATCAGTCTATAAGAACTTGGCTTGGAAATCGGAGGGTCACCGATTCGAGTCCAGCTTGGACCAAAGATACGGAGTGTGGGCTGGTAGTGGAGAGGCTGCCAAAAGCGGCCTTGTGCAAACCCCAGAAACCCCTAACTGCTCGGGGCGCCGCACTACATGGCAGTCCCCTCCTTTTGACATTTTTCCATGTGTTGTTACAATTAAATATTGAATTTCTCCTTCCAGGATTAATAAACATGTCTACTTCTAATCTCTGTCTGGTTCTGGCACTCACAGTAAACTTTTTCAGGATATTCAAATTTTTTGAGATGTACCTGTAACATTAAATACCCACAAATGTTCCAAGGGGTCTAGAAATAATTATAATCTACAAGAATCAGGTACTTTATTAGTATTGCTACTTAATATGCTGTTGATCATTATTATACCTTAGGAGTGAAAAAGGCTTCGTGATTGTGTTGAAGCAGCAGAGGATTATAACACGCAACAAAATAAGTTGAGATGATCATGAGTTTGTCAGCTGCAAAAGCCAAAACCCTCCACTGCCAGATCTGCTGTTATTCATAGGAGCTGACCGGAAGCTATTTTTGTACTGGCCATAGACTGGCTCATGCTACCCACCAAACCACTTAAATCTGTATGTCAAAATCTGGTGTTGCATTAACAAACCTCAACAGGTTAATAAAGAATTATAAACGGAGCTGCAATGCTGTTGTCAGTAGTTCATTATGTCATAAAAGGAAATCATGAAGCAAAGCCTTGTGCTGCTGCTTACCCTTTCTCGTGCCCACAGACTGGAAACACACCCCTGGTATTATTCTCCCTCCTGTAATTAAAGGGCAACACCATTCAGTTTGACTCAGATACAAACACAAGACCTTACTGCGAACATGTGACCAGATAAATGATGGTTACCAGCTCAGTAGTCAGTACTCATCAACAAGAAGTTAACAGTCCTTTCAGTCTTTACTTTGTTGTGGATATAAAAATATATGGAAACTACAGAACTTAAAGCTAATTTATTGTAAGTTGTGGCGAAGAGAATTAGCATTAGCAAGTACACTCTCGATCAACAGAGCGTCTGACAAAAACATTCTCATCTGTGGACTTGATTTGTAAATCACCTGCATTCATGTCTTTATAAACTAACTCTTTGGCCTGGCTAAATTCCTTTATTTTATGCATCGACATCCCAGACTTTCATTTTAATTGCCTAATTCTTCGGCAAGCATAAAGTAATTTAAAGCTCCCCAGTTGTTTACTGTTTAATAAACTTATAAAGTAGCAAAATTGAGCTTCACTTACACCTTGATGGATTAGAAGTAATGTTCTTCACATTAATTAATATAATACTTTAATTCTGTATACTGAGTGAGTTTTACTTCTAAAACTTTAGGTGCATATTAGTGACAATATCTCAATGTCTTTTTACTGAAGTTCTATTTTTATAGCAAATCTCTTCCTCTTTGTTTAACGATCTGAGTAACGCCGCATTCAAAGCTCAGCGTGCAGCACTGTAATAATTCTGTAGTCGGAGTAAAGTCCAGCGCACCTTTATCATTGAACACAGAGTGGGGGGTGCACCGGTCCTGGAAATACTGCAATACCAGGTCGATGCGTGGAGTGGACGGAGCAAGCCCCTATTCCATCTCCCTACTCCAAAAATCAATTTAATATATGGTCCCCGGGTAGGAGACGTATCAGATATTAAACTGATAAGAACAGATACTACACTTGATCTTAGCCAAAAGGCCGAGAAGCGATAACGTGATGACGTCGGAGGCAAAGGCCTCATTCACCGCACACTCACTTTCACTGAGGGTGGAAAAGCTGCGGGACACTTTAAGGACAGTCGGCAAATAAGAGCAGCAAAGGACAACGAGCGACAGTCGAGGAAAATGTCACGGAGTCGCTACAAATAATGTTATTTAGAAGAAAGAAACGAAAATAAAGTGGCGCCTCGACGCTTCTGGGTCACGTGGGGGGCCTTCTAATCCAATCAGAATTTAAAGCAGTAGACTCTCAACAACGTTACAATAATACAAACAACTGTGCGTATTTTACTTTAATGTTAATTCTAACAAACAAAAAGCTTTCATAACATTACAGAGTCCTCTGCGGGTGAAGAAACGGTTTGCTTTTTACGACATAGCGTCTGTTTTCAGAAACAAATGGAGCTCCGACAGTCGCAAGAGACTCTGCTCCCAGTGTGACAGAGGACATGTAGAGACAGAGCTGCACTTTCTAACCTCATGCCCTAAATATAAAACACAAAGACAAAAACACTTTGCAAACATTTCCCAAATATACCCCGAATTCGAATTCATATCACACAGAAACTCCCCTATTTACTGGGAGAAATGCCCAAATGCGAAATAATTGCTGCAAAATATGCCTCAGACTAACAAATAATTGTACAGATTTTCTGACCACAACAAAGCTCCGGTGACTATGCTAGCCGAGATTACTCTGTCCCATGAGGACTTTACACTCCTTAAGAAAGCGAACAAGAAGATTGCTGACCTTATGGAAGACATCCGACGACTTTCAGAGGAACTCAAAGAGAAAGATTCCCTGCTGACTGGCTTTATGGATGTGGTTTCAGTACAAGCCAAACAGATTGTTTCTCTTAGCGCAACCGCTAACATCCAGGACACCGTGTTTTGGGACCCCTCTAGTCTTCCCAGGCTTTCATCCTGCTCGACTCCAAAGCATCAGTCAACCTGGGCTGAAGTGGTGGTCCGTGGCTGCAAGAGAGGCTCGGACGGGGCTGCCTCTCCTCCGCACATCGGCCTCTCCAACCGCTATGCAGCCTTGTCTAACGACACTCCGGTCCATCCAGCTGATGCACCTGCGGCTTCGAGTCTCTCTGATACGGATCTCTTTCGGCGCACAGCGCCTGCCGACACTGTTGCATCTCCTCCACCGGCTGCTAACGGTGATCGGCTGGGCCGCCAGTCTGCCACAATAATTGGTGACTCCATAACCAGAAACCTCCGTTTCTTTAACGCTACCACTCACTGCTTCCCCGGTGCCACCACAGCTGACATTTTAAATCACGTCCTCCATCACAAGAGTGATAGTCCATGTCGGAACACATGACACAGCTCTTCAGCAGTCTGAGCTGACAAAATTAGATTTTAACCGTCTTCTTAACTTTTTAAATGCAGTGTGTAAAGTCCGTTTTTATCTCTGGTCCCATTCCCACAGGTGGTCGCGGTGCTGGCCGCTTCAGTAGACTCCTTGGCCTCCACGACTGGCTCCAGTCCGCCTGCAGGGCTCACCATGTGTTTTATGTGGATAATTTTAATATTTTCTGGCAAAGAATGTCTCTTTTTAAGACAGACGGACTTCACCCAAACAAACGGGGCTCAGAAATGTTAGCTGCGCACATACAGCATGTGGTGCGGTCCACACATGACTTACGTGAATGACTCATCATTCATTCAAATTTTTGAAGTACAAAAGTTGCCAATTACTTAATGTATAACAATATGTTGTGCTGTAAAAACAAAGACAAGAAACCAAACACAACATATCAAGCCTTGTAAGTGAAAGTAACAATGTGCCGCTTATGTTTAAAGTGAAATTATACAGAAGTTGTTCTAAATTTGTACAAAATACCACCTGATATTGATAGACCACACCTGTGAGTTAGTGACCACAGCAAAATATCTCACTGTCTACAACATAATCTTTTAAAATCAGGTTTTTCTGAAAAATGGTACTTTTGCCCCTGCTCTCAACTACTAGTTCTACATACAGTACCTTCAGTATCTAAATCTGATAATGCAGTAAGCCTCATCAGTAGGAATTCTCAATGCATACTTGACATTGAAGTAGAATCATAGACTGTATATAAAAGTTCTGTTTTACCTGCAGAGCTTCACTCATGCCTCTGCCGATGACCAGCAAGTCTATTCCCTTCTTCAGCACCTCCTCCAGGTCAGCAGGCTGTACTCCTGGGTAATGCTGCGGAGGGAAAAGCAAAATAATATATGAACAATATCATGACAGTTAAAGGGGAAACCCCAGCGTGCTCTGCTAAGGCCTGTTGCTTATAAAGTGTCATATTGTGTTGCCAATGTAAATTCTTGTACATGTACAGTATATATATTTATTATGGCATGCCGTTTAGGAAATTATATATATATATATGAAGTTTGTCCGTCTGAATATATGGAATGAAATCATCATCATCAGACGTCATTAAGGCACTGCCGCCATCTTGTGTTTTTGATGTGATTAATCCGTATGGATGTAATTGTGACACTATTTGGAGCATTGAAGAGATTACAAACACACTAGCAAATGCATGTACAAGCCATAATACTGGGAACCATATCCAGTAGTTCTCCTGATGAAATAATTTATTCTCTTTCATCGTGGAAGACCGAATGCAGGAAACCTCCCAGGACAGGCAGTTCCCGTTTAACAGGCAAACAAGCCTTCAACCTCACAGGTGCCCCCACAACAGCTTAAGTTAGTTTGCATCCGAATTCATCTTTTAAACACCAAAGTCACAGAAAAAATAACTTGGCAGCGGCAGTTTTTTTTGTCAATGGAGTTTGAAGAGAGCGATATAACAGCTATTTCTGGTTAAACACAGGATCTTACCCTTTAAAAAGTTACTGCCTGAGCCCTTTTGGGTGGACATATGAAGATTGTATATAGGGGTTGTTGTGGGGGGCACCTGTGAGGTTAAAGGCGTATTTGCCTGATAAACGGGAACCTTCTCACCTTCTCATTTTTTCAAGTTGCCTTTGCTCTGATTACTGCTTTGCACACTCTTGGCGAGCTTCAAGAGGTAGTCACCTGAAATGGTTTTCCAACAGTCTTGAAGGAGTTCCCAGAGATGCTTAGCACTTGCTTAGCCAGCTCACCCCAAACCAACTCGATTGGGTTCAGTTCCGGTGACTGTGGAGGCCAGGTCATCTGGCGCAGCACTCCATCACTCTCTTTTAGCTTACTTAACTTACTTAAGCTATACATGTCAGAGGTCGCACACCTCTGGAGCAACTAGGGGTTAAGTATCTTGCTCAGGGACACAATGGTGGATATCTCACAGTGGGAAATGAACCCGGGACTCCCACACCAAAGGCAAGTATCTTATCTATGCGCATATCAACACCTCCTTCTTGGTCAAACAGCCCTTACACAGCCTGGACGTGTGTTTGGGGTCATTGTCCTGTTGAAAAATAAATGATGATCCAACTAAACGCAAACCGGATGGGATGGCATGTCGCTGCAGGACGCTGTGGTAGCCGTGCTGGTTCAGTACGCCTTCAATTTTGAATAAATCCCCAACAGTGTCACCAGCAAAGCACCCCACACCATCACACCTCCTCCTCCATGCTCCACGGTGGGAACCAGGCATGTAGAATCCATCCGTTCACCTTTTCTGCGTCACAAAAGAGACGGCGGTTGTAACCAAAGACCTTAAATTTGGACTCGTTAGACCAAAGCACAGATTTCCACTGGTCTAATGTCCATTCCTTGTGTTTTCTTGGCCCAAACAAATCTCTTCTGCTTGTTGCTTCTCCTTAGCAGTGGTTTCCTAGCAGCTACTTGACCATGAAGGCCTGATTCGCAAAGTCTCCTCATAACAGTTGTTCTAGAGATGTGTCTGCTGCTAGAACTCTGTGCGGCATTCAGCTGGTCTCTAATCTGAGCTGCTGTTAACCTGCGATTTCTGAGGCTGGTGACTCGGATGAACTTATCCTCAGCAGCAGAGGTGACTCTTGGTCTTCCTTTCCTGGGGCGGTCCTCATGTGAGCCAGTTTCATTGTAGCGCTTGATGGTTTTTGCGACTGCACTTGGGGACACATTCAAAGTTTTCGCAATTTTCCGGACTAACTGACCTTCATTTGTTAAAGTAATGATGGCCACTTGTTTCCCTTTACTTAGCTGATTGTTTCTTGCCATAATATGATTTCTAACAGTTGTCCGATAGGGCTGTCGGCTGTGTATCAACCTGACTTCTGCACGACACAACTGATGGTCCCAACCCCGTTAATAAGGGAAAAATTTTTACTAATTAACCCTGACAAGGCATACCTGTGAAGTGAAAACCATTTCAGGTGACTACCTCATGAAGCTCATTGAGAGAACACCAAGGGTTTGCAGCGCTATCTAAAAAGCAAAGGGTGCCTACTTTGAGGAATCTAAAATACAAGACATGTTTTCAGTTATTTCACACTTTTTTGTTAAGTACATAATTCCATATGTGTTCATTCATAGTTTTGACAACTTCAGTGAGAATCTACAATGTAAATAGTCATGAAAATAAAGAAAACACATTGAATGAGAAGGTATATGTATATATTTCAGTTTTACGGTTCCACTCACATCGGTCCCAGTCTCTCTCCAGTCCCAGGCCCGGCTGCCTCCAGGCCAGACCTTACAGTCCTTGTAGCTGGAGGAGCATCCTTTCACCTTCATGTGGCCCCAGGAGAGAGAGGCGATCTCTGGAGAGGACATGTTACGGGAGGATACTTGATGACATGTGGGAATCATGGACAACTTCTCTACCTCCTGAGCCACATCAAAACTAAAAACAAGCTTTGGCCATAAATGAACTAAGAAACTGTAACTTTGTGTTTTGGTTGGTTTGAAGACGTTTTGAAAACTTTTAACACAAGCTGTCTAAGTCCTTTGTGTTTGCCTTGATGCTCTCTTTATGTTGTTTGGCCACAGCACAAGCACATAATGAGAGATGATGGATTCATTAATGTCAAGTAGCTGAATTATATATATAAGCTTCTGTCATCCTTTGTAAAATTTTGAAAATGTTTTGCAAACTAATGTACTGTTCTGTCATTGTCTTGTTTTTATGATGAAGAAGACAACAGTGACATGTATGTCTCTGAAGTTATATATTTCAAGCATTTTTTTGTTTTAACTTTGGTGATTAAGACTCACAGCTCATGGATATCAAAACTCCCGTATCTCAAAATGTATTTATTTATGAATTTATAATATAGAAATGTCAACTAAAGGAGAGCTGTAATCAGCTAATGAACTCAAATCACCTGCAGAGGTTTCCATTAATGGGTGGCAGTAGATCAGTCTATAAAAACTTGGCATGGAAATCGGAGGGTCACCGATTCGAGTCCAGCTTGGACCAAAGATACGGAGTGTGGGCTGGTAGCGGAGATGTTAAAGGGCAACACCATTCAGTTTTTTTTAACCAAGGTCTCTTTTATTTTCAGATATAACAAACAAAGGGAATACAATTCACACATGAAATAGTCAAATCTAGTTCCTGTCCATACAAACAAACCATCCCAGTACCCCCCACCCAAAAGTACCGGACCCCCAGAAAAATTCCATACATCCCGGCAGATTCATACATATATAATTAAAATAAGTAGGTAAACAAAAGAAAGAGACAACATCAATAAATAATAACAAACGCACAAACCAACCGACGAGAAAAAAACCAAAAACAAAGGTATGCACACATGATTGGGTTACATAGATATGTTAGTAGCTGCCATGCCTTCTACGAAGGAAATAAATGGCTGCCAAATGACAGAATTTTCTAGTGGACCCTCTTACAGTGTATCTAATTTTTTCTAAGTGAACATAACTCATGACCTCCCTAATCCATTGGCCATATGTTGGGGGGAAAGCATCTTTCCATTTAAACAGGATAAGCCTCCTAGCCAACAAAGAGCAGAAGGCCATCATGCTCAATTGACACCCAGAAAAGGTGGCATCCACCGGAGCCACGCCAAAAGGTGAAATCAGAGGAGATGGGTGTATTGTTCTCCCACATATTCCAGAAAATGCCTCAAAGATGGACTGCCAAAAATTGTGTAGCTTATGGCACAGCCAAAACATGTGCAGCAGTGTGGCAGGAGCCACAACACCATTCAGTTTGACTCAGATACAAACACAAGACCTTACTGTGAACATGTGACCAGATAAATGATGGTTACCAGCTCAGTAGTCAGTACTCATCAACAAGACGTTAACAGTCCTTTCAGTCTTTACTTTGTTGTGGATATAAAAATATATGGAAACTACAGAACTTAAAGCTAATTTATTGTAAGTTGTGGCGAAGAGAATTAGCATTAGCAAGTACACTCGATCAACAGAGCGTCTGACAAAAACATTCTCATCTGTGGACTTGATTTGTAAATCACCTGCATTCATGTCTTTATAAACTAACTCTTTGGCCTGGCTAAATTCCTTTATTTTATGCATCGACATCCCAGACTTTCATTTTAATTGCCTAATTCTTCGGCAAGCATAAAGTAATTTAAAGCTCCCCAGTTGTTTACTGTTTAATAAACTTATAAAGTAGCAAAATTGAGCTTCACTTACACCTTGATGGATTAGAAGTAATGTTCTTCACATTAATTAATATAATACTTTAATTCTGTATACTGAGTGAGTTTTACTTCTAAAACTTTAGGTGCATATTAGTGACAATGTCTTTTTACTGAAGTTCTATTTTTATAGCAAATCTCTTCCTCTTTGTTTAACGATCTGAGTAACGCCGCATTCAAAGCTCAGCGTGCAGCACTGTAATAATTCTGTAGTGAGAGTAAAGTCCAGCGCACCTTTATCATTGAACACAGAGTGGGGGGTGCACCGGTCCTGGAGATACTGCAATACCAGGTCGATGCGTGGAGTGGACGGAGCAAGCCCCTATTCCATCTCCCTGCTCCAAAAATCAATTTAATATATGGTCCCCGGGTAGGAGACGTATCAGATATTAAACTGATAAGAACAGATACTACACTTGATCTTAGCCAAAAGGCCGAGAAGCGATAACGTGATGACGTCGGAGGCAAAGGCCTCATTCACCGCACACTCACTTTCACTGAGGGTGGAAAAGCTGCGGGACACTTTAAGGACAGTCGGCAAATAAGAGCAGCAAAGGACAACGAGCGACAGTCGAGGAAAATGTCACGGAGTCGCTACAAATAATGTTATTTAGAAGAAAGAAACGAAAATAAAGTGGCGCCTCGACGCTTCCGGGTCACGTGGGGGGCCTTCTAATCCAATCAGAATTTAAAGCAGTAGACTCTCAACAACGTTACAATAATACAAACAACTGTGCGTATTTTACTTTAATGTTAATTCTAAGAAACAAAGAGCTTTCATAACATTACAGAGTCCTCTGCGGGTGAAGAAACGGTTTGCTTTTTACGACATAGCGTCTGTTTTCAGAAACAAATGGAGCTCCGACAGTCGCAAGAGACTCTGCTCCCAGTGTGACAGAGGACATGTAGAGACAGAGCTGCACTTTCTAACCTCATGCCCTAAATATAAAACACTAAGACAAAAACACATTTCCAAAATAGAAACTCCCCTATTTACTGGGAGAAATGCCCAAATGTGAAATAAGTGCTGCAAAATATGTCTCCTCATGCCATGAAGTGAGGACAACCAGTGGAACCTCAGACTAACAAATAACTGTACAGATTTTCAAATTATTATTATTTTGATCATTTGATATTTTAGTAATTGTTTTGTTTTTACATTTGATACTGATTTCTTTTCTTTTCTATTATTATTTTTTAATCAATTAATTTTTTTTGTCTATTAATATACACACACTGTTTCATTTATTTTTTAAAATATTTTTGTTGCTTTTTAACACACACACTTAACGTTTTATTTATTTATTTATTTTGATTTTTAATATTTTTTTAACACAAACACACACGCTTACTGTTTTATTTATTTATTTTATTTTAATTTTTAATATATTTTTTTCTTTTTTAAACACAAACACACATACGCTTTGATTACTTTACGCTTTAATTACTTGTTGAATGAAATGTATGGGACTGATTGTTCTTATGTTGTATGTATGACGCTTTGGCAATGTTGTTATTACATTCAGCCCAATAAGCTAATTTGAATTGAATTTGAATTGAGTCGCTAGAGGACACGAGACATTACTGCAGGTAGTACACGTTTAAATACACACAAGTACTGAAGTTTGCAGTGGAAAGATCCCACATTCAAAAATATATGCTTTAATGTGGAAACTGGAAATTACAAACTCAGATTAGTGTTTTATTTTCCGTTAGTGCCACTACAGCTGTACTTATTTCCACTTCATGCTACTTTGTACTACACTTCTGTACATTTCAGTAGCCTACTTTTCACTCCAGCTGACAGATAGTTACAAGAACAGTTACTTTGCAGATTAACAAAACGACAAGAACAAGTATGTAAATGTTAAACTGCCCAAGAGTAGTTTACCACCTCGACCAACATATCAAAATGCTGCTCACACATTAATCTATAAGTATTAACAACCCAGTACTGCAGTATTTGTATACAGTATGGGTAAAACACTGACAGGGCAAATCGTGTTTCCAGTGGCTGCTTTTACTTTTGATACTCGGAGGTTGCTGCTTCTTTTACATGAGATCAGATTTCTTCCTCCACCGGATTATAACGTGTATTAAATAATTAATGCAAATGTTAACTGCCAGTGTTTTTATCAGATGTGACTAACTCGAAGTCTTCGCAGTGATTTATAACTAAGTTCAGACACTGATTAGGTTTTAATTGAACATCATGTCGGGGGAGAGCGCGAACGCAGTCCCCACTACCACAAATTATGCAGTTGAGATTCCCGCATTTGGGGAATTCACAGGCGTCAGCAGCAACCTGGTTGTACAATGGTTGAGCCTCATCCTGGGTGAACCACCTTCTTGATCATGGTGTCTCCCCTGCCAGGTAAGTATGACTCGTTCCTCTCAGACACGAGCGCCTCTTTCTGGGAGGAACCGCTTTCTGTCACGGTTGTAGCTGAATAAACCCGCGACACCAGAAATCACCGCGATTACAGCCTAAAATAATCCCAGGAATCTCCTTTAGAGATGCTTGGAGTAAAAGCGCTGTGGAAACGTGATATTAAACGGGTTTTATAACCTTTTTATTAACGTTATGTACTGGAAATTAAGCCTGCAGCTCTACTGGAGGACAGATCCATTCAAAAAAACAACACATCACCTTAAAGTGTACAACTTCCGCATTGGATGCTGAGTCCGGGATTAGCCTATCAGAGAAGGAGAAAAACAAATTTTAGCTTTTACTAGTCGATATAATTTATTTTTGTTGGACTCCGAATGTGTGTCTACAACAAAATCTTTATCGACATCACTATGGTCGGTAATCAGTACACTTTAGTTTCCACATCTAAATATTGGATCTTTTTAAATCTCCCGCGACTCTTCTCACGGTGACGAACTGAGCTGCAGCGCCCTCTGCTGGGTAATTAAGAGCCTTCACAGTTCCTCTTAGCAAAAACAATCTTCCCCAAAGTGCTGAAGTTGTCACGAATATCCCATCGTGTTTGTTCGTACACGGCTAAGTAATGTGAAAGTTTTACTCAACAGGTGAAGGTGTGAAGCCAAAACACCTTTGAATACACGGGAATAAATGTTGATTCGTCCACGCAGTCGATAAAACTATCTAGTTGCCAGACTTTGCTGAAGCTTTGTTTGCTTCAAACTCCTAAAATATACTGATATTGTTGGCATGAGAGGAGTCTGACATTACAAAAAGATAACAGGTAAATAAACCTACCCCAACACGTCCTGACGCCCAAAACACACCTTTAAACCAGGTAATAATCACCCCCGACTCCTCAGAAATCTGCAGTGATGAAGGTCAGAGGTCGCGTTATGCAAATGAGCTCCACACCGCCTCCAATGAGTCGGTCAGATCGCTCAGTCATTTCTTTGATTGAACAGTTTACTCACGGGGACAAAACTGGCTGTTTTTCTGATTTTAATTTGGTCAGAACATGATTCTTTACTGTGATCAATAAAATAGATTTTTATTTCTCTACTTTTCTGTCTAAGTGCAGAGCCTTTGGAATAAATGCCCCCAGCTTTATACAGATGCATCAAAGAATAACTCTTACTCTCACTTTGGGATATGAACACAAGGTTGGTGTTCATATCCCAAAGTTTTCTTACATATAAGTCAGTAGGGCTGACACAAGCTGAGTACTACTACACTGAACAATAAGAATTATCAAAATAAATGTTATATAAATTACTGTATTGATGCTTGTGTAACCAGGTCAAATAGTGAGGGGTTCAAATCCCCAAATAGTCACCGATTGCCATGGGTTACCACACAAATAAAATTCAAAGGACATGAGTTTGGACTGGAAGGAAGATTTATTTAAGCAGTTAAAAAGATCTGGCTTTGGGCAATTTTATTTGCTGCACAAGCACAACAATAAAAACAAATAAGATGTGGATGCCAATACTGCCAGAGATGCTAAGGGATAAAAGCACACTGTTAAAGACACCTCAGCACCTACAGGGACCAGACCTGTGGGCCACCCAGGTGCTTTGACACCACCACTCGCACCGGCGCGCAGCCACCTAGACACAGCAAGATACACACAAACGTCACAATAAAACTAAGTAAAGCATGCACGCACAGCTGTCATACCCACCACCACATGCATTGAAGGGGAAAGGAGTTCCCACAATCCACCACCCTGTCTGTCCGTCAGAACTCTAGAAAAGGGAAAACAAAAAAAAGTGGCTAAGAAGCTGAGGAAAATCGCACAGCCAAAAACAGGGACAGCCGCCACACCCCTAGCAGATGCCGGCAGTTGGCAACCACATTCACAGGGGCCCATCCACCTGTAACAATTCTCATAAAATAGACATAACAATTCAAACACAAGTAGCAGCAGTTGTTTAGCCACTTCTGTTTTGCGTGCCTGAACAACCCTAAAATTACAAGAATTTAATTAGTTCAGTTGTCTTAACACATACTGCCAAAACATACTCGCTAAATACCCAACAATATTTACCTCACACAATGCAGTAAATAGTCAACCCAGCTCTGACTCCACCTCGTTTATGGATCGGATGTTTAGGCCCACTGCAATGTGAATCATGTTATCAAAAGGCACAAACTAGTAAACTTGCATAACTATTAGACAACATCTTTTTACCTCAGTGTTAACCACTGCCTTCTCTGTGGTGGACCTTTAGCACGACAGGCTATTCAGCTGATGAGGTCTGGAAAATAGGTGACTTAAAATACCTGTGATGAAAACAAATTAAAACATGTTCACAAGAGTTAAAAACATTTTCAGCCTTGACTCATAACTCCTACAAAACATACCTGCTCTCTAGCCACACTGGACCACAATGCCTACAGAGAGATCCTGGGTGCGCTCTATAAATCAACTCCTAAAGCAGCACAGGTGTGTGCCTGCTTCTAGAGACAGGGGGGTGGAGCTTCACTGAGAGGCTATAACCGCCCGTGGCCTTACTAGGCAAAAAGCCTGCCTATCACACTTGTATGCTGTTCCTCAAATGTAAGCCAAATGAGTAAATGTAAATGTTATCAATTGAATCCGTTCGTCTTTTTCTTTTCTGTCGACATCCAAGTTATTACGTTTGGCGGTAAAAAGCTTTTTATAGCAGCCCAGATGTCCTTCTTCTCCACATTGTCCAGCTCCTCCTCAGGGATCCCAAGGTGTCCCCAGGCTACATGGGTTATGTAAAACCTCTGTGTGTTCTGGGTCTACCAGTGAATGGGCCTGGAAATGCACATACAGGACAAATTGACTTCATCTGTGAGCCTTGGATCATCTTTCCATTCAACAATGTGGCTGTTCAAAGGGTTTTCACAATGCAATTAACCTTAATGTAAACCCTTTGCAATCACCTCTTGAAACCCAGGATCAAGTAATGTTTCACACAAGCAGTTTTGAAATACTGTTACCATTGCATTGAAGTTTGGGTCAGTGACTGTTGCCAAAATTATTTGGTCCTGCAAAGTGAACACCTGGTGTCAAATGTTAACCAGGATTTATATGAACTACATGGAAGTTCAAGCTGGGTTTTGAAATGAGTAAAGCCCTTAAAGTGTTTTTGTCTGGATCCAAGTTGTTTGTATTTTGCCTTCGCTTATTATGTGCCTCTTAACACTACTGTAGAAATGGAGAATGCAAAAGAGATGTCATGACTGAACCGGATTCAAACCGGAAAACCCTAGTCACACACAGACTCTCTTGTAAATTTGAACCAAAATCCACATACATGTGAGATTATTACTCAAATTAACTTTTAAAGATATCTATTCTCCACATCTGGGTTTCTTTGGCCATTCAATTGGTGGATGAGTTTAATAACCTAGTGATCTTTGTGCTTGTCAAAACTGTGACTCTGTGGGACTCAGACCCATCACCATTGAATCACCTCTTTTTTTATTATACATCCTATACACCACGATACATCTATTGCACCACATAGCTATCATATCAATACACTCGTGATCAACAGAGGGTCAAAACTGTGACTTCTGTTTTCCCTCACATTCCCATTATATCTACATTTCTGAGCCTTACTACAAGCAGTGTTTGTTTGCTGATTGCAGATACTGAACGGTGTTTATTGGCATTATATCCACAGCCTGGTCTCTCACCTGAAGTGCCTCCTTCACGCTTCTGTCGATGATCAGTGTGTCTATTCTCATCTCCGGGACTCCATCTAGAGAGCGGCAGGCTGCGCTCCTGGGATATGCTGCAGCAGAACAGTTTCACCTAAACTGTCTTTTCTTCTCATATAGTAAAGATCTGGAATGATAAAACTGTAATTACAGCTTGTTAGTGTTGGCAGGTTATCCTACAGTACCACACACATTAACTGTATCCATGAAAAACAGTAACTATCAAAGAGTTTGGTTTGGTGTGTATTCAAACAGTGCAAATGTCAGACAATCCAGTCAGGAGGTTGGTCATGCTTCTTCTTGTTCCTACATAAAGTCGCACCTTACAGTAAAACTATAAACATTTACCCCACATACAGTAATCAGACCAGACAACATGTTACTCGACAGTAAAGCCATACTGGATTTATTTTAGTGTAGCCAACTTATTGACAGAAATCACATCTCAAACATGAACAACAGCAGCTTCAAACATCAAAACGTCACTTTAGAAATTGAACACTAGAAGGGTTTTCTCATATTGACAAGACAACAACCATCGGTTTATTTCCCAGACTTTGCATTAATAAAGTGCCCCACTGCATAGGAAGGGACCACAATAACATTTAGCCATCACATGAACAATAGGAGAAAGGTTTATAAAACATACACTAATGTAGAGCAAAGAGATCTTACCGTGGGAATTTCATGACCATGTTAAAATATTTGAGAGTGCATATATACAGACAGCAGAAGGGGCTCCAAAAACACAGTAAGTCTGACATAAACTCTAACAACCAGCTGCGAGGTAAGTGAGATGAGTTCATCCCTGAGATTCCTGAGCTAGCACAGACAGTTTATTTCCAGGCCGAGACATTCAAACGTCTATTCACTCATTTTGGAGAACTTATGCATTTATTAAACATTAAGCCATCAACACTGCGTACAAATTTTGTTGAAAAATAGTTAAATGTCACATTAAATGAACGCTTCCTAAATTCGTACCATAGCTTGCTGTAGCTTGATGTGTAAAACAATAATTGAGATATACACCAGAAAACTATCCAGTCCACATAAATAAGACACATCCAGTCATCATTCATGTGATTTTTGTATAATCCAATCAATGACTGCAAAAACGGAAAACACTCCTCTAAAACAGACTAAAACCACACTGTGACATCTTTGACCAATGGGTTCAAGGTTAAGCTGACATGTCATACGACTTTCTATACCATTTAACAGAATAATGAAGAATTAATTCCTCATCGAGTGGTATTCCCCGTCACAACCTCCACATTGTCATGAAATGTGATTGGCAATCTCATAAAAAGCACATTTTTCCCATGATGATTGTATGCAATTTAAACACATAACTACAATTGTCACAATTTCACACTCTAACTTGAATTGGAAATGATCATGTGGTGTCAGTTTTAGGATCCTTTCTAAATCAAAACAAGCGAAAATCTGTTTCCTCCCCTCCAACCCATACCCTAAATATCCTGCTGGTTTAAGCAGCAAGCAACCTCTTTTACTGTAACAACACCTACTGCATACTCACTGTACTGCTTTTACTTTAAATAGTCAGAAAATATATCAGGCAAACAAGCTCACTCAATCTTGGGTTGGTTGTCAAAATAAGCAAATCCTTTAACACACATACCTGATAGCTGTACAAACATGTAAACATGTATCACATATAGTCACTGGGAAGATTTGTTTTTAAGAATTTTCTTCTTTAAATATATAATTTTTTAAAGCCAAGCACACCTTCTATAGGTACAATCAGCATGATGACACTGTATCATTCATAAGGCAGAACATTTGCATCTTTATTTGCATTTTAGTGTAGTGTCTCAAACAGAAACAATTGGATTAGTCCTCAATGCTTTGTTTCCTGAAATCTGTACCAATATGAGTTTTACCCTACTGAACCCTTCCAGTGTCGAGTCTTACGCCATGTCCTCCTCTTTTTATTCTGCACTGCACCAAACAAAACAAAAAAACATTCAGAGGAAAGGACTGAAAATATTTCAGTTTGTAAATCCCACATTTCAGTGATACCCAGGATGATGCTACACGCTCCCATCCCTCCATCAGGACAGGAAGGTCATGGGTTGTGGATGAACCACAAGATAGCGGTGAAGTTCTCTCCCACAAGAAAACCCTTTGTCCAGCTCTCCATCTCCGTGTCAGCAGCCATTCACATCGCTCACTCACGGAGAGTCCCTCCCTTACTGTTGCCTGTTGTTTCTTTGCAGCAAGGGAGTGAGCTCTGAAAATGAATCATTTTGCGCGTTACTTAATTATTATTTGGGGTTTTGTGTACAGGTTTATTAAGTCAAGTTTATTTATGTGTCGAAATCTCAAGTTTATCCCAGAGGGCAGTACAGCATTAGACTCTATCCTTAGGGAAAATACGTACAGTGAGGAAAATATAATCTCAATGTATGATTTTTTAACTATTTCTTTGCATGATACAGCTGCAAATAAGTATTTGAACACCTGTCTATCAGCTAGAATTCTGACTCTCAAAGACCTGTTAGTCTGCCTTCAAAATGTCCACCTCCACTCCATTTATTATCCTAAATTAGATGCACCTGTTTGAGGTTGTTAGCTGCATAAAGACACCTGTCCACCCTATACAATCAGTAAGAATCCAACTACTAACATGGCCAAGACCAAAGAGCTGTCCAAAGACACTAGAGACAAAATTGTCCACCTCCACAAGGCTGGAAAGGGCTACGGGGAAATTGCCAAGCAGCTTGGTGAAAAAAGGTCCACTGTTGGAGCAATCATTAGAAAATGGAAGAAGCTAAACATGACTGTCAGTCCCCCTCGGACCGGGGCTCCATGCAAGATCTCACCTCGTGGGGTCTCAATGATCTTAAGAAAGGTGAGAAATCAGCCCAGAACTACACGGGAGGAGCTGGTCAATGACCTGAAAAGAGCTGGGACCACCGTTTCCAAGGTTACTGTTGGTAATACACTAAGACGTCATGGTTTGAAATCACGCATGGCACGGAAGGATCCCCTGCTTAAACCAGCACATGTCCAGGCCCGTCTTCAGTTTGCCAATGACCATTTGGATGATCCAGAGGAGTCATGGGAGAAAGTCATGTGGTCAGATGAGACCAAAATAGAACTTTTTGGTCATAATTCCACTAACCGTGTTTGGAGGAAGAAGAATGATGAGTACCATCCCAAGAACAGCATCCCTACTGTGAAGCATGGGGGTGGTAGCATCATGCTTTGGGGGTGTTTTTGTATTAAGGAGAGGATGACCGGGGCCATGTATTGTGAGATTCTGGGGAACAACCTCCTTCCCTCAGTTAGAGCACTGAAGATGGGTCGAAGATGGGTCGAGGCTGGGTCTTCCAACATGACAATGACCCGAAGCACACAGCCAGGATAACCAAGGAGTGGCTCTGTAAGAAGCATATCAAGGTTCTGGCGTGGCCTAGCCAGTCTCCAGACCTAAACCCAATAGAGAATCTTTGGAGGGAGCTCAAACTCCGTGTTTCTCAGCGACAGCCCAGAAACCTGACTGATCTAGAGAAGATCTGTGTGGAGGAGTGGGCCAAAATCCCTCCTGCAGTGTGTGCAAACCTGGTGAAAAACTACAGGAAACGTTTGACCTCTAATTGCAAACAAAGGCTACTGTACCAAATATTAACATTGATTTTCTCAGGTGTTCAAATACTTATTTGCAGCTGTATCATAAAAATCATACATTGTGATTTCTGGATTTTTTGTCTCTCACAGTGGACATGCACCTACGATGACAATTTCAGACCCCTCCATGATTTCAAAGTGGGAGAACTTGCAAAATAGCAGGGTGTTCAAATACTTATTTTCCTCACTGTATGTAGCTGGAGCTAATAGTAAGCTTAGCTTAGTTTAGGATAAAGAATGGAAACCCTGTAACTGTCCAATGGGGACAAAATCTGCCTACCAGCACATTTAAAATTCACCAATAAACACATTGTACCGTTTAAACACTGAATGGTTGTTTTCACATGAGAGTGATCAGTCTTTTCATAAGAAAACAACTAAGCTTATTCCTCTAAATATCAAACTAATGCTTTAAGCATAGACATAAAGCATAAAAAGAAACGTTACCTAATCTCGTGTCCGTTTCATAAACTAAACAAAAACAACTAAATATTTCCATCCTGAAAGTAAAACTGAAAGTTAAACAGCATTTTCCTATAATGTGCTGTCAAACGTTCCTGTTTGTACTCTGAGAAATGGCAACAGGTTTGGGTAGAGGTAAATGTCATGATTGCACTTTATTGGCCTAAACCCTTTCTTCCACCTCCAACTCTCTTTTCAGTCATTTCTCATCCTTTCCTTCAACATTTCCTTAATATCACAAGGTAAAATTACACAAAATTAGTATTTGTCTCTATCCACAGACCAACTCATAGTTTTTTAATGTAAAAAACTGAAGATGGTTATAACTTCAAAAATAATTTTGACTATCAGTCTACACCAAGACTGATTAAAAGGTGCTATTATGGCTGGTTTATATTTTTTATAGATAATAGTTTGAATTGCATGATAATAAAGTAAACCAAACTGGTGTTCTAACAAAGTTGTGGGATAACACAACATAATATAAAGACAGAACTATACTAAACAATAACAAATCATTTCTCAATTTAAAATGTGATTTTTAATCTTTCATAGAATACTATAAATGAAAACAAATAAAATTCTGTCTTGTCCTGCCTCTGTACTCACCTTTCATCTCAGTTACCATCTTGCTGTCGTTAGTTGTGGCTGAGTCCGGACAGCTGCAGCTGTTCTTAGCTGCTTCAGCGTTGGCTTCTGTGAGGCTACTGGCAGAGTCTTCTGCATTCGTTACTTGATCCTGTTTCCCTGCAGCACCGGTAGGTGTTTTCCCATCCACACTGTCCATCTTCACCGGACAGAGAGTCTGCAGCAGACTAAAGATGTCAACGTTTTCTCCAGAGCGGTCACCTCGTCTCTTCAACATCTCCAACACCTACAGTCAGAGAACATACAACAACATTGGACAAAGAAAAGAAACAAATATATATATATTAATGTTTTAATTCCTATAATGTGTAATTGCATCCTACACTACTATTTACACTTATTAATGTGCTTTGATATCTATTTTTTGAGAGATATAGTAGGTAGCGCATCAGTAAACTTATATTTTGATCAAAACTGATGACATAATGGCAGGATTGAAGAAAACCTCCCAAAAAATAACAAGAATTTTTCTTTTACCCGTTTAGAGATGCATCCAAAAACAGTCCCTTGTTCCATCATTTACTACACCCTATATAATAGACACTCACACTAGTTTATTCAATAGTAAGAAGTAAACTGAGATTTTGGACATTTATAAATCATTGTATTGTGTCAGAGACACACGCATCTATAAAATGCTCATTGCGTTGTGGAAATGTTAGCAGACAGTGGACCTTTTTTTGTTCCAGTGTGAGCATTTTTGATGGCACATTATCGAGCATACATTTCACAATCAAGAGTTTGGAAACTGAACTCAAATGATGGACAGTAGTGCACAACACGGTTACATAGGGGGTGATCTTGGACACTGGCACACAAACAGAATATGTCGAAATACCTTGATGTATTTGTAGGACTTCAGTTCGCTGATGTTCTCCTCCAGGAAGAGCAGATACATAGGGAGATCGTTCCATTGGCCAGTGGCTGTGGGCAGGACGCCAAGGGTGGGCAGCAATTCGCAGGTCTTCAAGAAGCGGGCGTATCCATGGCAGTAAAGGGGACGGAGACTAGCGTAGATTACCACGGGAATCAGTGCAACGAACAGGGCCAAGTTGACAAAGCTGGAAACAGAGTAAAACGTTCACTGAGTGAGTTTTGATTGAGGGCATTTAATATTACAATCTGACCAAGTTATAGAACAACATGAGTAACACAATGACAAATGATCTACATACAATATAATCATCAAAACAAAATCACAACATTTTAAGTGAATAACAAACATGAAATTTCTCTTGAGAATGGTGGTAAGTCACATTACAAGAGAGACACCTTATGATATTAATGCCATCCAGAACTATTATTTAAATTCACACATTCAGCAGATTTCATTACAGAGCTATTGTTTTGGAGTACATTATATTATACAGGTGTTTATGTTATTGTGTCCACCCTCGTTGTTGTTGTTGTTGTTGTTGCAACGTGGGACTTTCGGCCTGACCCTCCCAACAAATATCTGATGTATTTCAGGTGAACCACAAATTAAATGAACCTCAGCATGATAACCAAACTTCGTACTGCACAGACAAATACCTCAGCAAAGAGAAGACTCCCACGGCAATGAGCTTACACTGCACCTTGTTCGGGATGCCAGTGTCATTTGCAAGCAGCCCGACACGCAGCTCACAACCAAACTCGTCTGTGACAGAGGCCAGGCGGAGGTAGTAGCCGAGGTAGAGGCAGGCACACAGCAGGGTGACAAATGTCAAGCCGCGACACAGCAGGTAGTAACACAGCAGCCCCCGTGAGCACCGCTTGGACATCAGAAACTTCTCCACCAGCGGGTAACTGAAACAGCCCTCGGTAAGATCGCTGGCAGAAGAGAATACAGGAGCAGGGAGAGAAAGACCAGTGAACAATGATGAAGTGATTTCATTGATTTGCTTAATAACTATGATCAAGATTAAAGAGATCACCTGTTATTTAATAGGAAATCCTCATTTGCAACAAAATGCTACATGTAGTGTCTCTAAAATGAGGCAAAAGTTAATATTTCAAGATTTTCATCCTCCAAAAGTTGCAAATTATTAACAAATTGATCACCTTGGCTTGAACTGTATTCCCTCTTAGAGTGTAATTTAGAATGCTTAAAATGTAATAATATTTTGCATGTGACATGTAATACTACACTATTTGTTTATATATAAAATGGTGTAGTAGTACCATACATAAAAAAAGGAAAATGCATACATTTAAACTGTGGGTCAGTAAACATATACAAGCGCATATGCAAAATTTCAGTCTTTATTTATTCCAGGAACAAAATCAATGATTAAATGACTATGAAATGAAATCTGTGCAGTAGATGGCTTCAGCCGGCTGCAATTTATTCCTTCAGGGCAATTGCGCGCATCAAAAAAGTAAAACGTGCTTCTTTTTGCCAGTGACAGGCTCAGACTGTTATGGTTAGAAGTCTTGCACAAGGACAATTGTCACTCTGAAATCTTTTGAGAGGCGAGTCGTTGCAGGATCACCACGGTGGAAACGTGAGACAGAGTTGGAGAGAGGAGTTTGTTGTGTTGGAATAACATTAAATAAAGTATTCCTAGCAGTTCCTCTACGTATAAAACAAACACTTGTTAAAAAAAAAAAATAGGTGTCACCAGCCTGTCAGCGGCACAATTAAGCACTTTTTGTGGTTATTATTGTGATGGGTGCAATTGCCGCTAAGGAATACAACGCAGCCACTGCAGCTGTTGGCTGAAGCCATCTACTGCACGGATTCCAAAAGGTTTAAAGGTTTAAAAATAACTCTGAACAAACAACAGTGGGGTTTGAACATTTGCTTAAAGTAAAAAAAGTTGGCTGCTAAACTCTAAAACAATCCCATGCTATCAACCTTGCCTCTTTTGGAACAGTTCACCACACCACAAGGTCAAATACTGTCCCAGTGCTTGTGTCACAAGACTTAAATCAATTAAATTATTCACGATGTCTCGCTCATTAAATACACAGGACTTATGAATGCACCTCTGTCAACAAACTGGGTTGGTTCCAGAATTGATTTAGAGATCATTTCTATTGATAAGTTCATTATGATCCCCCTATTGTCATATGGTATTTCACATGCTACCCTAACTCCAACCAGTTTTCTTCTGTGATGCTAAACCTTAATTCAACCTTAGCCTAACCCCAACCAATTCTCTCTGCAAGTCTGAGTTGATTTCAGGTGTTCTGCTGTACCTGTCTGAGGTAGTTTTTGAGGTGGACATGCGTTTGGCCAGAGTGACAGCATGGTTATAACACCGGTCCAACTCTTCCATGATGAAGCTGAGGTCCGACTGCAGGAGGGGCGCCACAGAAAATCTCCAGAACAGCGCTGGGGTGTACATCAGCACCGCCACCAGCAACAGAATGTAGGGAAAGAACTGGAGACAGGATAGGGGTCAACAAAAATGCTAATTGACAAATCATATTATTGACAATAACCTTCCTAAATTCCTCAAAGTTTAGAGACAGGGACAAGCCATTTAAGTTATAGTACCACCTCCCAACCACCACACGGCGGACCCTCAAAGCGTTGTCTCCAATTCCATTCGATTATTATCTTTTATATCTCATTTTAATATACTGAATCACAAAATTTAAAATAGAGGAGGGAAGTGGAGATAAACCAAGTACCTCAGCAATAACTGTAAAATAGTATTATTATCAGAAAACTAGACAGAAAAAACTTCTATCCACTCCAATGGATGTTATGCGCCAAAGGGTCTTATTTTGTATGTTTTATTTGAAATGATAATATAATTTGAACTTGAATAACTTTATGTGTATTTATACCACTTGCTTTATTAAGTAAATGTTTAAAAACATATAGTTTTTAGGACCTATATTGAGTTCCACTCAATCACTTCTGATGTCAAAATTAAATATATTGGGGGAAAAGGTTTATAGGCATAGTTTTCGACTTCAAACAACAACAGACATAAACTAACTAAACAGTGTCAGATGTGGGCGTGTCCATTCTTATCCATGACCCAAATTGAACTTAAAGTATAAAGGGAAAAATTTGTTTGATTATGTTTTAGAGATTAATGGAGGAACAAATCAGCTGTTTTTCATAAAGTTTCCGTAACTGTAATGATTGCAGTACTGCAGAAAAAACATCTTTTAACAGTGATACAGTTATGTTAAAGGATGCAATTCACAAGTAGCATAAATGACTGTTTCAACACAAAACAAAAGCTGCCTCTGCACTACTGACGTTTAATCTTCTACTTTAATACACCATACCAAGAAAACATACAGGGGAGACTCACATTTTAATCATTTAACACATTAATGATGTGACTCACTGCTGTGTAAAGAAATCATGTTACTTAATGTTTAAATTTTAAACAGCAGCATCCTGTTAAACACTAACTTTTTGGAATTTTCTAAGAAAATTACTGTCTGACATTTATTATTTCCCCACTGCATGGCACATTTTTCTTTATTGCATAGCATCATCATGCTTATTAAAATACAGTCTGTTCCAGCAGTAAGACTGTCTAAACATGTCTTATTGTTCTGGTAGAAGGTGAGTTACAAGGCATGTTCCCATATGGTATGTGTGTGGACATGTTTTAATCAAACTTATGTCAATCAATTGAATAGGTTCAGTAAATGCTACCCTGTTTGTTTGTGTGTGTGTGTGTGTGTGTACCTTGTGCAGCCACAAAGGTAGATTGTGTGTATGTACGTCTGCCCAGCAGAATGAATCCACGTATGCAGCCTGCCTCCAGGAGAAGGTTGTGGGAGCAAAACAGCTGATCTGAGCACCTGAGAGAAACATAAAGAAATAAAGTGCACGAGTAAGTGAGAAGTTGTAATGGAGCACAGCTGATTTATGTATAGACAGTGGAAAAACAAAATCAGGATGTTCATTGGTTTAACACTGATCCATGATTACAGGATTATAATCAGTTTGAACCTTTTAAGTTTATGTAAAAGGTTCAAAGCTTATGTAACGAAGGATTTAGTTTTTTTCTTTTGAATATCTTCAGTCTGCAAAATATTTGTTGACTGTGTGCTTCTCTATGGCCTTAAAATCTGCACATCTCTCTCTGATTCTCCATCCGATTGTTGTGAATTGATGTGATCTGGGCACGACATTTCAGGTCTGTGGTTTAATATATAGTAGACGCATTTGTCTTCATGCGTGGCATGCTGGTTTGAAATTGTGTCCAACTTTCGCCGGTGCTGCAAAACATCACCATGTCACATTAATACCTCGCGGGAGCAAGGTGGCTGCAGGCACCGAGTCCGGCGGCTGCAGTTGCTTTTCTCCGGCGTACAAAGCTGGAACCACACTACTTCCTGGTCTTGCGGCATTTTTCAAGATCAGTCATTGATTACAGCTAATAATACGCTCACGCAGGTAGAATGTGTCCAACATGACGGCGCTGTTTTTACACCCCGCCACTGCAGGCACCTGCAGCTCACATTAGCCTATCAAAGAAAGTCAGCCTCCGTCATCTCGAACGCACCTAGTGTGTGCAGGTATCCTGACTAACATGATCAGGCTTCACTTAGCCTTTGCTTGAACCTGAATCTACAGTTTTTCAGTCCTGCAAAGTTCCTTCCTAGAATAACCCTTTAGTCTAGACATGAACTAGTCCAGTTCTGGTCTTGGACGAGACTTGTCATCTTGACTCTAGTTTTGGCTCTGCATCCCAACTCACCAACTGAAACTTCTTGAGCGAAAGCCAGAGAGATCAGCAGGAGGGGCAAGCCCACTGCCACACAGGTCACAATCTTGTCCACAGCCAGTTCAGTTCGGATGTTCTTGTATCGGGCCTGGTTCTGCTCCTTCAGCAGAAAATCACTGAACACGTACTCTGTAGCTACGCTGGCGATGGCCATCTCACCTGTCTTCTGTTACCAGCAGCACATATAAAATAACACCTGCGGACAAAAAAATCCAGAAACATGTTTCAGATATTAAGATGAATTCTCTGTGTAAACTGACATGTCCCTCAACACTGTGAAAAATGAAAGTCATTTTGCCTTTTTGTCAGGCAAATTTCAGTTGCAGAATGCAAAGCAAGGTGTCAGGTAAACAGTCTGTCCCAAAGACAATCCCAGAGAAAGTTTAACAGTCTGGTGGCCGGTGCTTGCTGTGCTTCGTAATGCAACTCTAACACATGAATAAGGCATTACTTTGCTGGTATGACATTTACAAACTTTGTGAAAATGATCATCTTAATAACCTTAAAGGAATTTCAGTATTTTTAAACCTGGGTCCTGTTTTCAAATATTTTGAATGAATAGTAGGTGCAAAAAGTTTTGGAATCTGTGCAGTAGAGCTGCAACGATTAGTTTATTAATCGAATAGCTGACGATTAAATTAATCAATTCATCTGTTTGAGTCACTTTTTAAGAAAAAAAGTTGAAATTCTCTCATTCCACCCTCTTTAATGTGAATATTTTTTGTGTTCTTTACTTCTCTATGACATTTAACAGAATATCTTTAGGTTGTGGATGAAACAAGACATTTCAGGACGTCCTCTTGAACAGTGGGAAACACTGATTTTACACCATTTTCTGACATATTATAGACCAAACAACTAATCGAGAAAATATTCGGCAGATTGGTCGACTATAAAAATAATCACTAGTTGCAGCCTTAACGTGCAGTACATGACTTCAGCCAGCAGCCTCAAACCAGCTGCAATGTATTCCTTCAGGACTACTTCATTTTGCCGCCAACAGGCTTGGACAGTTATACCAGGTGTCTGACAACATCAGTGAAACGACCCCTACGAGTGACTCCCTGTGACACCGTTTGTTTTAGATACAGAAGTCTCCTTCAGGGACAGTTCTCGCTCTGAAATCTCATGAGACGAGTTTGTTGTGTACATAGAGGAGATGCTAGAAATACTTTATTTCCTAACATTTCTCCAACACAACAAACTCCTCTCACCAACTCACATTTCCAGCATCGTCTTCCTGCAACAACTTGCCTCTCATGAGATTTCAGAGCGAGAATTGTCCTCATGCGAGACTTCTTTTTTTGGCTAAAAACAAAGGGTGTTACTGGGAGTCCTTCGTAGGGATCCTTTCCATGATGTTGTCAGACACCTGGTGTCAGTATGAACCTGTCTGTGGCAAAAAGAAACACTTTTTGTGGATGTAATTTAGAAGGGTATAATTACCTCAAAGGAATAAGTTGTAGGCACTGCAGCCGGTTTGAATTCATCTACTACAAAGACCTTTTGTACCTACTAGTCATTCTAACTCCAAAATATGTGAAAATAAGCCCCATGTTTTAAAATACTACAATTTTCCTTTAAAGTAAAGTGACATTTACATACAAATACATTTTAATCTTGTTATTATGGCGTTAAATCAAGATTAAATATTAATTTTATAATAGGCAGGTCTTTTCCTTACTCGTTCTGTCTCTCCTACTTTTGTTCACCAATGACCTAATTCACCAGGTCACACGCATACTGTCAAAACAAGTTTGAGGAAAACAGGATACTTGTGATATTTGACAATGACATTTTCATTTGAGTAATACCTTCCTTATTTTCTTTTGTCCAATTTATAGTCACTACTGGATGCTTCAAGCCAAAAATGCTAAAATACTGGTGGTACAGAAAAACTTGACATGTGGAGCAACTTCTCAACCGGACATTTATGCTTTGATAAACGTTTATGATGCATATTTTTTGTAAATCCGGTTGAGTTTGTTAAATAACCTCAACTGATTCATAGCATTTTACAAGCTGCAAAGCCAACAGTGTTTAAATCTTGCCTAATGAAACCTCAGCTGAAATCATAAATAACTTTAATTAATTTGCATAACCCGGTCTAAATTATTATAAACCGTCACTAATTGTTTTGGTGATGATTCATAATTTACCCGCCATTTCAGTCATGACCACTGATTTATTAACCAAGGTTGAAAACAACTTGTGACTCTCTTCCCACAACAACAACAACAAGAAAAACAACAGGTTCCTTTGTTTATCTGGAGCTGGATTTTTGCAGTATAACTAACGTTACTTTCAGTTTTTATTCATTCTATTTTTTCAGCAAAAAAACACTTGATTTGCAGGCTAGGTTAACTTTCAGTACGTTATTTAGCTAGCTATGAAGTGTGACTGCTCAGAAAACGTGTTTAGGGAAAGAAGAAACACGTTAGAAGTTGTTGTAAAACGAAACTATGAACTTGAACTTACTTACCGACCTGACTGTTAAAGTGTCATGGCTGTAAGTGCACAGCTTCGGCTGCAGCAAAAATAACACTTGGGTGTTTTCCAGGACTGGAGCTAAATGATGTGGCAGACTAAAGTTACACATTCAACAAATGAAACACTTTCGAGTCTTCTTCTTCCTGTAAGAAAGAAAACTCCTTCCGCCTTCTTTAAAAACAGATGCATTCAAGTGCAAATCGGAATCTCTCATATCCCAGCTGTAATGCTGCCTTCAAATGAGCGTGTGAGTTTGTACTTTGGAAAGTCGAGTACATACGCAGGGTTGTGTTTATTATCATGAGAAGGTTATTACTTTGTTAAACTCATTTCTCATTACCATGCATGACGTTAAAATGCAGTAAATCAGAAAACCATTATTTCGGGAAAAAATAAATGTAAATAAAGCTTGGACAAGATGCCCCTCAACACCTTAGTTTACTTGCATAGTTTTCTAGATGCCTATGGGATTACAAAAATAATTTAAAAAAATATTTTGCAAATCTTACAGAGGTCATATGATTTAACAGCCTTTTGGTTTGTACACTTAGATAAAAAAATATATTGCTTAATGTTAGCAGCCAGCTCCAGAAACTTGGCTTTAGTTTCAGGAATTTTGACATATGCAAATAAAATTTTGTTAAAGTAATAATAAAAGTAAATTTAAACCTCTGGTGTGATTTAAAGTCTAAAATACAACCACACGAAATCAAGCTATGCAGTTAAGATTGCCACAATATTAAAATGAAAAGAAATGTCCCCTAAAACTATTCTTGTTTCAAAATATAACAAAGAGCTCAAATGCCAAGAAATGCAACCAAAATTTGTCTCTTTGTGATGATGTTGCCTCTGATTTGGTTTATTGAGTTTTCCTTCTTTTAGGAAGTGTTCCTGTCTGAAATATCAGTGTTTTCAGTGCTGAGAACAAACCAAGCAAACCAAATGACACGCCAAAGCTGATTTCTTTACCTTTCAGGTCTTTGTAACAATACTAGTTTAGGGTTGCAGTTATTGTTGGATGGTTTACAATTTTCTTTTTGTATTTAGTACTATCCTCCCTCCAAATCCCGTCCGCCCCAGAACAACTTTAAGGATGCCCAAGGATCTCAAATAATCACAGTTGGGTCACCAAAGCTGCAGTAAATAGCCACTGGTGTGTGCTGACTGGGACCAGCATTCAAAAGAAGTGGTTCCCATCATGTGGTTCAGGACACTTCCACAATGTCAGAAGATACATTTGTGGTTTTGAGAGATGATTTACAGAATAGAGATAGAAACGAAATTAAATTCTCAAATCTCTTTTTTCTTGGTAAATACTTAATTGATCACAACAAGTTGATATTGCTTAATTATAAGGGATTATTAGGCTAAAACGTTGCAGGTAACAGTCCCACAAAGAACTCTACACCTGTTTATGCCAACACCCTAATGCTATTCAGAGTAGCCCACTTTAGTATTGTTTGTGTTACCGCACATATAGTATTTCTCAAAAAATATACTTATGAAAATGTTTTCCAGAGAATTATCTCAGTACTAGTTTTAAGATCTCCGTACCTTGATGGTAACTTTGAAAATTATTATTTAAAGAAGACATGTCAGGGCTTTAAGAGGGAGATATATATAAAGAGAGAAGACAGATTGTTTTCCAAATTGTGGTGCTTACTGCTAGTTCATCGCATGTGTCCCAAAATCTTTTACTCTTGTAACTGGACAGGATGGTGGTGAGCAGTAACCTTAAATAGCTTTAAAAGCCCAATTTGTGTCCAAGAGTCTGTATTTTTCTACAGTGGAGGCTTTGTCTCTCTGTGGCAAATGTGTTCATTACAGGCAGCATGAAGTTAACATTTGGGCAAGTCAGCACAAGTAGCTAAGCCTGGAAAGGGGCTTTGGTTGGTGGAGTTTAGACATGAGTTTCAACCAGAAAGCAGGACAATGTTTTGATTCAATCGTCATGATTAATGTGAAAAATTACGATATCTTCCTTTAATTGTGAGATATTTCCAACAGTCCGTAAATGCATCCTCTAGGGCAGCGTGTTTATCTACGCAGGATGTATCGGTGAGATCCACAAGAGACTGATTTAAACTTCATGTGTTGAAAAACTAAGCTGCACATTTAAGAACAAATTATGAGAAATGAAACATCAGTTTGGTCTCCATCATTCACACCTACGTTGTGTTTTTATTTATGTTTCTAATTTTTGAGGAAGACTGATGAAGGGTAATTATACGATACTTTATTTATGCTGGAAACATATAAGAAATTGAAAAGCCATAACCATTTTGAACAGTTTTCGGATGTTGGTCTATCGCGTTGAATTCTGGGCATTTCTCGCTCTGCCCTCCCTGGTCCTCCCAACTTCTCGCAGCTGCGTCAAGTTGCTGTAAAATACGCAGAATGATACCGGAAGAGGGAGGATTGTGTGTTTAAAATAAAAGCATAAAATATGTACATTAGAGAAACAAATAAAGAAAAACATAACCATCAAACTGTGTAAAGTAATAAAATTGGAATGTAATAGCTACCGGAACTAATAGAGGTCATCCACATCCTTCGCTTTTGGTTCTTTCTTTGACGAACCCAGAACGTACGCCCCCAATCGGTTTTATTTTGAAACTCTTGCCCAGAAGCTGTATGCTCTCGTTTTGACTAGCTTGACTACGGTAGCCGCTTCACTCGCTCCATTCATTTCATTCGCACACAGTCGCATCCTAAACAGCGTGCCCCCCTCCTCCTGTTTCACTCCGCCTGGAAAGATGGCTGCTCCGGTGGTGGTGAGAAGCTCCGGCCCGGCGCTCTGCCCGAGCTTCGCGGAGGTCTGTTCGTTCCTGGAGCGGTACGGAGCGGCGCTGGATCTACCCGAGATGACTTTCCCGCAGATGGAGAGGTATCTGCGGGACACGACGACAGGTGAGAGGCCGGTGGTTACTGGTTGGCAGTGGGGCGAAGAAGTGGTGGAAAGCTGCGACACTTGAAACCGAAGGAGAAGGGGTCCACCACCACCACCACCACCACCACCATCATCATCGTGATGATGATGAGGATGACGAAAATGTTGAGAGTGTGTGTGGCCCCGGCAGAACAGCGTTATTGATTGATTGGGAGCTTCTACGCGCTCTTACCGGTTATTAACTCAACGACTGTCAGTTTTCTTGAAACACAACCTTTTTTTATTTTTTGGCCCAAGTTTCTTAGGAAGCATTTGAACAGAGAGCCGCTAACATGAAGCTAGCTCTACATTACACATACTTTGGACTGTGTGTTGTGTGTTTGTGCTAAAGTAAAAGCTGGCGAACGGATACAGACGGGGGTACAACATTTGGCAAGCTACCTCTGTCAAGTGACAGGTCGTCGATATTGTTGTCAAGGCTGGTATTGATCTGTTAACGCTAAAGTTGGTGTGGGAGCCATGATGCAGCACAGCCCAGTGACCACACACAGCCAGCCAGCTAGCTCCGGAGTGTTGTCAGGTGTAATTTTTCACCGGCCTTGCCTCACAGGCAGTCGGACTGAAAATGGCATCAGTCTCCCCCTGTGTTTATGTGTTGATCACGTGCTCACGGGAATTATATTTCCCACTAATCGATGTGTAGCAAAGACTACTGTCAAAACTGAGCGAGTGATGTTAGCTAAAAACATTGGATGTTATTTTTTTTTTGCCATTGGTAGAGTCGCTGTCAAATCTGCACAGGCGCAGTAGGGGCGGTAGATGATGCTAACTTACCAGTTAGCATCAAGGACCTCCGTCAACTTTTAGTACAAGTGTAAACACGGAGACCATACAGTTCATTTACCATGTTATTGTTTATCAGAAAGAGATGTTTGAGATGTCTTGTTAGTAACTAACATTTGCAAACCGTGGCAGCCAACCTCGCTTGTTAGCTAACGTTAGCTATATTAGTTTTCAATTACCGTTAGCTTCGCTGCTTAGCTTCTAACGTTATATACCGTAACGTAAAAGCGTATAATAAAGTCAGACTTAACAGCGAATATACGTACTGTTGTAAGCTATAATATTTATCTGACATTTCAGAGTCAGGCCTGATTAATTTCGTTTTTTCCTAGTCGGGATTCTGTGCCAGTTAATGTGAAAACAGAAAATGTCAGAACCGTTTCATAAGGGAAACTGGAATTTCCTGTAAATATACGAGTTCCAAAACGTCTCACATCAGACCACACATCATAATTCTTTTAAATGTTTTTGTTTTCAGTAAAGTGCGTGTTGCAAATATCAGTGGGACTTTTTCTTTCATTTCGAAGCCAGCAGAGAGTCATAACAATATAATAACAAGAATTAGGGGACATATGTAACAAATCATGACAATTGTCTGTTAAATCCTGAATAAAAACTAAAAATTCATTTAGAGACAATACATAATAATGGTAAATAAAAACATAAAGAATAGGGATTACAAAAAGGAAAGTGAAAGTAATTGTCAGAGGTGTGTTTTGATGCAGTCAACATTGAATCTAGTCTACAGGTAAATGTGACTAAGTTACAATCCCCTATTCAGATAAATATCCTTCAAAAAATAACTTTTCTGTGTTCAGAGTTTTTAACAGAGGTACATTTAATTGAGCTTTTGGATACACCCTCAAATTTGGCTTTTCTTGAGGCATCTCATCTTATTAATATCTTTAAAAGAGTTAAAGATTGAAAATTAAACCAATTTTAGAGTTTTTGGGAGAGTAGTAGTAGAAAATTTGCTTATTTTAACAGTGTCTATCGGAGATGTTTAAATTCAATCTTACTGAAGCAAGGAATTAAAACCCTTACTCCAAAACAACACAACACTTTTTATTCATAACTGGCGACCAATCATTTTATTAAACAACAACTAAAAGATGAGATCTTAGCTGATTATCTGCGATTTGGATCACACAACCTAATTGATGAAAGAGATGTAGAAAAAGCAATAACATAAGTGGTGTTTGATAGACTAATTAACTTCTTGAAGATGAACCTGCAAATGTTATTTTTAGATTTTCATAAGGCTCTTGACTGTCAGTCACAAATATATCTTTTATACCAACATTAGAGCCCTTTTGTGATTCCGCAAAAATAAATAAATTGCTTTTAATGACTGTGTTTACATTTACACAACTATCTACACTCATGAGAGATAAGAGGGAATAGGCTGATAGGCTACCATTAAAATTTAAAAAGTGGTGAAAGGTTTTCCTGAAAATTAAACATTTAGCTGTGAGATCACGGGTACCCGATTTTTGAGAAGCACTCACATACTAAACATCTATTTATCCACCACTGAGTGAACAACATAAAATATTCATAAGCTTGCACATCACCAGTCATCAACAAAAATTTTTTAATATTTCACTGCGGAAAACACATATTATAAGCAGCATACACTGATCAGCACATGTAAAAACAGTGACGTGTGTGTCTCTTTTTATTGCTTATCTCAATAAAAAGTTGCACTGATGAACTGGCTCATAAGCCCTCAATGATTACAGTACAACTAGACAGTACTAGATTACAGTACTACTAACCAGTCTGAGTCTGTATGAACACATTTTACATTCATGGCTTTAATCGTAAATGTCATTTTCCTTTTTATATATATATAGGTTGTTGCTGCTGGAAGGAATGTGAAATAAAAATACAAGCAAGTGCAGGACCAGTGTTTAGAGTGTAAGGCAATGTTGTCAAGTTGTTTATATATACAGTATTAAGTTGAATCTTGAACCCAGTTTAAGATTTAATCACATTGTTGAGTCTTTACTGATCTCTGTTTCTCATGAGAAACAGAGATCAGTAAAAAAAAAAAAATTACAATCTAAAATTGTGCAATCTAACAGTGTTATACAAAAAATAATTAAAACATTGACCAGACATGAATGCAAATCCTTTTCCTGTGTTTTGAGATATGATTGATTGCCAAAAGGGAATTGATCATTCCCCTTTGGTCTACTAAACAGGGGGGCAAGATATCAGGGTCAGCTGTAGGAAAAACAACCCTTTAAAGTTGTGCTAAGCACACTTCAGCAGGATGTTGACACTTGAGTTGTAGTCATCTATGAAAAGTGTTATTTTTCTGATCACCCTGCGTATTTTCCAGTTCCTAAACCCCTTGTGGAGCTCCACGTGAAGCTGCTCAGAAAACTTGGGAGGTCTGTGTCTACTGAACGCTGGGAAAAATACTTGGCTAAGGTGAGAGCTTGATTTTTGTGTATGTGTTTGTGATGTGCTTGGTGCCAGATTCCATTTGGACTGACTGCACTTGACATGAGTAAACACGACTTACTGAAGAGGTTCAGCCATCAGTAAGTCCAGCTCTCTCTGGGTGGAGTGCTCGCTTGCTGCTTTTTCAGAGGCACAAGGTTGCGCTCAAGTTTCCCACCCCCAGCTGATATAAATTGAAAGGGAACGTGTAGTTGGGATGGGATGCAGTTACAGTCCATGTTTGCCATTTACAGTAGGACCATAAAAAAGTGTATTTGTACAGAAAACTCGGACATTGTGAAGTAACAACTTCCCATTAACCATTCCATTAACTGTAGAGTCTTACTTCTGTTGTGGGGAAGTGTTGAAAGAGGAGGAGACATATGAAAGAAGATTAAACCAAACATATCAGTGATGAGACAAACAGCTTGTGCAAACATGCTTGTGTGCAATGACTAGATCTAATCATTATTTCATGTAGGTTTGCCAGGAGTTGAACAATACCTGGGCATGGGAGCTAGAACAGAAGGGCTACCAGGAGATGTCCATGGAGTGCAAGTCAAGCATCCTCAAAGTATGACCTTCCCTTATTTTACTTAATGTAATTGGTGTATTCAAAAGACTGAAACATCTGCAGTCAGTCAACCACGTTAACCTTCTCTTTGTTATATCTTTCCCCCCTTCAACTCCACCTTCCTCATCCTCTTTCCACACATTTATTTTGTTTACCCTTCAGTATCTCTGCGAGTGTCAGTTCGATGACAACCTAAAGTTCAAGATGGCGATTAATGAGGAGGACCCAGAGAAGATGCGCCTGCAGCCTGTAGGTCGAGACCGGCAGGGCCTGATGTACTGGCTTCAGCTGGACCAGGAGCAGAACATCCGGCTGTACACGGAGGAGCAGGATGATCTGGATGGATCTACCTGGAAGTGCATCGTCAGGTAGTAATGTTGTCGTAATATGGTGGATATATCTCAAATAGTTTGTTGACACTATCTATTGTTGTTGTTTTCTCTGTTCTTATATAAGAACAGATATAAAATCTGACGTCATTATTATTTAGAAATGTTGTTTTCTGTGTTGGTTAGGTTCACGTTGCACATTTACATGCTAACCTTGGCTTAATGCTAGTTTAAAGGTGGGGTAAGCTATGCTAATCCAATACTTGTCTTTTTGCCTAATTTAGCAAATATCTTCTTAACGTCTGCTAGCTGTCAGTTCTGCGTGTGTGCTGAAAAACCAATCTGGCATTTGTACATAGCCCTGGCTCTATAAATGGGAAACAAGTGGCCTGCACAGAGCCACACAACATTATTCAGGTAGCCCAAAAACATTCAGCTTACTTTGTCATTTGCCAAGATATCCTCTCTGAATCTGCAACTGTAGCAACAGTTTCCTAACCCACAACCTAGATAATGTTACTTACATCACTTGCAGTGTTGTTGTTCGTTATATATCATGGTATTTGTTGTGGTATTGGATTCCTCCAGAATCACATATTTCACTGATAAAGCAGTTGTTCTTTGTTTGTCCCCGCTGGGTTACAGGCTGCGGTATAATATCAGTTCACCACTTTCTGCTGTAAGTCTATTAAAATTCTGGTCTCCTATTGTTTTGTAGAACACGTAACGACCTGGCTGAGGCTCTGGAGCTGCTAAAGTCCCAGGTTGAACCAAGCCAGAATCAGGACCAGAACCAGAACCAGACCCAGTCTGGACCCAGGAGTGCCAGCCCAACAGAGAAAGATGCAGGTATGTTGGGTGAATGGCTTTGGAAAAATCATCAGTGGTTTGAGATCTTACGAATGCGTGATAGTAATGATCATTTGGAAAACGTTGAGAAAATATTTAAAGTGGCTGATACCCAATAAAACGCACTCTTTTAAGACCAAAGACAAAATTGACTGAAACTAATCTAAAAATCTGTTAGATTTAACAATTGAAAAGTTGAATATCACACATAATTTGCTTACTTGTAGTACATTGTCCCAATAATCACCCTACAGCAGTAATAGTAAATGGAAAAACTTAAAAAACCCTAGATTGTTTGTGACTGTGTGTGTTTTGACGATTTAGGGGATGAGGCCATTGGAGGCACCAACTCCAAATGCTCCAAGACGACAGAGGAACACACTGATAGTAAGAAGGTTGACCCTGTAAACGAAGAGAAACCGCTAATACAAGGTACCTAGTTTAAAGAAGCTGCTTGTGCTCCCATGTTTTGTTTCATGAGAAAGACACCCTTGAATAGAGATTAACATCTTTTTAAAAAAAAGTTCTGTAAGTTAACTTGATAAAGAAAATCTGATGGGTAGATCTGATCATCCTTGATTCATATACTGTGTTGAGCTGAGTGACACAGCTGACAAGAAATGAGGGGAGAGGGAGACGATGACGTGCAAAGAAAGGCTAGACTCAAACTACTGATGTGTTCTGTACATGGTCAGCATCTTAAACCACTGGACACCCTACAATTTTGTTTCTGTCACTGAAAAACAGTCGCATCCTCTACTACCAGCTACTTTCACTATTTTACCTAACATATACAAGAAGAATAGAAAATAATTTCCTTTGATGATAGCTGTTCAAGTGGCTGGTAGACAAACATCCCACTTTGTGCCGCTCTGTCTCTTTCTTGTTTGATGTTTCGAGGAGTATAATAGTATTGTCTTTTATTTATTTCTTTTTACAGTTGTAAAGCAGGAGCAGCCTATCAAGCCGGAAAATGCTGAGGTGAAAGAAGAGAAGACGGACCCCAAACCGCTTGCCTTTGATAACCGCGTGAGCACGATAACCACCGTCATCAAATCAGAATCCAGGGACACTGACGCTCCTAAAAACGCTGTATCTGTCGTCATGGCACCAGGTGCGACTGTTACCAAACAGGAAATGAACAAGGAAGAGGAAGCGGAGCGGGCAGTCGTTAGGAGCAGCCAGCAGGCCAAGATACCACTGAAGAAGAGGGAGCTTAAGCTTGCTGAGAGCTACCAAAGCAACCACCTTAACAACAGTAACAGCAGTAGTATTATTGTGTGTAACCCTTCAGTGATTCAGACCAAGGACAATCACGGAAGAGAGGGGAAGTTACCTAACTCATTAGCACCCTCCGGTAGTCCAGGGGCCTCACAACAACAGCAGCAACTAGTGGTCACTGCATCGAGGCTAGAATTGACTAACGGGAGAGCGTCTCTCCTCCTGCCGCACAAAGAGGGACAAAATGGAGTCATAGGAGTCATAGGTCAAGTCGGCGTTGTAGGTCATGTAGGTGTCATTCGCAGCCCCTCTGAGCGGCTTAGAGCCCCCGGGACTGAGCAGCAGCAGGAACAAAATGGGCCGAGTTTAGACCATCGGGCCTTAAGAGCTGTGGAGGATGAAAGGGAGGTGAGCCGGCAGTCAGTGCTGGTAAGGAAGGGACCTGTTGAAGGGGAGACGGCAGCAGCAGCCGCTGCCCTTCCTCCTCCAGCAGTGATGGATGCTGAAACAGCCACAAAACAACCGTCGTCATTCTTAAAATCTGATCAACTCCCTGGAGCTGCGGAGAGAAAAACAGATTCTAGTTCAGATGAATCCAAAAGACAAACGACAGAAGAGCAGGGCAAAAAGCTGACAGAGGACCAGTTAGACGGGGAGACGAAAACTGGGCAATGCAGTCATCAACTGAAGCGTGATAAACTGGATGAGAGGGAGGAGAGGAGAAGAAAGGTGTCTGGGCATCCTCTGGCAGAAGAAGGAGGTAAAGATGACCATGAGAAGGATAAAAGCACTTTAGGAAAGTTAGAGTCAGAATCAGGGAGCACCATTCCACTTCTGAAAGTAGACCAGCAGGATAAAAAGGACCACAAGGGTGATGGGGTCAATGGAGCGTTGGCAGCCCAGTTTAGGGTGAAGGACACTGGGCTTGAATCAGAAGAGAAGCAGGGTGCCCTGGAGGAAGCCTCTTCAGAGCTCCAGAAAGAAGGAATCAGGTTGAAGATCAAGATTCCTCCTCACCGGAGAAACAAGTTAAAGGGAAAAGCGGGAAAGGAGGAGGAGAAAGAGAGGGAGCAGGAGGTGCAAGAGGAAGGGAGGGCGCTGAGGAGATCTGCAAGGATCTGCAGGTACGTGTGTAGTAAAATTCATGAAACTTGTGGATGAGAGAATAAACGTTGTATGATTCTTTGTCCATTGTAACCTCAGGTTTTGCTGGTTTAATGTGACAATAAATTCAGTCCCACCTTTTATTTTTATTTTTTTTTCTTGAAGATCTGCTTTGCCAACCTGCAGGCCGAGCTCAAAGGTGGCTGAGAGCCAGAGAAAGAAACCACAAAGAAAACAGGCACTGCCTTCCAGAACAAGGGAAGAGGAGGAGGAGGAGGAGGAGGAGGAAGAAGAGGAAGGGGAAGGGGAAGGGGAAGAAGACGAAGAGCGGAGCTCAACAACAAAGAAAGACATAAAAACAGAACCTGTTGGGCAAATAAGGAAACAGAGGGTAATCAGTTTCTAAATGTCTCCTGTAAGAATGAACTCATAAACCTGGGACTATGTTTTGCTCTATTTTTTTTATCTGTTTGACTATTTCTCTATTCCTCTGTTGTGTTTTCAGGGTAAACGGAGGCATCGACGCCCCAGATGGTCCAACATTCGTTCGAAAAGACGCAAACTGAATGAGGGAGGGGAGGTGGAGGACAGAGGGAGGAAACGAGGAGATGAGGACAGCGAAGGAGGAAGCGACTCGGAGGAATCGTATAAATCAGAGGAGATTCCCAGTGAGGATGCCTGCAGTCACTGTGGCCTGCCCAACCACCCTGAACTGGTGAGAGAGGAGCGTGCTTGGTTTGGATACGCCTGTCCACATTCATTTGGGTACTTTTGGTCTGGGGCTGTTTTCACAATTTGTAAAGATGTATTTCCAGCTTTGAGAAAGGTCTTCTCCTGTTTCAACATGACAATGCCTCCATGCACAAAGCCTTTCTTAGAAGAGCGGAGGCTGTTATTGCAGCATGTGCAACAGTCCATATACTTTGTATATGTTGGGAGTATATTACTAGTAAGAACTACAGGCACGCTCACTGCTGGAGGTGGAAAGTAAAGCAGTTGGTGTCATAGACTTGATCAGTTTTTTTTCAAAATTAATTTGAGGTTTTCAGGACTAACTTTTACTGAAAGTAGTTTATTGATAAGATGCTTTTTGTGGCCTGATGTGCTGTCGTGATTTCTTCAGACACTACACAAATGAACTCAAAATTACCATTGTCAAACAATTTTATCTTTATTTGTCTTGTTTTGATTGTGTAGCAAAAATATCATAAATTCCCATTGCACATTCACAAGTCCAAAGTTGACCACCAATAAAAATCCCAGTATTTAATTTACAATGACATGAGTAGGAAATTCAGCAAATTGTGATGTTTGAGGAGCTGAAACCAGCAAAAGTCTGGTATCTTTTTCCTGATTAATGACTTTAACAATAAATCAGTTATCAAAGCTGCCATCTCTTCAGCTCTATTGTTTGAGGAATTATTGACCAATGATTAATCAAGGTATTCATCTCACACTGGTCCACATTTTATACTGCAGACATAAGTAAAAACAAAGGCTTTGTTGTTTGTATGTAGTTAAATCTGGTGAGATTGTGTTTTATAGAGTTGTCACTATGAGGATCTCATACAGTTATTTCACTGTATATATGTTTGTACGTTTGTGTCCTCAGATCCTGCTGTGTGACTCGTGTGATAGTGGATACCACACTGCCTGTCTGCGGCCGCCGCTCATGTTGATTCCAGATGGAGAGTGGTTTTGTCCACCCTGCCAGCATGTAAGCTGTATGTTACTGTATGTGCTGTATGTGACAGGGAGAAGGACTGACGCACGGGAACACATAAAGCAAAATTTAATCTTTTATCAGACTGTAAAACCTACTTAGATTTTCTGATGCCAAATTGTGATTATATAAAATGTGTTGATTAGTGTATCGTCTAAAATCCTACTGTTTGGTCAGTCGTGTCTTAAAAGAAGTTGATGGTTTAACTAAAGGTCCATTGTGAGATTTACTTTCATATTGTATTATTTTCTATGCTAGTGACAGTATTGGTACAAAACCTTACTGCTCTCTACTCACTTATCAAATGTTTCATGTTAAAAATAGTCTAAAAGTGACAAGGTTTGATCAATTTGAACAATTTGATCCACACATTCAATGCTAGCTTTCAGTATTTTAAAGTTTCAATTGTTGCTTACACATTTCAGTGGTACAAATATATCGTTGAGGTTCGATACCCAGCCCTAATAAACATTTGATAGTGACAGATTTGTGGTGTTTGGGTTTCCTCTCTACAGAAGCTGCTGTGTGAGAAACTGGAGGAGCAGCTGCTGAATCTGGACAGCGCTCTGAAGAAAAAAGAGAGAGCAGAGAGGAGGTAAACTCACACACTCACACTATGATCAACTTTCTGGAAAAAAAAAAAAATCTCAAATAATGTGGATTTTGACCCTCATCTCTTCATGTCTTTCCAGGAGGGAGCGGCTGGTGTACGTGGGAATCAGTGTGGAGAACATCATTCCTGTGAGTATTGGTTATCCTGTAATTGTAAAACTATACATCAGAACACAGGTGTAGTAAGATATTAAATAAAAAGAGTTACTTGTTCACGTTTACAATTAACAATGTGCAATGGCTGTCACAAGGGGAAACATCAGTTTACATTCCACAAATCAAATCTCCCAAGTATTCATATTTCTTACCTGGGGTTTCTGACTTGGACCAATGAAAAAGACAGATGTTGAAAAACCAGTAATTAACATGGGCTTTGCAGCATGAAACTGCCCTTTTGAAACTTAATAGTTTAATGTCTAAACTTGTAAAACTTAAACCAGGCCAAGGCCATTGCGTGATGTAAAAGAGTTCATGTTTTGCCGTGCAACTTTAAATAGAATTGGCTTGACTCTCTTAGGAGGGAGATGAGGAGGAAGAGGAGAAGGCGACAAAGAAGAAAGACCCCAAAAAGAGCAAAAATCTGGGGAGGAGATCAACCAGAACCCGGAAGCACATCAGCTACAGGTGGGTGTGGTCTGAGAGGCGTTCAAGGTACTGTGTAGGGTTATGTTACATTTCTCACTAAAACACACTGTGTTTTCTTGAGGAGTAAGAAAAGTACAGAATGCATTTTCTTACCCATAAAACATTTGCAAAGCACCTCCACTGTTTACGTCCACTGCTGTGTTTCTTGGTGCATCACTGCCACCAACGTTTGATAAGCAGAAAGTGCGAAGGGACGACCCATATTTCAGTCCCAATATTAACAATTTGAAATCTTAAAGTGCCAAAAGGGCTCTTTAAATGCTTTGCTTTAATTGCTTTAATCATAAGTATGAGGGGAAAAATGGTAAAAATAACTGGTGATATTCATTCATATTTGCAAACAAATGACTTGAATTTTGCAAAACTTCTCACAATTAAAACATAAAATTCCACATATGTGTCGTATGTATGTGCGTTGCAGGTTTGATGACTTTGACGATGCCATTGATGAGGCTATAGAGGAGGACATCGGGGACCTCTGTAGTGGTGAGTGGACGATGTGAAGTTTAAAAAAAGTGGAGAGGATGAAGTAGAGTGATGAACACAGATGAACTGCAGCATTAGAGACGGACATTGATATATTATTTATATTATTTTTGATATAAAAAATGCATTTCTGCCCTTAGATTTCTGATATTCAGAGCAGGTTTGGTGTGGAGTTCATTGTTAGGGTTGGTGAAATCAGTATTTGCAGGAGTTGAACATGTGACTCGGTCTCGCCCTCCCTCGATCTTGGTCTCGACTGCTCTCAGCCCCTAAAAGGCCTGGTCTTGTCTCGGTCTCGATAAACTCTGGTCTTGACTTGGTCTGGGTTTGGGCGGTCTTGGCTACAACACTATTATGTGCTGTAAAGCCCAGTTTTGTACAACTGAACATTATGAAATGATTCATATCGGCAAAGTAAATTGTGATTTCCACCTCTAAAATCACAGTGTCTGGTCTAAAATTTGTTAAAATCACCCTATTATTTTCTACAGCAGGTAGTTAGTAAGAGAATCCAGTTTCTGCCCAAGTTATGATGCAGCATATTGATCAAACATACCAAACTTATCATTTTATTTAACCCACGTAGAAGAGTTGACTCTTTTTGACCGTTCTAACTTGGATAATTCGGATGTAGTAACAGGGCAAGGCAAAGACATTACCGCTATCCTGTCAGAGGATGGGAAGGAGAGCCAGCGGCCAATCAGAAGCCAGGCTGTTTCTGCCAGGAACAGGAAGAAGCGGAGACTGAACGACTTGGAGAGTGACAGCACGGCAGCAGAGAGTGAAGACGAGTTCATGATCAGCAACAGGTAACGCACGCACACTTTTTCTTTCCTCCTCATTTGTACTTTCCTATTCGCCTTTCCTTTTTCCTCCCTTCCTCCCTTGTCCTTGTCCCCTCTTTAAAAAAAGCATGCTCTTCCATCTGACTTGTTTCTTCCTCTTCCCCCTCAAAGCTCAGAGGATGAGGATTTCGGTGCGTCAGGGGCAGATGATGATGAGGATGAAGATGCGGGCAGCGACGTGGGCAGTTTGGACAGCGGGACCCGGCCCAGACGGGCGGTGAGAGGGTTACCTAAACACAGACCCAGCAAGACCCAGCGCCGGGGCAGGAAACGGCTGAGACGGCGGCGGAGACGCTCCTCTGAGGAAGAGGAGGAAGACAGTGACGAAGAAATTGGTGAGTGCACGGCGTGGGAAACTACCCCACTACTACACAAATGCAGAGTTGATTGAATGTGACAATGTTCATTTTGATAATGAAAACAGTGTTCGAAACATTTTTATCAGTTTCATTAAGGAAGCTGCTGTTGTTAAATCAATCAATAAAGCCCCTGAAACAACGTTGGGCATAAAAACAACATGGAATTCAACTATTTTGATCACTGAGTAATCGTTTCAGGCATTTTTGTAAGTGAAAATGATGAAAAAATGCCAAACCCTCTCAGATTTGTAGAGGATTTGTCGCTTTTTTTGTGATATAGTTTTTGTCAATTACTTTTGTGTTCCTGACTGAACAAGACATCTGAAGACGTCACAGGACTCTAGGAAGTTGTTATGCACATTTTTTTTTACAGTTTCTTGACATTTCATACTAAATAAAGATAAAATATTCTAAAAAGTCAATAAAAAATCCAGGTGTCCGTGGAGATGTCTTCAAATTTCTTGTTTTGTCTGACCAACAGTCCAAAGATATTCGGTTTACAATCATATAAAACAGTGAAAAGAGAACCTGGAACTAAATAAATAAAATAAAACAATAATGATAATTATCGCGATTTAATTTTCTTCAATAACAATATAACAAATGTTCAAAATGTTTGATTTTATGTATCTGAATCACAAATCCATTAGCACTTTTTTTTTTTTTTATATACATATTTATTTTGTTTGTGCTTGTCATGTTCTGACCATAAAGAAAAGTTTAACCACACAAGTCATGTTTATTCCACTTTCACTCGGGAGCAAAGATCAACGTTTAAACTTGAAAGAAATAATGATTTGACAATCATCGTGATAATTAGCGATATCGAATGATATGAATATTTTAAATTGTGATGACATTTTTGGCCGTATCGCCCCGCCCTACCTGAAGCCAGAGAATATTTTGCAGTATTGCTTAATAAATGACAAACTATTTATCAAAATTGTAATCTGTAAATTTTCACTGTCCTCTCTAGACTCTGATCAGTACAGCGACATGACTGACAGTGACGCTGACAAAAAGAGGCGGGGTCTGAGGCGGGGTCAGCGCCAGCAGGTCAACTACCGGGAGACGTCAGAGTCGTCAGACAACTCCCGGACCTCCACCAGCAGGGTCAAGGTTAAACCCCGCGGCAGACCACGCAAGGAGCATCTCTCGAGCGACTACAGCGATGGTCAGTTGCGGCTGCATCTGCAGTGTCATTTCTTTTGTTGTTTAATTGAACCAACAGTCCCTTTTTCTTTTTCTTTTAGTGTCGGCGTCTTCCAGAGACTCGGATGAGGAGGACGATATTGAAGACGAAGAGGAAGATGATCAGAGAAGGAGAGTGAACAGGAGGAGAAGAGAGGAGGAAGACCTCCGGAGAAACAGGACGAGAGAAAAGCGCAGGAGATGCAAAGAGGACGAGGAGGATGACAGAGAGAGAGGGAGGCGGCTGAAACGGAAACTACTAGAGAGGGAGAAGGACAAAGACAAGAGGAGGAGATTAAAGAGGACAGACAGAGAAGAGGAGGACCTGGAGAAGATGGGCAGGGGGAAGAGGAGAGAGATCCTGTCAGAGCAGCGGCGTAAACGGCTCGCACAAATGCTGAAGAAGCGGCGACCTTCGACGGACGAAGAGGATGAGGAAGAGTCGGAGGAATCTGAGTCCTCGTCGGAAGAGGATCGTCCAATCCGCAAAAGACTCAACCGGATCGACTCTGACGATGATGAAGAGAAAGATGAGGAGGAAGAGGAGGGGAGACAGAAGATGACGACCAAAAAGTCTTCAGCGGGAGAGAGGAGGGCCGACAGCGATGCTCAGGAAAAGGGGAGGGGCCGTAGCCTGTCTCCGCCAAACGGACATCGGACCTCCAGAGGCCCGGTGAAGCCTGGGGCTGGAAGTCCCGCCGTGCCCAGGGACACTGCAGGATCAGGCAGGCAGGGCAGGGACAATGGCCCCTTACATCCAGAGGAGGAGGAAGATGAGGGCCAGACAGACTCATTAAACTCTGTCCAGAACAGTTCGCAGTCATGATGGCTGAGTGAGTAACGCTCGCTTAATTGTTTCAGTTTTTTTCTTTTAACTGTCAGGCCTTTTTACCCACAAACCACCTTTGAAACTGGATATCTCTTTCTCTCCCCCTTCTTATTCTCCTGTCTTGCTCTCCCTCCTCGCTGTTGTATTGTGGTAGAGTGCTATCCACCGTCACGTACTGTACGTCACAACAAAAACTCATACTCACACACTAGCCGTCGCCTCTGGCAGAACGTAACGGCCAGCCGGCCGGACCGAAATGACCCTCACGCCAGGACTGGCAGCACTGGATGTGTCTGTGGACGCGCTCGCACACAGCCGGAGGTCATCGTGGCCGTTTCCCTGAACTCTTGAGTTCAGGACGTCTTTCTGGTGGGTCCATGTGGCAGGATGATAGTAGATCCATCCCCATTCGGACTTCACTTCATCATTGAACGCACTTCGTCATTCTCATAGCACATAATGACCCGCCACCAAGGAGAGTGCCAGTGTCAAACCGAACGCTTTGATGTGGGAGAGACCAGACTTGATCCCCCTGAGCCTCTAGTGGTATCTACCCATGCAGATATATTTGGTTTTGTTTGTCCAGGTTTTATGATTTCAGTCTCCACCCCGATACGCTGGAAGTGAATGGAACTGTGTTTGTGGCGCTCACAAACGCAATTTTGGTGTTGTCATTGTTGTGGTGCTGTACTGAAAAATTACCCAGTAGCCTAAGGGTAAAGGCGTATACCACACACATCCAAGGTTTGACTCCTAGCTCCTATTCTCTCCCATGTTCCCCAGGATTCACCTCGACTGTGTACAGAAATCTCAGACAAAACCTGCTAAAATAAAACTAAAACTATCTGCATGGGTAAATGTTGTTATTAAATGTTTTTTTGTTTTGTTTTGTAATTTGGGTGAATCCACCCTTGAAACAAGATGCTTTCTGTAAATAACCCTGGATAAGATCATGACCCAAATAACCAAATGATGTAAAGTTACATGCAAACTGCAGTTATAATTAGACAGAATCAAGACACACTGACTGCTGAAATGAGTTGGGTTTTAGTTCGATGGCACCTTAACGACTTTAACCAGAGCGTGGTTAAACTGAACCTGCTGCTGCTCCACACACAAGACAGTTCAGCCTCACAGAGAGCGCTAATTTGCCCTTAAACAGCTGATTACAAAGTTTTAATCTCCATTACAAACAAGGTCATTTAGGTCGTGTTTTTTAAAACACAAAAAATCACAAACATTGTCTGGTTACAGCTTCTCAGTGGTGACGATGATTTTCTTTGTCTAACGTAAAAAGAAACTGAATATTTTTAGGTTTTGAACTGTTGGTCGGACAAATAAAAACACCTTAGGATTTAGTAAATTGTGATGAAGTTTTTTCGTCCGGCTGTATCTGGCAACTTAACTTTATTCACATGACCTTCATCATATGAGGCACACGTCGGACCATTTTGGATCCAAGAAACATTCGGGACGTTCTGTCCGACAGCCAAAGTGTTCGGTTTCAGACTGGTCAATCATTTGTTCCATATGTTCACAAAACCTTGGGCTGGTGGGACCACGGTTGCTGTACATACTTGGCCTGTGCGCTGTTCCTTGTAAGATAATAGATGTTCTGTAGTCCTCTTGTAAAATATAGTGTTATATTTTCTATATGAAGGAGAGGAGAGATGCTGCTGTGAGTGATGTGTGGATCGATTTAAGGTTCCAACTGCGAGTTCATCAGCGGTTTGTTTGGTTTGTTTTGAGATTCTGCGGCCGTTGATTTGTGTGAAATAAGACCAGCGTGGAGCCTCTTCACCAGGAAAAATGTCCCAGAATTTGTTTCAAAGAGTCGAATATCGCTTCACTTTCAGCCCCGTGTCGTACAACTTTAAAGGTTTTTAACATTTCGTCTCCCTGAAGGGTCGTCACCTGGGTTTGTTCGTTATTTGTCAGGTGAGAGAAATGAACTCTGGTTACAACTTGTTTTCTCTCTCTCTCTCTCTTGTTCTCTCTCGCTCTCTCTCTCTCTCTTTAGGGATTTACACTTGTCATCTAAAAGTGTTTATCTGGTAAAACAGCTGAAGTTGCAGGTGAATTTTGGGGTTTCTTTATTGGGCAGAATGGAAGAACAGTCAAATCACTGTTTAGGCTTTAAATGAGTTTTATCCTGCTGTTCACATAAACCAAGCTGGTTTTAGTCTGGATACGATGTTACCCGCCTTATCTTTGAATTTCTAATAATCCCCCCGCCCCTTTAAATGCAGAAAGTTACATTTAAATGTTTCAGACCTTTCTTTTATTTCTTTCTTTCTGTAAAAAGTTCCTTTTCAGAAGCAGAATTTCCAAACTCCGAGCCTGTATTTGTCAAACTTTTCTTTATCATGTTTCCATCAACTTGCTCCTACTTACAGCAAAGTGTTAAAATAAACTTTTAAGAGCAACTTTCGGGTATGATCAGAGCAGAAAAAGTCGTTTAGACGATAGACGATGTTTAGAGACATCTGTTCATTCTTCAAAAAATCCTCTTTTTCTGCAAAAAATAAATTTGTGTGAAATCCTTAATATCTTCACTAGCTATTAACATTTACAATTAACAACAATCTAATATATGAATATATTGATAGGGGAAAAATCATTGAAAACTGACTGAAATGGAAACCAAAAGATACCAAACTGGAGCTGCTGGTGTAGTAAGGAGAATTAAGTACCACGTTGACAAGTTCAGACAATTAAATGCAATAAAAGTGACCTCAAACTAAATAAATATGAGATTTATTCTGTTTGAATCCCTTATTTAAAAAATAAAAAGTGGTGTAACTTCCTATCAAATGTAAATAATAGACTAAAACCTCCCTTTTCTGAACGTATTATTCATCATGACCAGTTATATTTTGTACCATCACTAAAAACATGTTTCAGAAGATGTGCACTCTCCTGTGTTTGTACCGCTGTCATTAGAACACATACTTTCAGTGACAAACAATTACTTTATTAAGAATAACGATGAGAAATATGACGGCTGTGAGTAGGAGTAAAAGTGAAGGATTTGTATACTTTATACCTTCACTTTTAGAAGTTTGGTAAATACGGGTCCTGATCAGTCTGCAGCTCTGGTTGTGATCTGATGAGACGGGAGATCCTGAGAGTATATTTTTAATGGTTTCAAACACAGAACAAAAGCATTCAGCTGAGGTCACCAAAAACATTTTAAGTATGATTAAGTTTTCTGGGTGCAGGATTTGTTTTAAGAAAATTGTCACAAAACAAAGTAAACATGTAAAAACTGTCAGATAAGAAGGAACTTTTTATTTTATTTTCCTGTTTTCATTCCATTTTAAAGTTGACGTGTGAACTTTTTTAGTAAGTTGGGCACTTTATGACTTTTGCCTGTATGTACCGATCTCAACAAATGTTGGTGAGCATACTGTAATGATTAAAAATATAATATTAATCAAGTCGATGCCAGTCAAACCTCTGATTATGTTAGCGGTTTTACATTTAGTTTTGGAGAATTTTTAAGGTGGAAAAAAGTTGTTTTCACTACTTCTGTTTGGTTTTGGGTCGCTTACGCAGGATTTGTGCAGAGAACTCATTTTGCCAGAAGCATCAAATAAGATTTAATTGTTGATTTTGATCACCAGTATATGAGGCTTTGGACCAAGCCTGGTATGTACTGGCCCTGCACTGACATGTGGGTTTGTGGCATTGACTAAAACGATTCAGATTACTAAATGTTCTTCCAGGTACTTTCCTGCGATTGTTCAGGTTTTGTGAAAACAGACACCTAAAAATACTCTTCGGACAAGTTCTCTCTTTAGGTGGAAAATCCAGCAATGTTTTTCTCTCAGCACTTGAGTCAAAACTAATACTTCTTTTAGAGTATTCAGATTGTTACCCCAGATTTGTTACATCTCATCATGGTGGAAAATCCTCAGACAGCATTTGAACATCAAGGATGGTAAACGCATCTACTAACTCCGCGCCTGTGTTGCCAGTAAAGGGAGATTAATGTGTGTTTATGCCACCAGCCCAAAATCATTCCACTGAACCGGACCTGTGTTTGCCACTGTGTGAAGAATCTGTTGGTTTTAAAATGTTCAGTCCAACTAATCTGGATTCAAACAGGCATCACTGGATGTGAGTGCGGCTCCTTCCATTTCTCTGTTGTACTGTTACTGTAGTATCGCTGTAACATAAATGTTTTCTAAGTTATTAAAACCAACATCCCAGGCATCTCCTCGAAAACGTGTCTGTGTCTTATTTGTATTCCTGAAAGGATTTATTGAATGAAAATTGATTCCAGGGGAGTAGGTTATCCTGCAGGAGAGGTTTGAGACGTGTCTGTGGAAGTTTTCAGACTTTTATCTTCTATAGAAACATGTCACAGATGAAATCCAATGTTGTGAATCCCAGCGGACCACAACTTCTGTTCTCTGCGAAGAAACAAACCACAAAATTCTCCTATCCATCTTTCAGGGCTAGAAGATTGATTAAATTAATGATTTTGCAATTAGCCAACAGAGGGCATATGACACCTGATCTAAAAGCATGAAAATAGCCAACGCCGGGGTTTACATGGTTTTTATGTTACTTCTGTAATATTGATCAACTGTGACACATCCACCAGTTTTGATATACATAGAAATTGTAAGTTGCTTTGGATAAAAGCAAATGTTATGTAATGGCATGAACCATGGTCTCCAGGGGAGAAAAATGGACTGCGTGATGATGCCATAGAGGCATTTAATTTAATATCATAATTTTCTCACATAAATGTGAATAATGTAAATGTCTCTCTCTTCAAAAATGTCTCTGTATTACTAATATTATTCAACAACGTTATTTACTATTTATATGCATTTATTAATTATCACTGTTATTTAGATTTTTTAAGTATCAACCAACCTTAAATGTTTGTCAGTTTTAAGTTAATCTTTTATTGCATTTTAAATATTTAAAAAAGAGAAAAGGTTCGTTGTGTTTTCTGGAGTGTTTTTTTCCCTTCTTCTTACTTTTCTGTGCATTTTTAAAGTTTTATTTTGAATGGCTTCACCGGAAATGTTAGCATTAGAGTGTGTCTGCCTTTAAAACTTGGCAATTGACTTGTTCGGCCTTGGTAACTTTAAGCTAACTGTTACTTTAAATCTAGAGATTGAGAACTTCTCTACTGATAATATAGTTTACAATTTTTATATACAGTCTATGAGTTTCCCTAATAAAAAAAATAAAACGTTAGTCCCGAGCGAGAGCCCCGCGATGAAAGGAAATAAATACTGTTATACTGCAGCTTCCACCGTGTTTACATTACAGGGATATTACAGAGCGTGAATCTTCCGCCCTCTAGCGGAGACGATGAGCAACTACATTTCAGCACCGTAAAGTTAGAAACGATTGCATGAACACTGCTTCCGGTCAAACATTCATTCAACAAAATAAAATACTTACAAAGCACGGGGTGTAGTTGCACAGTGTGACCACCGGAGGGCATTATAAATTCTCAATGGCCAGAAGCCAAACGACAAAAAATAAAGTTTTTAGATAATTGTGTATTCCCCTTTTGATTTCATTTTATAGTTAATCAATATATTAAGAGATAAGCAACATGTTTTTTTCCCCCAAAACAAAACTTAATAAGTACATTAAAATCATAAAACATACAGTGTAATTAAATAGTGATTGTAATCAAAATTACGAGGTAAAATCACAATTTCTAAAAGCATTTATTGAGCCTTATTGAGTATACAGAATATATGCTAAATACCAAGTGTATTTACAATTAATATACTCAATCAACTGATACAAAACATCCATCCATCCATCCATCCATCGTCAACCGCTTATCCTGTGTACAGGGTCGCGGGGGATACAAAACATTTTATACTCCAAATATTTTATTAATTTTGGTTCTTATCCTGTCTAATTTTATTTTTACTTCTAGTGATTGTGTTCAATTTACAACATTTAAGGTACAAGGTAGTTTATTTAAACGAAAAGAAAGTTTGTTGTCCCTTCATGCTACACACACAGAACTTAACAGATAATTAAATGTGTATTAAAATATGGTAAACTTTAAATAAAATAAAATAATACAATAGGCTCTATCCACTTATTTATATGTAAAGGCTACAGTATATACATACACATACACACCCAGAACATTCAGTGGATTTTTATTTCATTTGCGTGTCGGAAGAATGTGAACAGTAATTAAATTAGTTACTTAAAATTAATAAAATATAATAAATTCATTACTTATTAAATTAATTATTAATTAGTCAAACTTATTTAACTCTTCTATTACAATAACTGGAAAACGGAAACGTATTTCGATATATATCGTTTGAAACACAAATGAAAACTATAATAACTTAACCCAGCCTAAATATTTATGTTATTGTAGACAATAAAAAGTATTCACGTTCACAATATTCCGGCATGTAGTTACGCAATTTAACCACTGGATGGCAGCAAACACTCACGGTGTGTCAAGTTAAGACACAGAAGCCAAGCCAAACTAAACATTTCCGGTAAAACTTTCCAAAATAAAATGCTCAAATTACACAAAACGTTGACGCGGACTGGCTACGTGAATACGGATGTTACGTACTCCGAACACACGTAACGACGCTTTGTTCGTTGTAGTCACGTCTGTTTTTTTCCCCCCGGCCGTGTGGAAGCATCGAAACATCTTGCCGCGATATTTCATCTTTGAAAAGACAGCGTCAGTCAGCGTCCATCACTAGCTTCAACAACACTTTGCTAACTTGTGTATTTCCACACTTTAATATCACGCAACCCGAGTTAACTCTCTCTTTCGTTTATCCCGGAGAAGAAGCGCGATAGTTTGCAGCAGTTTATGCGCCTCCAGCTGTCGTGCGTTTATTTACGTAGAAGTTAAATTAGCAGTCTTGGTCGAGAAGCTTCTTGTTGTCACCGGAATCTGGTTTCTTCTCCCTCCCGCCGCCTCATCCAGCTGGGCCGGAGACGGTAACGGTCGCACACGGACGATGGTTTTACTGAAAAGCCTCCGTCCTCCCACCGATGGCGTGCGGCACGAGCAAGCCGAGACCACGGCCGTGATGGACGGCCAGAAGCTGGGCTGCGGCACGCTGTACGTGGCCGAAACGTAAGTGACTCACGTGGCGCTCTGGTTTTCTCTTTAAACCACCAGTTTCGGGGTTAGTGTTACCAGTTATGTGTTATCAGTGCTTTAAATAGCTTATGTTGAATTATACTGCAGCAAATAAAGAATAATTACAAATTCACACTTCACAACACCTCCAATCCTCGTGCTAAACACTTCCGGAGTAGGCTCTTTCAAAATAATTGATTTGGTGTTCGTGTAGAGGTAGTCAGGTAGAGCTGACACGATTTATCAATTATTATTGTAGTCAGTTGTAAGAAAATTCATCTGCAACACTTCATTCATTCATTACATTGTTTATTTGTTGTTTATCAGGAAAAAAAATGCGTTTGCTAGTTACAACTTCTCAAATCTGAGGATTTATGTGACAGTAAACTGAATGACTGAGGATTTCACTTTGGAAATTAATATTGGGAGTATTCAGAGTTTTTATAGCTAAAAGAAGTAGTTGATTAATCTAATCAGTTGGTAAGGAATAGTTAGTTGCAGCCACACGATTAAGGCCTGGCAGCTAGAGCTGCAACAAATTGTTTGATTAATTGTCAAGTATTAAATTAATTACCAGCTATTTTGTTAATCGATTAATCGTTTTTCTGTAATTAAATAAAAACAACTGCAAAATTCTATGATTCCAGCCTCTTAAATGTGAACATTTTCTGGTTTCTTTACTCCTCTGTCACAGTAAACTGAATAAATTTGGGTTTCGGACAAAACATTTGGAGACATTTTTCACTCATTTCTGGCTCAGAAATGAAAATGATCGAGAGATTAATCGATAATGAAAAAAATAGTTTGTTTGCAGCCCTACGATCAGAGACTTGTTGGAAGTATTGGCTCTCACTTGAGCACGTTCTGCTTAAAAACAATGACTGAACTGGTCTACTGTAATGCACTTTACATTGGTGTTAACCAAGCGTCTCTCTTACGCTTACAGTCAGTACAAAACTCGGCTTCTCGTCTGTGAACTGGAACTCGCGAGCATGAACACATTAGTGCTCCACCAGTCCTGGCCTCGCTCAACTGGCTCCCGGTCAATTTTATAATACATTTTAAGATATTATCTTTTGTTTTTAAATCACTTAATGGGTCAGCTCCTCGCTCTATCTCAGACCTCTTACAAGTTTTACACCCCCTCAAGGTCACTAAGGTCCACTGATCAACTCCGGCTGGTCGTTCCTTAAACCAGGTTAAAAACCAGGGGCAACTGCGCTTTTTCAGCAGCAGCCCCTAAACTATGGAATGAGCTACCTGCACAGGTAAAAATGGCCCCGACCCTCGAAACTTTTAAATCCTGTCTGAAAACTCACTTTTACTCTCTGGGTTTTTACCCAGCATGAGATCTGTTCTGTTTTTGCCCTCCGATTGTTTCTGAAACATTTGTTTGTGTGTCTTTGTTTTTATGTGTTTTTATGTTTTATTCCTTGTGCAGAACTTTGTAAACCTTTTTGATTTTTAAATGTGCTATATAAATAAAATGGATTGAACTTATTCCATATTCCACATTCATGAAAACTTATTTCTGCATGCCTGAAAAAGTACTGAAATAATGTGACACTAAAGTTTTGTGCGTGTTTTCTTTTCCTCAGGCGCCTGCTGTGGTTCGATGGCTCGGGGATGGGTTTCTCTCTGGAGTATCCCACCATCGGCCTCCACGCCATCTCCAGAGACGTCAGCGCTTACCCACAGGAACACCTGTACGTCATGGTCAACGGCAAACTCGAGGGTGAGAGTGACGAAGTGAATGTAATATTTGTTTTAAAGGGTCAATCGATCAGTTTTTACCGTAGATACAAAAATGCTTGATGTCTGTCAGCAAACAAAGGAAAGTTTGTTTGAAGCCAAAATCTGCCGCTTACTGTTAAATACATGTTCATTTTAGTCTTTGGTGTCAAGAAAATCTTGTAGAAAAATATTTACCTGTATATATTTGACTTCTGATACCTTTTACATGTTCACAAGACACTTCTTGTGAGGTGAACGTGTTCACATGAGATATCAAAATTATAAAAATATAATAATTTTTATTGATACTTGGGCTGAACGATTTGGGGGGAAAAATCTAATTAAGATTTTCCCGCCAGATATTGCGATTACAATTAGATTTGTGATTGTTTCTTTTTTGTTTGTTTTTTTTAAATTGAAGTTTTGCTAAAGTTTAATATTCAGTGCCAGTCTATTTATGACGGAAGCAGCACAGAGCAGATGAACCTGGCAGGAAGTCAGACACAGAACGGCATGGAGAATCCAGTCGATTTTCAAAATAAACACCCTTTGAAGACTTCCAATCTTACATCAAAATAAACACAGTTAAAACAGACAAAAAAGAAACAATTTAACTATGTAGCCTACTTAACCATAGTAGAAGCACAAAAACCATTGACAACTGAACAAATAAGCAAAATCTGAGCAAGTCAGCAAAATCTGACAGGCAAAACGCTCTTATTCTGAAATGATCCTTGTGAACGGGCTTGCACAGAGCTGTTATCCGTAGTTGAAGCTCACAATGTGTAGGCTAAACGCTCCTCTGCTGAGACACTTAAGTGTGAGTTGACGCCGGCTGGCAACAAACGTTTTCCTCCAGTTTCGTTTGTTGTTGTAAAATGTACACGCCCTGTGCCTGCTGTGATTGGCGCTTGTGATTGGCGAGCAGATCTGTCGCACAAGGATGACAACGGCATGAATCTGTAACTACATGACTGTTTAAAACGGGTCAGATGCGCTGGATAATTAACCTACATTTTAATCGGCGTCTTCACGATTAGCAAACCGGGTTCGTTCAAATCTCAATTTGAAAACGATTAATCATTCAGCCCTAATTGAGACTGCGTAACGATCCGATTCTTTACCGATACCACTATCGATACTTTACTAGTATTTGGTGACGATTATTAAGACCAGACCCGATTGGCATGAGGTAGTTCTGCACGGCGTGAGGAAAATATTCAATGTGCCATAACATTGTTATATATTGAGATGACATAACACTTGCAATAAATAAACTATATTCAAGTGTGCATATTAGCTGCCTGGTTATTATTAAATTATTTATAGGAACAGCAAAGTCACTATATATAAAGTCTATCTGACATCACAATAGTGAGTGATGTTTAAAAAACTCAGAGGCTGCAGCCTGATGATAAACAGTCCCGGGCCCGTTTAATACTGCGTTTCGGTGCCATTATTAGAAACATTAGCTTTCTTATCCATCGTGTTTCTAGTTAAATCCGATTTGACGCTCGAGACATAACTTTACTTTACAGGACCCGCCAGTCGATAGCGGGATCAATAAGCTCGAACCTTACTGATTTTCTTACACCTGTATGAGTTTATGTGCATCACTCGTATGTTGTCGCCTTTCATTCCCACAGATGAGAATGAAGCAGAAATGGCAGAGAAAGCAGCCGATGGTGAAGACGACGACGACGACAGCAGCAGCAGCAGCGGCGGCGGTGCTGGCGGTGATGATGATGACGAAGGAGTGATCACAGAGATTCGATTTGTGCCCAGCGACAAGGCGGCACGTAAGTGAGCACTCAGAGAGAGAGGAGTGTATGGGGGTGCATTTTTTTTACAAGTGTTGAGCGTAAAGACATTCATAATATCAGAGAAATATAGCTGCGGCTGGATTGGCCGCAGTTTCAGTAAGTCTGGTGATATTCTATATTTATTCTTACTGTCAAACAAATCTCATGAATGTATCTACTAGCACAGACTTCATTTATTCATTCAGAGCTGAGTCCACACGTGGGGGATTCAGCAGCATCGTAGTAAAAACAAAATAAAGTTAGGTTAAATATAACTTTTTAGGAAATTAGTTAGAAGCAAATGTATGTTAACACAGGAAATTTAACAGAGTTTGAGTTTTCATTGGTAATTAGATACTTGAAATGACCGTGTGTGTGTTTTTATATGCAGTGGAGTCCATGTTCTCTGCGATGTGCGAGTGCCAGGCGCTGCACCCCGACCCAGAGGACTCGGACTCGGACAACGACTTCGAGGGAGAAGAGTACGACGTGGAGGAGGCCGGTGAGGAAAAACTCATAAAGATACACACAGAAACATCCGTACAAGTACTTTAATCAGTAAAACAAGCATCCGTGCAGAGGAAAGGAAAATAAAACTACAAACCTCTCTGTTATTTCCTTGATATTTCTGCTGAAGCCGAATGTGCATCCGACTCGGTTTCAGCGTCTGTTCTTCAGCAGCCACATTAATAAAATAGCTTATAGTTGTTTGAAAACATTGTTTGTGTTTTTACAAGCATAAATACTCGTCGTTTGCAGCTCATTTAGATGGTAACGTCCTCGTTTTACTTCTAAAGGTGCTTTCAAACCAAAAGCAAAGCGAGCGTTCCGGGCGGTGAGTTTACATACAAAGTCAATACAAAGACGCGCAGAGCCGCGATTTCCTGTCGGGCGGTAGCGGCGAAGCGAAGGCAACGCAAAGGAATTCGCATGACGCTGAGTCGCGATATAGCCTATCAGCGTTGAGATTGTCCCTACGTCACCGACTGCTTCAGAGCGTTGTGTGGAGAGGGCCGGGCAGAGCGGGCGATTGAAAATCTGCTGGCCGGCTGAGAGCTGCTAAACTTGGGGGAGAGGAGCAGGGAGCAGCGCTCCAGCTTTCGGACAAATAAACACCCGTAGTCGGTCTGGATTATGCTCTGACAACTACGCCGTTTACTCGCGGGAGGAGCTCGGAGTAAACTCCTTTTATTATAATTGGCTTTTTACTTTAGTTTATGAGATTACAACGTTGATTTATCTTCACTCGAGCTTCTCAGCAGCTAGCTTCCGTGCACATCCGGTTCCAGTGTTGTTAGCGTCGTTAGCTCTGTCGGACTACGACTTCATATTTGTATAAAAACCGGACAAAACTGGACATTGCTGGGAGAAAAGAAAGCGAGGAGGTTGAACTACCTGGTGAGTTCAGAATATGTGTAATATAACTTTATTCCATCGTTGTACTTTACTGTGACCAAGTTAGCATAGCATAGACCTGATCAATCCGAACTCCATTCAGAAAACAAACATTTTAGAAGTTGTTGTCCTGCTGTCTTGCTGACGGACCTGACAAAGCATGAATTCACATGTTTAACAAATCTGCATCATATTATATTTATTTCGGCATCAGTTTGATCCGTTTATTGCTATTTAATCACAGCAAAATGTTTACTTTGGGTTCATACAGCTGTCGTAGTGGCGAGTTGTGTTTATTCGCGTTGTGTGTGAACACTCAGCATTTGTCCAGCAATAAACCCCCTGCGAGGAGAGCATTGGCTGGATTAAATTCGTGTTTGGTCTGAATTCCGCATAACCCTGTGTCATAACTCATTTTAAATCTCACTATAGGCAACACAAAGCACTGCTGCTGTCACTAACCTGTATTTGTTCATGATCAGATTTTATCCTCGTTCAGTTGTCTGACAACAGAAACAGAAAAATATGTAAATGAGAAGAAATGCATCATGAATTCGGCTGCATAAAAACACAGCAACTGTGATCGCAGAGCAGGAGGAGACTGAGCTGAGGTTTAACTGCCGCCTCATACAAACATGCAAAATAGTTTTGCTACATATGTGTGAAGCTAAAGCAGAGACTAATTAAATTCATCACTAAAAAAATATTTTAAGTCATTTGAAAATAAACACAGGCATCTAATATAAATTCATATATTACATATTGTTGCTGGTAAGAACTCCAGTTTAATTAGTTTTACCATAATGGAAGGATTTTATCGACTCGTTTGGGTTCAGAAACTTCTCGAGACCCCATCAGAAGTCAGAACTGCAGTTTTGTGCTGACAGTATAATTTAACGTGAAAAGGAAATGTTGACTCTCATTTCTGTTCTCCGTCTGTCTCTGTTTGTCCGTCTCTCCCTGGCTGTCTGGACTCTTTGGTTGCAGAAGCAGGTAAGACTTCCAGCATTCATTCACAACTAAACTCTTCTTCTGTTGAACATCTGTTGGACAATAACACATTCACATTTAGTATAATACACATAATATTTTGTTTACCTGATGGATCTCGGTGGTGAAGCGTCGCAGGTGGTTCATGATATCAGTTGCTGAGATGGGAGATTGAGAGTTTGTCCTTTTTTATGCCTTTTAAATACATTTTCTTTTTAATTCCTGTTCACAGAAAGTTCTTGTTACGTTCTTTTGCTTTAGGTCGCTGAGTTAATGTTGTGGTTAAGCTGCTTTGTCTGTTGCAAAGTCCTAAATGTCTTTGCTAATGATAATAGCAAAAGTTTGTACTTTTGTTTGGCTTGTTTTGCCTTTTGTTTTATTAATGCTGTGTGATTTTACGTTTGTTGTTTTGTTTATTGTATTGCTAATGGGGATCAGAATTAAGAATATTGCTGTATTTAACATTTATAAGTGGTATATAAACATTTAATCAGTGCGTTATGACACGCTTCAAGGGGGATCATGTAGTAATGCAAGTAGATATAATAAGTAATGTATTTGTCAATAACCATCTCCTGTAGGCATCTTTAACTGGGGGCTTCTGTATAAACAGATAATGACAATATATTAAAACAGTTTTACTACTATAAAATGTGCTCATAGCTGAGTACAACTATATTAAATGTTAATATACGTCTCATAATATCACATTGCTGCTGTTGTAGTCACCGTCTCTCTCCTCCCCCGCCCAGAGCACGGTCACGCTGACATCCCGAGCTTCTACACCTGCGATGAGGGTCTGTCGGCGCTCACGCAGGAGGGCCAGGCCACGCTGGAGAGGCTGGAGGGGATGTTGGCCCAGTCAGTCGCACAGCAGTACCACATGGCCGGGGTCCGAACCGAAGAACCAAACGCACAATTTGAAGGTTTGAGTCAAACACACAGCAGCCTGTTTTTTTTCTTTTCTTTAATAATTTATTTATAACTCTTTGTATATAAAATTAAATTATAGATCAGGAATTCCCACTCGACAGACTTTCCTTCCATGTATCTGAAATATTTATCCCCAGTTCTTTACTTCAAGTTTTTCTCATATCTACAGCTGAATATTGAATGTGTTCATGAAAAAAAATGCCTGGAATTAGGTGACATTTATAAAATATCAAAGAGCAGATGTAGAACAGAAAGACTTTCAATATAATCTGAAAATAACAGAAAATGTTACTTAATAATTAGTTAATAAATGTTTCAGTAGTTGCATATAATTGTCCTTAAGCTGATTAAATGATGCACATTTTCCATCAAAAATGAATGACTATGGCAAATTGATGAAAACTCTGTAACAGTTGATAATCTGAGGACATTTCTAACTTGTTTTAGGACAATGAAACTATAACTTATCATTGCGTTTACTTAGTTTTGGGCTTTAGTTTACTGGCCAGTAAACACCGAAGGGTACGGCTCAACTTGCTTGGAACAGTTTTTTTTTTTTTTTTCTCAAAAGTAGTGGATAGTACCTGGTACTTTTTTGTTTTTACCTCGACTGAAGTTCCAGGCGAGCAGAGTTGATACTGAAAGAGAGAATTTTCACTGGAATCAACACTTATGCAACACAGGACATCCGGCACAAACCCTTCATTTTTAAATAACCAACCTACCATCAATAGTGATCTAAAAAAAACAAACAAAAAAAACAGATTTTATGAAATGGCAGCCCGCAAAACCATTCCATGATTAATTGACTACGTCTAGATGTTGCTCTCTTTGGTTGCCGAAAGGGGTGGGCTTTTCAAGGGGTGTGACCCATCCATGTGTCCTTGAGGCGTGCAACCTCTGACACATTGTAAGTCGCTTTGGATAAAAGCGTCTAATGTAGGGAACTATTCGAAAATCATGTCGCATTTCTAGTTGCCGACGAAAGGATCCAGCAAGAGCGTGTGTCGCTTTCAAGATAAAGATTGGCTAAGAATCCCTCCAAATCCCTCCTACCCTACTGCAGTGAAAAATTAACCGAGGAAATTATCTGATGCCAAAAGCGAGCCGAGCCAGACCATGCTGTGCAAAGAAGGCTTGAGGTTCCAACATCCCCGTAATAAGGTTTCAATGGAAATTTTTATGTCCCCATATAAATGATAAAATTATAGGATCTGAAGTTTAAAAGGGGGGGAGCGATCTTGGGTTCATTTAAAAATGGAGAGAGGGAGCAATTTCCACACTTTCAATACTTTTAATTCTGTGACAAATTTAGCTTGAATGTAAGATTTTGATCCTTCTGGTTCATGTTGAATTGGGACTGGGAATAACCTCTTACTGTAAGTAACATAGTTACAGAGAGAGAGACAGGAATGTGTATAAATATACTATATCTGATGCTTATTTGGATAAATAATATAAACAATTTGACAAGATTTTGTTTATGGAATGCTGTGATAGATATTTGTTCTGAGTGTATTTTTTTGTTGTTGTTAATAGATGGTATGGAGGTAGATGGAGCAGCAATGGAGGCCGGTCAGTTTGAGGATGCAGACGTTGAGCACTGGTAACAATGAAACTTCACGTTAAATAAAATATTTTGTAAAAAGCAGCACAACACAATACTAATAAACTCAATCTGATTGTGACGGATTGTTCTCTGCTGTGTGCTGTCTGTCTCGTTCATGTGTTATCTGACTGTTTCTGTAGATTGATGTCATCTCAGCGGCCAATCTAAGCACCAGTGTTGCATCATGGGATTGGAGAAGAGGACAGCAACACTTCTTTTAAGGCTATCAGCTCTTTCTTGTACTCTCTTCCTGTGCCAGGCACTTCTGTTCTCGCTGTCAAACAAACCTTTTGCCCATGTACTTAAAAGTCCCTGCAGTCTTTTGTAGCTTCCTACATATTTGCTCTTATGTGTTGCTTTGGCGTTCTCATGTTGCATTGTGGTGTTGGTTTTCTGCTCATCCTCCTGTCTCCTCCATATAATATTAAACTTTATTTTTTTATATGAACAAAGTGTGCTGTTCTGCACTTCTGTGATGCAACCAGCTACTGTAGACTATTGTGATGCATCCCCACATTGCCCTTATGCTATTCCTGACCGTAAAAACAAAACATAGAGTTTCTGTTTTGTACCTAATGACCAATTTAATATCCGACTGTCTGTCAAGAAGAGTTAATTTCTTTGTATGAAATTGTCAATAAATTCATAGTTTTTGTATGAGTATTTTGCTTGATTTATTATCGTTCAACCGAGATTTAAAAGCTTCACTAAACAAACCTACAGAGAATTATTACTAACTCAGCTCCACTTTTTAGCCTCGTTTATGTCTTGGTTTTATTTGTCTTTCCAGCAGCAGGGTTTTTTTTTTAAATCAACCAATCTCTGATAAACCCACTGCACTCAAACCAGAGCTAAAAGTAGTGAATATTGGACTTAAATTCATGAGGTGAACACACAATGATAATGTTGATGTTGAACTGTTTGTTAGATGTGTAAATGGGCAACTTTTTTAATATGTTCACCATAACAAGCATACACGGTGATGATATATCCGCTTCCTGTTTTAAAATCAGTTACTGTAGCTTTAAATATAAATCAAAAATATCTTTAGTAGACGGCAGCAGCAGATTGAACCACTGGCAGAACAAGACAAATGCAAGTTTTGTATTTGAGCTTTCACACTGAGGGTTACAATATGTACTTCAGGGTTTGTGTGAGCAGATTGTCTATGGTTTTAAAACTGTGATTAGGTTAATAGAGGTACAATAATCATAATGCAGGTCTGACTGTATCTGTCAGCTGCACAATTAGTTATTTTGCCAGATGTGACTGACATAATGTTGATGGTTTAAGGAGCAAAATTATTGAAAACATTGTCTCAAACATCTTAAATATTTCAATATGGGGCAACTGTGCAAATTAATCTTTTAGTAAGTTTGATCTTTTTTTATTGATTAATTTGTCAATAAAATTAATTATGTTTTATAATTAAATGATAAATTGTTTTTTATGAAAACAATAAAAATAGTCCATCACAACTTCCCAAAGGCCAACACCCAAAAAATTTACTTAATCAAAATTGTTTTGTTGTCTTTCTGTTGATTGGCTAATCAAGTTTCAGTCCTACTGTGCACCATTTAGACATGAAAATAAACTTAAATATGTCAATTTAATAATGGGATCCGACAAAACAGCAATTACACATTTTTATTTGCCTTTCCAGTTTTTACAGAGAATTCTAAGGCACCGGTTTAATCTGTGCTAACATTGACAAAGACCTTTGTACAGTACATGCCTACGCTGTGCCTGACTCTTGTGTCACATTAAGTATAACATTTAAATATATAATCTGTCTGTGAAGCACTTTGTTAAGAAAAATGCTACACAAATAAAGTTTATTGTCATTAGTATCACAGAACATCAAATCCTGAACTTTTCATTATAAATATTTCAGTTGATTCATTGATTAATAATAAATTGTGCTATTACACAAAAACAATACTTGGCTCAATGTATATTATTGCAACTACAATCTTGTTTCATTACCAGATATCAGGCTGTGTGGATCCTGTCTGATCCTGAAAATCAAATTTGATTCCATATCTGCCTAAAACTCATGCAAGTACAAGGCAAACTTTCTTTTGTTAGTTATAAATGTTAATATTCCAGTGACATTTTCTGAACAGTTATAGAGGTGATCCAAAAGAAATCGTTTGCAGCGTTTACAGGTTTTGAATCGGAATCGGAGTGTAAATGTAAAATAACTCATGCATAGACATTATTTTTTGTGTTTGACCAACCACCTCGTTAAGGAAAAAGCCAGTCAATTTGCATGCCCTGTCCCAGTTCTGTCTTAGACAAAAACATAACAAATTAGTGTCTTTACTTTTCTGTTTAGCTTCTAAGATGTGCTCTTCAGGTGAAATCATCCAAAAGACTTATTGTCTGGATTATCACAGTCCATTGTGGAGGGGGAAAAAAGTTCAGGTTGAGGTCTTTATAAAAGAGCATGTCAGTGTTCAGTAGTCTTCTTTTTCTATCTGCTGACGACTGAAATCAGCAGCAGCTTAACAGTCTGTCAGAAACAAAATCTCCACGTGTGCTCTGGGTTTGCACGGCCGCCCGGCAATGCTCACGTCGTCTTCTTGGTCTCCAGCGGGAGAGAAAGAGACGGTGATTTCCTCAACAGCGAAGGGACGAGTTTGTCAAACAGCAGCACTGAGCTCATCATACCTGGAACAGCAAGAAGGTAGAAGAAGAGACGAAGAAGAGGACCAAGAAAAAATGTTTATATTAATATTTAGAGAATATTTGATTTGCTTTAACGAACCAACTTAATTTGATAGAACTTCAATCTACAGTTTACATCTCTGTGATATTTCACAGTATGATACTAATGTGAAAGAATGTGGAAAAGGGGTGTTATCTACTTCTTTATCATTGTGTCCTTTGTCTTGTACAAATGATTCATTATCTGTGTATGTATGTATATAAATCAATATGTTTAAAAGGTGAATTATGTTCCTCAGAAATTAAGTGGAGTTGAAGTATTGTAATAATAACAATAATACATTTTATTTCTATAGTGCCATTCAAGATACTCATTGTGGCAGTGAAGCAGGTCTGTAAGGTAGGAAGGGGCTTGGCAATAGACGGCTTTGTGCATGAGGGGGAAAATTTTATAATGGATGTGTTGGGGAACAGGTGGAGAGTAAAAAAGCAGAAAAGTAAATTGCTTCAAAATTGTACTTCAGCAACTCTCCACCGACAACAGGGATCTGTATTCACGCTACTTTTATAATGATAAGACAACTGATGTCATTTCTGAAATATAGGGAGATACTTAATGAGCTGTTGTCAGAGAGAAAGCATGTTAGTCTTTGTGCATGAAACAAATCAGTCATGAGAATTTAACATTTAAGCAGCTTATCAGATTTGTGTCAACACTTTCAACACGGCGGCCAGAAGGCGGCCAGAAAGAGACAGTGACACACACTTAAACACAGAACTGCTTGTTCCCAGACTGACTTCTTATCTTATTAGATGCTAAAAACTAGACCAGTGCTGTCATGTCGGTTGTCTTCTTTTGAGTTATTGCTCTGTCTGTAAAGGTTCTCAGTCATCCAGGTCATAGTTCTCCAAGGAAGATCCTTGAAGATGTTTCATTTCTCATCCGAGAGACTTCTCACAGTTCTGGTTCTGGAGGGTGTTCATCCAAAACTGCTTAGCAAGATCATCCAGGTCCAGAACTGAGGGAGTCTCTCGGATGCGAAACACGAAACATCTTCGAGTATCTTTAACCAAATCTAGTTGCCTTGATGTTAACCTTCTTAGGAGACCTCTATTATGTTTGGTGGCTTTCATCAATACATGGACCTTTTTTAAGTGTTTAACAAACTTTCCACTCAGCAGCAATAATGTTACGTGCTAATAATAATGATCCAATAATACAACATGGACAGTGGCCATTTAGCATAATGACTATTTTTACTATTGATAATTAAAGTAAATTTTGTTGCTAATCCTTCTGTACTTCTGTAACCTCAGTGAACGTTTGAAAGCAGGACTCTTCCTTCAAATGGTTCCTTTTACCTAAATAAATTAACTGAAAGCTTTATCCGCCGCTGTGTACTTGTGTCATATCTGCTGTGTTTTTATTGTGTGTTTTGTTAATGTTGTTAGGATGAAAACGTGCTTTAACATGTCCTTTGGACTAGATTGATGTGTCTCTAAATTTCAGAACGTGATAAAAAGATGTCAGTTCATTCCTCTCAATTGACTAATCGATTGATTGACTTTCACCATTCATCAAATGAATATATGCTGTGCACAGTGTTGGTGAGCATGTCACAGGGTTTCTGCAGCCTTCACTGATTAAAAATATGTCCTTTTAAAGACATTTCTATATAATTTAACACCTGTTTCACGGTCATATCGGCCAAAGTATGAAAGATGAATTTAATAACATCTATATACCATTTTTGTCAGGACTTCCCAGCAGGATACAATAATGACTGATAAAATAATTAATAAATATTTTTTCAACAAGATGAAGAGATGGATTAACCAATTAAAAAATATAAATACAATTAATTTATGGTTTACACATAAATTTCACATAACGTCAGACGTATGAAACAACTAAGCTGAGTTTTCCAGCCCCATTTTACTAAAATCAGATATCTTTGAAGGCCTTTTATTATTTTAGGACACTGAAATCTGAAATCAATGCTTTTTAAAGACAAGCACTGCATCTGATATCAGCATGCATCAGTGGGTCTTACCCAGCAGCGGGCCCAGCCAGTAGACCAGGCAGTACTCCAGGAAGGAGTTTCCACTGCAGGGGAACTGTGTGGAGAAGGCCAAGGCCGGGTTAAACACAGCTCCTGTCATGCTGCCACCTGGACACACACACACACCACACACACACACACACACACACACACACACACACACACACACACACACTTGTATTAATGAACTTTTAAAGACCCAAACTGTTCATTTGTGTACAACTCCTAAACAAACAAGTTTTCAGTTTTTCTCAGTAGAAAGATATATTGTATTATATATTCATTATATATAGCAAAGAAAAGATGGCATACAGAGAAAATAGTTTTAATCAGTTGACTTGTAAATTCTCAGTGTGTCCCATCAACACTCATATCTTCCTTCCTATATTTCCTCAACCTTTCCAAAGTAATGTCAGATTTTTGACAGCAGTTATGATCAGTCAGATAGATAAACTTGAAGTCATTCAAAGGTTAGTGTTATGGTGTTAGAAGTGGAAAAAAAATATGTGGCTGTACAGCTCAGGAAATCATTTCATCGCTGTAATCGGTTTCGTATTTGTTCGTGAGAAAGTTCTTAGAAGAAACATGAGATGTTTGTACAAACACTGTAGTGCTTTATACAAAGCAAATGATGCATCGGGCTCTCCTCTATGAGACACAGGAAGATTTACAAACTAGTCTGTGATGTGATCTGTTGGTTCTCTTCAACCTCACTAACTGGGAGTATGGCTGTTTTTAGTTTACATGTATTAGTTTGTTATTGTGAGTGGGGAACATTCAGCTTCATGACATTCTTTTGGGCATCACAACTTTTAATTTGAATAGTTAGCAGTTATATTAGCAGTTATATTATCAACACCTACACACCACAAACAGAAAACATTGTGGATCATGTGCACAAGAGAAGGCCCACATAGCCCAACAAATCTCAAGTGTGTTGTTAATTTTGAGTATTTTGTTAACAGACCTGAAGCTGAATTAGAGACCAGCTAAAAGTGCCAGTGAGCAAGACACTGAACCTCAGACTCACAGAGGCTGACCTCTGACCTCACATCATCAGTCTAATAAACACTGCAGTTGGACTAATCGATTAGAGTCATTGTCATACCTGCATAAACCACC